>NW_028187188.1:2335943-2645065 GCF_003343005.1 Rhea americana | reverse complement strand
GCCCGCCCTCCCGCGCTCCGCGCCGGGCGGAGCAGGCGCCGCCCGCAGCCGGCAGGGGCGCCCGGGCGCAAGCCTGGACGGCGTCAAGAGCTGGCCGCCCTTCGCCGGCCAACRCCCGCCGCCCGAGTAACGCTCTCCAGAAGAATTACACGGTGCGCGTGGTTTCTTCTGGCTCAAATGGTGGGCTATTAATATAGCCCACAGATGTTGGCGCGCGCGGCACAAAGTGTCCCAGATCTTGGCCAGAAAARTGACAGGTTTAAACGTTACCCACACACCAGGTAGCAACCTCCCAGTGCCGCTTACCAACAGCAATCACCACAGCTGTATTCTGCATTAACATAATAAGGCAATTATTTTTGTTTGGTTTTTACAAACTGCAGGTACCCTGTTTTAATAACACCTCCCACCACGTTAGTGTCAGAGCAGTTCCGAGATCCCAACAATTACAGACAAATTGGACAACAACTTTGATTAGATTACAGCACTGGTTCTGATYTGAGCCTAAATCAAGGGCAAATCTCGTCAGCTTTTCTTACAAGGCTCTAGGCTCTGGCTATAGCTTAGAGCCAGAAAACGTATCTTCTGATTTGAGCTGCAACACAAAGCCAGCGATCRGATGCCAGCTTCCTGAAATACGATTCCAGGCTTTCATTTTGAGCTGCGGTTTTGCTCAGAGCATTTTGTACCTTCAAAACACTTACACAAATATTTAAGGCAATTTTTTTTTTGCACAAGGTATCAATTGGTACCAACAAGCTCTATAAAATTACACCACCAATAGAGTGGTTTTAGGATTTTTCCACAACTTGACTGCAGAAAGCCCCCTCTCAAGGCTACTTCCCTTCCTTTTGCCGTCTTCTCAGGACTACGCTTTCYCTGTGCTAAGCTTTCAGTCTGCTAGTCAGACACGGAGGAAAAATATTCTAAAACCTACAAGGTCGTGATTTGGCAGGGTGCTTGTTACCTATGCTCCGGAACAGACAAGCTCTGTCCCTTAAAGGAGGGAACTGAATAGAAAAATTGCATCAAGGACCTKGTTCCCCTCATTCGTATCAGAATAAGCTGATGACCAAACACTGAAGACAACTGTCACCATGGCATTTGGGAAGACAGCAGAGCATCTGGTTCAGAYTTGATCACTGCTGAAATACAGAGCTGATTTCCCACTCTTGATTAATTGCAACATTATTTTCACTCAGATATATGGACCTGCAACAGTCAGGTTTTTAGCTGCAAATTCACAACAGTGAAGTAGCAACATGGAGGAAGATGCAGGGTATTTAGAACAGCAATGCTGTACCCTTGTGTATGAAAAGTTTAAAAAACAAAGTATGCAGCAATAGCAAATAAGAAGGTAAATTTTGCCATAAATAGTGCTTATTTTGCACAAGCATGGTGAACTCTCTTCATTCCGCCATGCTTCTTTTGCTTTTCTCCATTCTCCCATAAAGGTCCTGTAATCTCAAACCACAAGGGACTTCTGTTCCCTGTGCCTAAGAAGCCAAGCTATCAGTCATGATCCTTATCTCAGATTTTCAGTCTCAYGGTAATCAAGTTGAGACCCTCCCACAAAAACCACGACCCTGAACTTACTAAGGTACTCTATATTGAGAGCAAAGGAAAAGTTTGATATATTTGTTGTAGCCTGTGCCACTATGAAGTCCGTTAGGTTCTAAATTTGCTAGGATTTGGGGACAAAGCCCTAGGTATGCATTATATTGCTGCATCCTAGGCGAATTGCCTCTAGAGAAGGCAGGAAGGGTAAGGACAGTGATGACCACTGCTGCTTCTGAGACGGTTAGTATGACAGAATGGCATTTGGCACAGTATTTTATATAAAGCATCATGCAAGAAAGTGTTCAATATAGCACTCAGTATGGCATTTTTCCAAAAACACAGTCTTCCAGCACAGTCTTAAAAGTCTGCTAAATAATCAATGTTGTGAACAACACACAGAGCTGTTAAGAAATTAAGAAAGCATATAAACAACAGAAAAACAAGTTCTAATTAAATGATGCTTACTTATAGTTCTCTCTGACAAAATGCAGATGTTACGTGCTAGGGACCCTGTTCTCCTTGAACAACAATACTTACTTTTACCTCAGCAGAGGTAGTAGGACTGTACCCAAGCTAGCAGTCTCAGTATTATCAAGACRAGTACAGTGAAAAACTTCAATTACAGTCCTAAATACAGGTCTCTAAGACATCCTTTGTGGATCTAACAATTCCTGAAAAAAATGCAAAAACAAGTCAAAGTGTTTCTGGAATACTCTCTGGCATTTATTGGACAAGCAATACTAAGAAAAAGAGAGCTGAAAAGAAGCAAATGGTAGATACACATAAAATCACAACAGAACCCATCTTAAATTTATTTTCATTGCTGCAGGTAGCTGCAAGTTAGACATAAGTACACCAGTAACAGCTATTGCCTTGAGGCAATCTATTGCCATGTTAACTTTCCTTTGAGGAGGGCATTAAATTAGCTTCCTCTTGAAAAATCTCTTTTTTAGTATTGATTTCCTCATTTTCTTAAAATATGTAACAAATGCTAAATGAATTAAACCTTCCATCCAGCTGAATCAGGCTATACTTATTGTGACTCCTCAGTTTATACAAGCAGAAATCAAGGAAAGTGATTTCTGCTGCAAATGAAATAAATCTGTCATCAAATGGAAAACAGATCTCCTGTTTTCCAATTTAATACTTAACAACAAATCCTTCCCTCTTTTTGACTATGTATTTCATCCCCATCGAGACTAAGTAATTTAACCACAAATACCAGATTATCCTAGGTCACTAAAGCACAGTATGACATAAGTGTAAAATACATTTCACTTACTTGTAGTTAATGGTGTGCATGATCATATTCTGCACTTCCAATGCTAATGTAACATGAATACTTGAAACTTTCAAGGTCATTTTATTTCATTTGAGGCTATGCGATTCTGATTTTCAAGCAACTGAACAAATATTAAACAGTAGTACTTATTAAATAAATATTATCTCAGCCATACAATACGTAACAATCTCTGTCACACCTACAGTAATAAGAAAACCATGAGGCATCAGCAAGGTGCAGTAACGGCAGTTAAATCAAATTTGGTATTTCGTCTCCTTCTTTGTAACCTCACTTGAAAGGATAAGAAAGTCGGCAAAACGATCAGACTCTGTAGTACCAAATTACCTTCTGTAATTTTATCTGTGTACAGATAACCACTGTGCTTTGGAAATACTARTTCAAAAAGTTTCCAAATGCTTTTTGTGAATCACATCTTACTAATTAATTTCCTGTGTTTGCAATAAGCTTCTTCTACATAGACTTAATTCTTCTTTAAAAACTGTGAGTGGTATTTGTGCTGAAACTTTCTAATTTCATTAGTGTGAAGTATTTTTTCCCCTGTAAATAAACAATAGTTTTAACTTCAAAGCCCACTGAAATGGATTTTTGTTGCATTTTCATATTGCATATATCTTTTAAACAGATTCTCAACTGGCCACGTAATCAAATTTTGCTCCAAAGATATTTTGCACAGAGGACTAGATCGATAATTCAAATTCACCACATTCTTTCATTAGAGATTTGATCTACTTGGCCTCACTTTAAACGTATTTGTCAGATGCAGAAAGATGTGCAACTGACTTAACAGAAACYCTCAGCAAGATGGTGAAGAACAGCACGTTGACCTTTAGAAAATTGGGGACAACAGAAGCAAATGAAGCTGGTGCAGCATGGATACAATTGACTAATTGTCAATTATTTTGTCAATTCCATTTTATTTTTTGTCAATCGTCAATCCTACAATTAAGAAGTAATACAGTCCTTAAAGCCAGAAAGGCAGTGGTAGATGCAGACCAAGGAGGAAATGATTTACGGTAACCTAAGCTATCAGCTTTGACTTCCATGCATTTTTTCTATCTTTGTTTCTCCCCATATGTTAATACAGGTATGCCACCCATACTATCTATATCAATTGTGATGATGCCTTTCCAGAAAGCGAGTTAATTAAGTACTACATTAACTTGATTTTTTGGATTTTTTTTTCCATAGTGAGTCTGAATTGCTACACAAATGCTTGCAAAGATTCCGTAATTTATCTCAAAATACATAAAGCACTCTGGGTCCTGATTTTCCCTTTGTTTCATAACACCACACTTGAAATTGAGTAACTCTGCTTGTGTTAGTTGTGTAAAGARATGGATCCTCTGGTACCGGTTCCCTATAAATTGGTCTAGAACTACTGACATAAATGAGTTTAGATTGTTGTTCTCAAGGGAAAAAAGGCTCATCTAAYTCATTCAAATTCTTATGCAACTTCTGTCTTCTTTTGACATACAGAAAACRCCTAGTAAATTCTGAGGCGTCAAAGCTGCCTAGCAGGCAGGAAAACCTACTATAGATGTTTAGAGGGAGAGTTTTCAGGTAGTTGTGATAATGTTGACCTAACTCCTCTGTTCAACTCTACATGACTGCAATTGATGAAAGAAATTTCAAAAGCTAAAATATGGTGCACAGGTGATTATATCTATTGCTGCTTATGTTACATTGGTCTTTCAGAGAACTTATATTCAGGGGGAGGTTTTTTAAGTTGTTTCCACAGGATTTAATTAGCAACTAGKGGAATGAAAAATGTCTAGCCCAGATTAGAACACCCAACATAATTAGTTCAATATTTTTTTAGCAAAGCTTTTATAACAGTCCTTAGTAATGGACTGGGACAATCCTGAGTCAGGTCCTCAAATTTTCTACAGTTAAATACCCCTATGTTCAATGAAATTCTACCAATTTATACCAATAAAGGTTTTACACATTTTAAATCAAAACCAAAGAAGATTCCATACAAGCATAGTCCAGTAATTGTTTTATAAAGCACTTAACTGGTATGGTGGAACATAGCACACACAGCTGTTCATGAGCCTTTTACTGCATTTCAGGATTACAGATTTTATTTCTGGTTTTCATTAGCTATGATTTAAGAGATTTTACAATGTGCATGAAATTCACGTCTTCAGAATACATTAAGAGAAACAGTAGGATGGAAAAGACTTAAGATGGGCTTAAGTGCTCAGTAGGAAAGGAAATGAAGCAGTTTCAAGGTTATCTGTAGGTTTTGGTAGAAAGTTACTGATTCTTCTATATTCTGCTAAAACAACAGAGTGGCATTCAATTTTACTTTGTGGTGTGTTCTTTCTGAGGCTGTATATTCAAAAACAGTGAGTAACTATAAATAACACTTCCAAAATTAGAACAAAAGRCAATACTAAAAATCATAGGCATGGATTTTTATGGATGCCATTTGAGAGGAGTCAAAAAATTTGGGGTTCTGCATTACAAAGTACTTGGACATACACCTGAACTGTCTAAATATACACAGAATTTTCCTAAACTGAGAATTTGATAAGGTAGAGAATACACTAGTTCTGCTTGAGATGGATGGGAGCTCTAGGCAAGGAGCTTTTTCCTCTGAGTAATGAGGATATTCAGCAGAAGGAAAAAAAATAAAAATGCAGAAACAGAAAACAAACTGTTACCAGTGAAATGAAAGGAGATGAAAAACCTAAGAAAGAGACTGGAGCAAATTTGTCAACAGTTTTAAAAACTGGTTAGCAAACCAYGATAAAATGTTCTAGGAGAAACAAGAAAAAGTCCAAGGGGGACCAGCACAGCTTTGTGTAGTGGGATACACAAGTAAYAGAATTAATGAAGAGGTCTATGCATGAAGAGAAAAGATGCAACTGGTACAAATGGATGAAAGTTGTTTCTTGTCACTATTAAGAAACTACATCTTATTCTTGTCTCTTTAGTTCTAATACACGAATAAACATAACTGGTACTGTACTTGATCCAGTAGGGCAAACATTAAGAGTTGAGAAGACAGGAAAGTCTATAAAAAGCTCTACCGTTTTCTGAGAACTATTGCCTAGATTACTCTAAGTTATTTCRCAGTAATCTGAGCAGTATAAAAGTTGCACCTTTAAACTGACAAACTGTCAGTTCTTGAAGGCAGAGGGAAACTATCCAGGTAAGTGAAGTGTCATTTTCCCTTTGCRTGAAGTTAAAAGAATGTCAGCTGCCCATCAGAAGATTAGGCTTGCAAGTTTTTGTAAATCTGAATTTCTATTCTAATGAAACTAAAGGCAGAAATCATAAAAAAATACATACATACATATATATATATGTATAAAAAATAAATAAGGCTTGGAAAATATCAGGAAGCACTCAAATGAAATCCACTTAAAGCATCAGATTTCTGTTTGTACTGTAAATGACAAAGGATGCTAATCTGTGTTTCCTGGCTCCCGGAAGCTTTTGATTTAGGGATTCAACCCCACAGAYGTTTGAATCCACACCTAGTTTTATTCACATGAATCAACATCAATAGCAATACTGATATGTAGAAGWTAGCTGTGCATACTTGTAGGATATACTGTACGTTACATACAACTCCTAAAACGACTGCATTAGTGGGCACTACAGATATGTTTCATTAAGSAGATACATTGTAGAAATTATTCTGCAGAATCATACTGTATGTAGACTGCCTTTCTCACCGTTGCACAGTAACAACACAATCAAGGGTCTGGAGTATGGCTTAGAATTAAACTAGCACCTCACGGCATTTATTGCTTTTAGTCATTTCTTCTTATTCAGCTTCATGGGTGTCAACTTCAGCTTTGATCTTCTTGGTTAAAAGTAAAGAAGTATTGAATAAATAAGAATATTTTATACCCTTCCCACACATATGGAAGATGTGTACACTTAGGAGAGATGGACTGCACTTACAGAAAACTGTCCTAAAATAGCTTGAGAGCAATAATTACAAATTTGTTCTACAGCTTTTTGCACCATGTTGGTTCTTTTCTGTAGATGGAGGTAGATATTAAGTCATAGCAATTTGGTGCATGTGACCTTCAAAAAGAAGGTAGCATTCTTCAAACTCAGCTGCACAGGAATGACTATCTTGAAAGATTGAAAAACTTCAGATAAAATAAGCATGCCAGATGACTACATGTCAGAATCCTGCTGTATTACCCTCAGAACTTGAGACTCCTGCTTCTTTCTAGTAAGGCAAGTGCTAACATTAAATAAATTATAATTGTCCTCCAGATAGCATTCAATAGCATTGTCAATAGCATTTATTTATTCGTGTAACAGTAGCTATTGTGTGTACTAACTGTATACAGATATCTTGCTAATGTAAGACTGTCAAACRCTAAAAACAGCTGCAACTCCAAATTCTCTCAGTAAGGATTCTTCAGCTGGAACATGTTTTACTTTAGATGGCTTTCTGGTACTTACTACAGAGCATATAAAAGTAATCCAATTGTAATAAAGATTCATAAACTTACTGAAGGCTTCAAATTGCATAATTGCTTTAAATCACTTAAAATGGGATTTTYGTTTCCAGATTCCTCCTTTGAAAATGAAATGTTATTGTAAAGTGGATGATGCACCTATTTATAACCAAATGTTTGTGTGTAATGGTCAAATGCAAAAAAAAAAAAAAGAGAAATGAGATGTTTATTTTAGTCTTGATGTTCATCCAGTACCTCAGATAATTTATCCTGCAATCCTAATTATATTCCTTTATATAAGCAACACAAACATGAAAACTGAGAGAAAATCTATTTGCTAGAGCTTTTCTTTTCTCTTCTGTTTCCAAAGTAAAGAGATGCCTGCGGTCAAATTACTTAATGAAAAAAATTCAGTGTGTCAGCAATCAACCCAACAAAGAAAACATGTCCATTTACAGTATTGTTTAACTATTTCTATAGTTAGTAACCACATTAAGTGGATATTTGAATGGGAAAATGCCAGGTGAATAAAAACAACCTTCAGGGGTGCCAAGCATTAGCAATTTCAACAAAATAAGCTAAAAGCACGTAAAAGCCATGTGCAAAACTACACACATCTACCACAACTACTGGCCTCTTAGGCTGCCTGAGTTCTCTATAGTTTATTCTAAATGATTTTGTTTCAGAAAGAAATGTCAATAAAATATACTAGAAGTTATTACCAGTTTACAATACAATCCAARCTTATATTGAATCACAACAATGTATGTATCATACCTCAGGGACTGTAACACAGCAAGCATATGAAAACTGKTATCTATCCATGAATGAAATCTACAATTTATACTGAGGTAAACGAGAAAAAACATAAGCTGTTAAAATATTGTATCAATCAGAAGCTGTACAGTTCAATAACCTTGKAGTAATTTAAGAATAAACTGAACAAAAGTCAGTTTTAAGAAATCAGTCATTGCTGACCTCAATTAAAAGCCTTGACAAATAAAGACATCTGGGATTTGCAACAGTGAGTCAGAACTTTGGTTTTTCTGCTTTCCAACAGTGGTCCAGACTGGAGGCCTCAGAGAAAGCAGCTAGGATCTTTTTAGTGAATAGCTGTTGGCTGAAAGGTGTTGGCCTAAGTTCTAAAACAGCAGGCTTCTGTCTCCCACAATTCTTTCCTATTGGCTACTATAAYCACAGATAACTTCATTATCCTTGTTTAAAAAGAAAAAAAAAAACTTTATTTAAAACCTTGTTTTAAATCTTGATTCAGTGATAGTTTGTCACAAGCAATTCRACTGGCTAAATGTAGATGCCACAAAGAAACATGCATATATGATCACTTAAGTTTGCAAATTTACTGGTACACCAGACTTCTMCATTAAGTACTATATTGGTTACCCTAAGCCAACATTTTTATGTTTGCTTTGCAAAATAACAGGATTCTTTATATACAAGCTGTTAAAACTGCTTAAATGATTTTCTTGACTGCTGTATGTTTTTAGTATGTATTTTTGAYTGACTGCATGCAACCAAACAGTAGGCCAGCTTGTCACAAAAAACACATAAGCAACCCTTCCATCTATCAGTTCAAACAGCCAYAAAGAATCCAGAAACGATTCACAGTCCAGGAAACGCCAGATGAAAAACCTCTCTTCAAATATGTTCTATGGGTAGGGGGAAAAGAGGGAATGCAAATTGCTAGAGAGAATGAGTTTCCCAGCCAGAGCATCTCAGATAACTACCCTGCATTCGAGTCACCCTTCCCTCTTCCACATTTATTCCCCACCACTCCACCTGCCTGCAGCAAAAGGACTTCAGCTGTCTTGAAAATATTAGACCAGTCTGTATTATAAAAATCCGTTCTTTAGTGGAGTACTTACTCCATTACCTTCCCTCCCCCCGCCCTTTTAATCAGTAAATTAAAACAGAAGTCTAGACTTCATGTTTATTGCTCAAGCAAGAAAATATACTCCCTCCCTTCACGTTTAACATTTTGTGTCACATCACAACCACTGCCTGTTTCCTCCGCTTTGAGGCTGTTTTCTTAACCCATACAAGCGTATAGGACTAGATGTGCTGTATCTGAGGGTACCGAGAGCTGGCTGACGTGCCCTTTCTCGTCTTTGAAAGGTCACGAAGATCGGGGAGGATTCCCAGTGACTTCAGAAAGGCAAATCTTACCGTAAGAAGGACAATGCAGGGAATCGAAGGCAGGCTGCCCTCACTTCTGTCCCTGGGAAAAGCATGGAGCAAGTCCTCTTGGAAGCCTTCCAACTTGATGATTCCCTGTAACTGCGTTGCCTCCGTAAGAATCAAGCCTCACCTCAACTCAAGCTCTAAAACCACAAAAAATCTCTCTCCTTTTCCATACCTGCAACGTCTTTGTGTCAGCATTTATCCTGGCACATCAATCCCTAATCCTTCCAGGATGACTTGATTCACTTGTAACTGGAGTCAAGCTAAGGTCTTTGACGTGTTGCTGTTATAGGGTGAATAATAAAATTACAGTAAGCCTAAGGAAAAAACACTGAAACTGGGAAACACATCAAGTTGGGCATCAAGACAAGATACAAGATAAAGGAAAGCTAACTGTGAGCTTTCTGTCCCATGGCACAAAATTAATTTATTTTCCTATTTTTGCCTAGATATGCCTTTTACTCTCTATTTCTTTCCTTTCCTGGTGTTGATGTCCCTTTGTTTTTGTGTCTGTTATTGGATGACTGCATTTCTTTTGAATATAACTTAAAATTATATTGCTATAATTGAAGGTATTTTAACTCCAATAGAGSGTGATGTTAGTAACAGTTTAGAGTAGGGTAACTTACTCTATCTTAACAAATTTGAAAATAATTTCTTTTAAAATTTCCAAAACTGAATCAAAAAGACAAATCAAAGGTTAGAACATTAAATGCAGCAAAAGCAACCAAAAGGAAACCAAACTCACAAAAATGTCAGAAATGGTAAAAATGACAGATTAGAATAAGGGCACTTTAAGTACATTGGTGTACAATTGTAAATTGACATTTTATGCTCAGAAAACCTGTTCACAATTAAAAATATGAATGGAATGCTACTCCAACGCASTCGAAGTAATAATCTGGGCTGGAAAACTAGCACCAAGAGAGGAAAGAAAAAGAAAAATGGGAGCTATCATAACACATTATTAGAAAGATAAAATAACAATTACTTAGGACTGATTAAGTATTAGAATTTTAAGATGAACTAACATTCAACATACTAAGGGCCATTCCTAAAATTAGACCTTGGTTACGGCATAGGAAGTAAACACAGCTAAGAAGCAGAAATACCTTTTCTTCTTCTGGATGCTGTATCTATTTCTAATGCTTCTGCAATTAGCGAGCTGTAGTTTTTCCAAATTTCATGGCCACATGTATTATAACATGATTATTAAAATTATTTTAGTTCTCATATAAATAAGATTCTCCTGTTTGACTTCACCATTCATATAGTTTCACTCTGATTTTGAAAACAGACAAAATAGAGATTTTTTTCCAAGCTTCAAAAATAAGTGACTCAATCCTCACCAATTTGCAAAAAAACCCACATAGGGTGCTAGTGTTGATGAACGGATACCAAATTCAAGACGATACATACTGAAAAGAAGGGATGAGAAGGAAAAAAGAGAAAGGCAAGACCAGGAGTAACATGATGGGTAATAATTTATTTCTACAACCCAGTATACTTGCTGCCAACTAAACATAAGCCACAGCTGGCAGAGGAAGTGTATAGGGGTCTAAAAARGCAAACGAATGATATCACATCAGCAGCATTTTCCAGCTTCAGACTTTTTAACTGAGAGCTAGTTAAGGTAGTTCTCTGTAGGTGTTTTTTCTATGCATTTTGATCAGTAGGAAGAGTGTATTTTTTTTACAGGATTTTCACAGTATGTCCAATAAAACTGAGTTGCAACACATTATACTTTTCTTTGTGCCACATATAGGTGCAGCATCTTATGACCTGTTAATGTAATGCTTTCTTAGCGCTAAAAGTACGAAGTCTGCATAGCAAGCACCTGTCCTATTTGATTTGGGCACACTTGGTACACCTCTCCGGGCTATCACTGGATTATTATGTTTCAGTAGTTACCTAAGCCGTGACCCCATCTTGCTCATACATCTGTGAATGTGCAAACAGCTCATTCTGGGTTAATATTTTTTGGTTTAGTTCTGCCCTCCAYGCCCATTTTCCCTTCTGCTGTGTGGATGTCTATTTCAACAACTTACAGAATGCATAAGATTTCTACCACTGCTCAAGTCCAGAATATATAAAACASTTCAAGAGCTTTTGGTCTCTTTTGATCTGGAGGTCATGACTTCAATATTGTATACACAGATTCTATTAGCTAATTTTTACATAGCCTCTCAGAAGATCAATTTAACGCAAACATTACTACTGACATTTGACACTAACTCAGGTGTTTTTAAAACAAAAGCTCCTTAAAATAAATCTTAAAATTCTTCAAATACCCACAGCAACGGAGTCCAAACATAGAAGGGGTTCTAGATAAAAGAAAAAAATAATAATTAAGCATCAGGTTTCGGCTACGTAAAGCCCATGGATGAAAATCTACCTTCAACATCATTGAGACGTTGCCATTATCCTCAGTACCGATTTCAACCTTCATATATTCTGATTAAATGCCACTAACTCTTTAAGCTCAAGGAAAACAATACACTCAAGGAAGATCAACAAACTTATTGCAATGAATATGACAGTAAAACTGCTGAATCAACACAGGCAAGCTACCAGGCAAAGACAGGGGCAGTGCCATGTACTAGAAATAAGAGCTAAAGTAGGAACAGTGTAGATAAGTTACTCACAGACTGTGATCAAAAACAAGACTAATTTAAGGTGCATTTCAACTCCAAGACTCATATTTCTGAGTAATATGGAAAAACTAAAAAACTGGTTTCACAATAGAATTAGTAGTATCAAACCTGTTTCAAGGTCTCCATCACAGTTGGTGCTATACAAACTTTCAGAAGATCTGCAACAATCAGGTCTAAATAGTCTAAAAAGGGAAGAGCATAGCAATAGTCAATATTTTAACCTCTAGAATCACCAATTATTTAATCAATTTAACTTRTTGATTAGTTAACAAAAAAACCTCAAATAGTATCACCCACTCCGYATAAAAAGAGCATCTCCACTAGCACCTCTGAAAAAAGAAAGTATGTGAGAAATTTAAAAACTTAAGTCTGAAATAATTTTGAGTTACAAATTAAGATGTATACTGCTTGACACATACAAAGTTAAAACTCCATTCTACTTTTGCTCAAAAATAACCCAAGTAAAAGGCTTATTAGTTTATTAATAAAGGTTTACAAGTTTATTAATAAAGGTTTATAAAGGTTTATTTATTATTATCTTATTTATAAACATTTATTTATGAGTTTATTATAACCTTATCCTAAATACTTTTCCTTATACAAGAGGCTGATCATGAGAACTTTAAGAATATAGGTTATCTTCATTAAAAAATATATTTCTGAGGACAGAAGTGGATAATGGGACACTTCATTATTTCATCAAATTTCTGAGTAAATAAAAGCTACAATTAAAAGGAAAATGAACCCAGTTTCAACACTTGCATACAACTTTAATCTACTATTCATTTAGAAAATCTAATGTCTTTTAATGACAATCATAATGAGCTGAAGCTTGCTAAGGACTAGCTACTGAACTGAAACCATGAAAGATGGGTAGTTTAAGTGGCAGTTTGAACACGGAAAGTTATGAGGTCTGCTTCCCTTTAATAAAGACGCAAATAAATACAACTTTTCAAATTAGGTATGTAAACAGGTATATGTACCATATCTAGTTTTTCCTTTTTTAAAAAAGCAAAAGCAGCAATAAAATGGAACTACAGGAACTCAGGCTGAGACTGTAGGAGCCTGATGGTATACCAGGTAAATGCTCCTCGACAAAAACATCAGTAGTAGTTTGATACGTTTAAAAAAAATTTTGAATTCTGCTCTTCTGCTGATAACTAAGCAACTAAGCACTAGGATAATTCTAAAACCTTCACTTCAGCTGTTCAGTTACATATTTTTAAGTAATGATCTTTAGTTCAATACTCTTTTTTCAAAAAAAGTTAGGAATGATAATCATGGGCAGGGTAAATTACTAATCCTAAAGCAAAATCTTGACTGAAAATAGCTGACACTGATAGTGCCTAGCCAAGCTAATACACATATAAACCCATTATAAAATCAGCTTTGGCTATTGCAATGCAGACCACTTAAGCCCATAAATTTACACATGTACGCACTTGTGCACTTGACATCCTGGACAGCATCAACTTCTTATWATAAGACACATCATTGCATTATAATGGTATGGCACTTAGGGAAGTAGCAAATAAAAAGACATTTCCSCTTATTAATAGTCGCTTTAGAAAGGAGAGATCTATCAGAACTGAAAAGTCAAGCACTAATCAGAAACAGGAAGCACTGATCCCTAATGTATTGCAGCCCTTCGAATGAATCATTTTGCATGCATCATTGTACGAATAATCAATGGAGGATTTTGACAGTATGTGCAACTTTCATAAATTGATTGATTGGTTTAACAGAATAATGCTTACAATGCCTCCACATTTCTTGTTAAGATTAAGCCACAGAAAAACTCAGGGGGCACAATGTTCAAACCTAGGAATGCCCTTTTTATATTACTACCTATGCCTAAATATGGCAACACTAACACCTCTTGAAAGGTCCTCACTGAAGAAGCAGATAATTAACGTGACAAGGATGAAAAGACATAAGGGAAAACAAAGATACATGCACCCACAGATAACTATCTTTAACATACAGACGAACTCGGTTCAGTTTGGTCATCTGTTCCTTGTTATAAACTTAGTTTTTCCAGCATTACTGGCTACAAGGGTAACCTTAAGTCAGACTGGCAAGACAACGGAGATCGTGACTAAGTTAGGACAACGTTTTGTTCGCCCTACGCACCCACATAGTCGCAGCGGGGTCCGACACTTGAGAAAGACCAACAGTATCCAGGCCTGCATCTTGTACATTCAAGCTAGCTCTTTGCATAACAACTGCTGAGAGCAAACCCACTGGTGTTCACTTACCGGGATCACAACGTCCAGTCACCTTGCTTACAAAATTCTTGGTCCTATTCATTCCATACCATTTATGCATTAACAAAATAACATATCTAAACATTTATATAATTGAATTCACGTTTCTAGAGCAAAGTACATAGCACAGAATGGCAATTTAATTGGTAATAAGTCAGTCATAGTTAGCTGTTAAAAACAGACTGTTTATGCTTTTTTTCATGTTTCCCTTCAGTTTTCAAAAAACAAAACATCAGTTCACCTCCAAGTATAGTTCAGACTTTACTATTCATAGTAAGGTAACTCCATCCTTAACCATGAGAAAGGCTCTATACTCCTGAGAGGAAAAGAACACAAGCCCATTGACACTGATAGTGACCAGGTCAAAAAGCTGTGTTAGGAATGGGATGCAGTCTCACCATCCTGTAAGGTTTCGGGGCAATAGATACAGCAAAATATCACCAGAATACCCATGACCTATGAAGTAACCTGTCACAAAACTGTTTTCCATAGTTTGGACCATCCAAGAAAACTGAATGCCAATACACATATAAATACCAGACTAGAGGCTGCTGTGTCTTTCCATTGCTTCTGCAAATCTTTTTCTTCCTGTAAAGCCTGGTTCTACACTGGAGAGATTTTTGTTGCATCTGTGGGGTTTTTCCTGTCTGCATTCAGAAAATAAAATAATTTAAGTCAGGAATAGGCACATCTATAGGAAACTGCCCCATTAACATGAAAACAAGCACTTAAAAAATGACCCAAAAAAMCTGCCAAAATCAGAGATGGTATTTGGATTCTTGTAGGATTTTAGTCACTTCTTTTGATTGTGCCAAGTATCTAATAACCTCTTGGGCACTTGTTCAAATGAGGTTCCACCTCTGTTTCAAAGAAAACTGTCTCTTCCTGTTAAAAAAAACCCCAACATTTATCTTTTATTCAGTGACACCCATGCTCCCCATGGCACATCGCAAATGCATTCCCCCTTCTCTATCTTCTGGTAGATTCAAAAACTATAGGCTAGTCAGATATTGCAGAAATTTTGATGTACATAACAGTACAGATTCTTGATGTACTGAAAGCTAATTAATATTGTACAATATTAGAACATGTAAAATATTCAACATCCGTAAATTTAAAACCAACACATTACTATCTGTTGCTTGGAGCAGAGCCTTGTGAAACACCTTACCACGAAGAACAAAGAAGTTTGCATCAGGTGCCTTGACTTCTTACTTCAGCACAAGAAGTTAGTGAACAGACATTTTCTCTTCCAGATTTAACACCAGGAGTCCCAAAATAAATTAAGTGGAATAATGTTCAGACTTGAGAAACAGCTATCTTAAAATTAAGTTCTCTTTGGGTGAGTGAAAATGAGAGAAAAGCATAGAAGCAACTGGTGCTGCCACATATTTTATATTCAATCTACATTCTTCCAATCCCCAACTCCTACGACTAAAAAGAGTTTCACAAAAGATATTACAACATTATCTACTCAAGAGCTCAGCCTAAAGCTCTGAAATCATACCTGCTTGCATACCTTTGTGCTTCCAGATAAAATAGCATGCAGCTTCCTTCAGACATCACATAAAACCCCCCAAATTTAGATCTTTTAGAGATATATATTTTCTAAGGAATAAAATATTTCAAGGTCCCTCTTCTCTCCAACATCTTTTGCTGTCCTGTAGGTCTGTTTGAAACACTCACTGAAGATATGTTCACACTGATGAGACTTTGAATATATTTAAGGTAATCCATGAAGAATACATAAACTACATACTGAACTCAAACATGCAGGAAAAATTTCACTTTCTTCTGTGATAGTGTCTACAAATGATTTAAAATTAGAGTAGAAAAGTGTCCTCTAATCAGAGCACAGAACATATATTTTCATTTTACTGTAGCACATCTGTGGTTGATCTTTTCATATAGTTCCACAACTGCAACTTTTTTCAAATTTTAAACCAAATATGAAAATAAATTAAAATGATGTAAATATTGCTTTYGTCGGTGAGTTTCCTAAGAATGGGAAGCAATACACTTCAACTAGTAGAGGTGGCAATGAAGTAGCAGTTTGCTGATATCTTCACCACTTCCTGCTGTCTGGTAATGGATAAATTAGCTTCTGCTTTCTTTAACTACACACACTTTCAAATGCCCGATCACAGAACTCCTGCATTGTATTTAAAGTTGATTTTAAAAGGCTTTTCTTAGGGATTGATAAATTAGAATACATTTTTCTACAAGCAGTATTTCTGCAAACTTTATTAAAAACAATCTTGCTACAGAAGCACGGAATTCTTTATCAAAGTCAAGCCACCACCTGTTGCACAGCCTGCCCTTAGTAACATCATAAATTTGATCTTTTCAGTTTCTCTGTTGATCTGCATCATTGGCAAATAAATGCTCTGCCGGTGGGCACAAATGCTGTTTTGAACATGAATGAAATTTTGAAGCAGCCAAGACAGCTTTACTGAAAAGGAAATCGCTTTCCCTTCAATGAAATCAACTCTCTTCTGAACTTTTGCTGGTGGATATAATTCCATGGACAGGTATCAGATTGAGAAACTTCTCAGTAAGAGAACRAAAAGCTGCTCAATGACATGTTACAATTTGTGGTGCTTTGCAGGCAGTGCACTTTCTAAGACTTTTCCTGCTGCTTCCTTTTTCCAAACACAATGAGTTCAAGATGCGTGATGTCTGGCTCCCAGCTCTGCTCGTATCTGCTGGATGTCATTATGCACCGAGGATTTATGTTCAACTTCAAATTAAATGAGAGTTTCACAGTCTAAGTAGGGGTGCCCACAAGCATATTGTTCTTTGGGGAACAACTTTCTGGCTCCATAGATATTACTTGGACAGAGTAATTTCTTCCTTCTGCAGCCCATGCCCGATCCAGATCCACAAGCCCCATACATTGCTTCCCTATAATGAAAGCAAAAGGAGAGCATAAAAAGTCTAAAAACATAGAAACATGTAGCAGAAATGTGCATTTCAATATTCAGTGTCAGCAAAAGATACCAGCAAGTAATACAAAAATAACTGATCTACTTAAAAAATCTATCATGATCGCTCCTGCTTCAAAAAGACAAAGTTTATGTTCTCATCTCTTTTTTCTTTCTTGACAACACCATTTAATACATATGGGGTCACAGATAAAGGGGAGACACAGGAGTATTCGTATCCTGATGGTAAACAAAGTAAGTCAGGTATCCTCAACTACCCTCTGGAATTGCTTGCTTCTCTCCCTTCAATATACAAGGAACTTGAATACCCATCATTATGCGCTCTAGTATGAATCTGTTAGGCGCTCTGCAGAAGTTTATGGTAGATGGCACAAATATATTCCCCTTAGTATCTTCAGTACAGCTGATGCACATCACTGTTAAATACAGTACGCATTTCAATCTATTTTTTGCCCTTTCAGAGAAAATTATCTTTTGTGATTGGTTGAACAAAAAGGCATGTACACACAAGTGTCATAGTATTAACACTATTATTAAGAGTACACTCAACACAGAATATGTTAGGTGGGCTGGAGTGATATTCATGAAAGCACTGAGCATAATTACAATTAAGTCCCACTACTGCATATGGTAGATAAAACAGATGTGTGCAGTGTAAACATGACTTTACAAATTTAATAGGGAATTATTGTAGTGTAGTGGAAGTGGGTACAATTTTTCTATTCACAGAAATACAGAAATTGGTGATACAAATAGTTTGAAATTTTTGCTGTTTCAGCTATGACAAAGTCATAGCTTGTGTGCTGTGTATTTGGAATACAGTGAGCCTTACAGGTAATGAAACAAAAAGGTCTGTGGGTAATTGCTAAAATACACTTTATTAAATCCTAAAAAGTTGAAAAGGAAACAGAACAAGTAATTTTCGACCATCTACAATTAAAAAATGTGTCCAGCTGTTCAGGGAATATTTTCATTAAATGAAATCTACAGAAGTTTCTCAATAAATGATCATGCACTGCACAAAAGTAAATAAACAAAACCTCACCATGGCTGTAATACTAGTCTGAGTCAACCTTTACTCTAATTATTTGAAAGCAAAACTTAAACTACTCCAACAAGACTCCTGTAAAACCAATTTCAAAGCTGAAACAGAAACCTGGGATGGGAATAGTCTTCACTAAAACAAAATTAGTATGTGAAACTAAAAAAAAAAGTCTTTAAAGCAGAGAAGCCAATGATGTTTCCTGTGGAATAGGAAGAGGATTAAGATTTATCTATTTATTTATTTATTTTTGTCATGCAAAAAAACATGAAAGTGAAATTTGCGAAGCAAATTTGCTTTTCAGTTTCAACTTTTTCAAAGTTTCAGAGACAAAGACAACAGCTGCAATCTTTCAGAAAAGTTGTTGGGTCCTTTTCCAATTTTCAGTTTACCTGCAAGCAGCAGGAGACAATTTGGGGTGATACACTGGTAATAGAAACACTGTCAATTTTTTTTATTCCAAATACTGTGATGATAGCAAAAGCTGACAAATTTATTATAAAATAGTTATCTCAGAATCTGTATTATTTTCTTTCTGTGCAATATGTATAGGAAATACTTGGAATTTTTCAAATGAAGCTTTTTAAAAGCATTATGACTATTTGCTCCTACAGCTTTGACAAACCTTGTGTTTTCTGAAAGCCAAAAATGCACAGTTACACCCTGAGTGTTCCCAGCCCCTTCCCTCTCTTTCTTTTCTAACCTGGAAGCTAGTTTATAGCTTCCATCAGAACATTAATACTAAACAAAAGCATATTCTGCCCTTTAATAAGTCAAAGCATACTAGAATCTTGCACATAATGAATAAATTGCTTTGTTTGCTTATTCCAAATTTTCTGTTCTTATGTTTTTATTGATTTCTATGTCATCAGAATTTTTAAAAATTGCAAAAATATTCAAGACAGTAAGAGGTGAAATTACTTGTAATGTTTTTGTGAGGATTAAATATTTGAAATGTTAGCATTTTGCTGTCCTTCTGAGTAATGAAATTCCCTCTACATTTATGATGTCTTCTTGCATGTTATTTTTCTCAAAAATTGTTGACATCTGATTAAGTAAATGAAATCTGAGTGATGAACTTGCCTTGGCCACTAATTGTATGGAAGTGGCCTAACAGTAGACAGCTGCTCCTACCCAAAACTGTAACAATATACACACCTGAAACAGAACAGACTGCTGAAAGGTGAAAACTGAAACATGCACTATTTTAGCTATGAAATAACTGGTCTTTGCCCAAGGGAAGGCTGGTATATGAGGTAAGGAGAAAGCCAAACTTCTGAGCAAACTCCTCAGATTACAATTATTCTTCATTGTTAAAAAAAGAACAACAAAAGAAACGTAAAACCTTCTAGGATTTTTTTAATTGTGCTCCTAATAATGAGATGGGCTGTACAGGTTTGTGTGTTCTTAAGCCTAGCTCTACTGAGGCTAGCCCTACCTCTGTTATTTAGCTTGATTGTTTCCACCTGGCACTAGATGTTTGCCTAAGTGAGCTATCATCAATGACTACAAGCATGGTAAAGGGAGCACACTGAAAACCACTACTATAATTAATGTGTGCTTTTAGTGCAAGATAGACTGGCAACAGCAAGGCTCTACTGAACCTTATAAAAACTTCAGTCTTTTCAGGGAATGCTGGGAAAAAGGACAGGTGCAGAGGTGCAGTAAAAATCACTAAAATGCAAAATTACATCCTCTAGCCCATACTGAAAAAATCTGAAGGGAGAAGACAGTATCAATTACCATAGTGGGCAAGAGTAAGGGGAAAAACCTGAAAAGACTCAAATTTTTCTAAGTATAACAAGAAGACAGTAACTTAATGCTGTGCTGATAAATGTACTCTTTCTTCCTTTATAAAAGAAGGTAAGCACATTGTTACATATAGTCTACACAACAGCTGCTCTGCAGAAATTCATACCTATTAGTCGGCGTTCAGGTGGAAGCTGAACAGCTGTCTGATCTGCAAATCTGCAAAGAATCATGTGCTCCTAGAAAAAAAAGTAAAGAAATCTGATCCCMTATCATTCCACTCTTCCAAACAGCATAAGAAAGGTCTGATTAAGCACTTCAATACAAAAAATGCTATCAGTTGAATACATTTCTAGAAAAATTACCTGTGTGCAAATCCTAATTTGCATGCTGCTTTTGCTGAAGCAAGAAAGTGTGTGTAAATTTAGTGTTTATAATCAATTCCACATTTCTACTCACAGTATTTGTTCCTGGCTCAAATTCTTCCAATTCCCCACAGCAGTGGAGCTGGATGCAAACTATACAAGATASCATTCTTCAGAGGCATACTGCAGACTAATTTTTCCTTCAACTACTGGTGAGCAACATAGCCTTCTTCTAGTACAGTTATCACTGGGCCAGTATGTCTGCGTTAATTATCCAGTCAATATAGAATTCTTAAATAGGCAATTTTAATTACAGGCTATTTCTCTTTAGCAGTTATTCAGAATCCAGGAAGAATCACCTTGTTGTGAAAAACTTCCTCTACTCTGCTAACTCAATCCAGGATCAACCTATAAGATGAGTCAAAAAAAAATATTTGGCTGTGGATGGGAGGGAACGTTTCCTGCCTCAAAATGAACATAAATCACTTCCAAATTATCCCTCTTTGACTTAAAACTTGTGCAAGGCTTCCGAGACGTACTGTTGATTTCTTCCTTCTTTACTGCCCAGAAGTATGGTGCAGTGAAGGTTTAGCATTCCCCTTTCTCCTTGCCTTGAGCACTGCAGAAGCAGCCCACAATGCTATCCTCACATCACAAAATGCTGCCTATGCTACCCAAATGATTTCTCAAAGATAAGCCAACCTAAGAAAGGTGAGTTAACCAGATGGTGAGGAAAAAAGCCTTGAAGCTRTAACAAAGGAACTGCTGCTGTAACGACAACGGTGCTGTTTGGAACAGTTGCAATATTAAGCATGAAGACAGGTTAAACACAACCATTTGAGAACTGTACAACTTCCCCAAGTCTCCGGTAAGGAGAAAAGAGAAACAGACAATAACAAAAAAATCTCTGCTATGTAATGTAGAAAGCTTCCAGAGTTTTGCAAAACAAGTTTGTGTCTCATATCAAAAGAAAAATGTCCTTTGATTCTTGTCTAATATACAATGATGATTTTAAAGGATTAGTTCTTGTAACAGAAGAAGAGACAGCAATTTCAGCTATCTTTATTAAATCAAGATGGTAGCTCCTTCCACAGCTCCTGCCATCCAATCCATAAATTTTCTAGACATTCAATTACAAAGAAGTTTGCTCATATATTGTACCTTTTTAATTAAAATAAAATATTCTTGCTATTTGAAACTCAAATATTACTGATTCAAATGACTATACAATATCTTAAGACAGGGACGTTTCTTCCCTAATACAGCTAATTTCAGCAAGGGTTTTTGGCTCACAGCTTTATAATAAACATGCAAGCAAGACAAGAACATGCTATAATATGTTTAGGACTCAGCATATGTTTTGCTCAGTAATTTAAACATAGTTATTTGTGTAGTACAGAAGACTCCCAAAACACTAAATCTAGAGTGACTACTGCAGGAAAGGAAAGCCAGAGGCAATGTGGCTGCTGTTAGGCAGGCTGGGGAGAAAAAAAGGGGCTGGGATAGACTGGTTTTTGGAGAGGAAGAGACAAGTTAGCACAGAACTCTCCATCAGCCTGAGGTATCTAGGCAACTCTTTGCAACACCAAACTCTCGGCTTGTCAGACTAGACCAGGGCCAAGGGGGGCCTTGCCACCCAACCTGAAAATCTGTATTGACTCTCGAACACACAAAAATGCCTTGGCTTTCTACAGGCACAATCTGAAAAGTTAAAGTCTGAYTTATGACTACATCATTTTCCCATGACACAATCAGTAAATTGTCACACTCACTGTTGGCAGAAATGAGGATAATACATTTCTAAAATAGTAAAGGTTATAATTATAAACTTTTCAGAATGTGTGTGTGGATAAACAGTTAATTTGCTTTCTCCAAAACTCTCAAATTCTATTAAATTTTCAAATTGTATTTCCAAAGTAATTGATTTCCGCTTTCTAATTCTCCTACAGGGAGCAAAGCAAGTAGAGTGTCTAAGTGTATCATGGTAAAAATCTATAGCTACCATAAGCCTTACTCTTTGCAGCTATAAACTAATGAATTACAGTATAATTTTCTCATTAAAAAAAAGAAGTTTTGGAATTGCCAAACTTCTAGATGTCTTTTTGGATCTCACTGAAATGGAAGATAAGAGAAATGAGTTCAAAATGGGAATTGGGTGGGGGAGGGGAGAAGGACATAGGTAGTGTCTGGTTAACACATGGCAGCTTTGGATGCTAGTCAATAACCTTTAACCATTTACAGCTAGCAGTATAACAAAAGTTATTCATATCTAGGATTATCTGGGGCACTATCCCTGCCTAAGGTGTATTTGTATATTCTCTTACATTGTTAAGAGAAGCAATATTTTTAGCATTGTTTGTCCCCTAGGCTCTTCTGCAACACAACTAAAGAGATGCTGGAACTTCTATTGTGGGGGTAAGTGCTGTGATTTAAACCTCCATGGATTAACAGATTTAAAGAAAGAAAATCTTCACTGACTTTTATTAAAATTACATATACTATCCTAAACTAGGTTTCCTTAATTTTGTACATGTTACCTTGTCCTTCTGTACTGTCAACAAATCTACATTTACTAGTATGTTAGTTAATAAACTTCTGAACACGAACTTGGGTTCTTGATTTCAGCCACGCTGAAAGAAATGTTAATTAAGAAAAAAATTAAAGGCAGGTACAAATCCACTGTGGATATTTTAACATCTCAATCTATGCAAATTTATTTCCATGTAAATTAATAAACTGTACATAAACCTGATTATCATGAAGATAAGATTAGTGCACTACCAAATAACTGAACTTTCTCTTATGAAGTGGTTGAAAATTTCCTAAATTTTTAAAAGACGCCCTGTTACTTCATGATCAAAAGGGATAATCTCCACTTTTCTGCTACATACAGCATCTTTGCTACACTCACTGTTCCACAAACCATTTGGAGACTACAAACACTGTCTTTCCTGCACATTTTTGCAATATAAGATTATTCTGCATCATACTTCCAGAATTCATAGGCTTTTCAAAAGTCTAACCACCRAGACCCCAGTCCCTGATTTTACCAGTTCTTAGTAAAGTTCCTACCCCCTTGCTTCTCTCTAATGCAACCATTTTCTTCCTTTGCCACATTAACTGTATCTAACCTTCAAATCTCTGAACTGGTTACTCTTCACTGACTAGTTATAAATACTAGATACAGCTTTAGGGATCTGTACTACTTGTCTCCTGGCCACTTTTCTGCTCCTGTCCTTTTTCACTCCCCATYTGTTATCTTCCTTCTGCCAGTTCTACATTTTTCCTTGCTTCTTTCTCCCACTTCTCTCTTGGACTATCTCTACCTAGATCCCAGCTCCCCAACTGCTCAAAGTCATGAACCACACCTATAGTTTCTGTCCATCAACAAGATACAAACTTGAGAAATACTGGTTTTCCAAGTATCAGATAAGGTTTTGGATTTATGTTCTGTGCACTATCATGTGAACTAAAATTATGGTGAAGAATTTAAGGGAACAAAACCAAAAATGATGGCATCTCTAGTTCAAATCTCTAAACACAAAACCACAAGGACCCTTAGAAAAGACACAAGAACTATCCTCAGAAATACACAAAAGCAATTTTAAGACAATAAAATCTTTCTGTCTCTGTGTGAACTAACTATTGAACAAAAGCTGCTAACAAAAGTTGGTTACAAGATAACTATGTGTTGGTCTAATCTCATGCTAGATCAGACACACTTGGTTTTTTTTTTAAATCCTTCTGAATGAAGTTTTAAACACTATACTGTAAAACATTCTTGCTGAAGAGTAYTATTTCTTCCTACTCATAATGTCTAATCTTCTGGCCATAAATTAGAAGGAGAAATCTGGTGTTTATCAGAAAGTAAGATCCCTAGAAGCAATAATTCCACAATTACATGGTATAAACATCAATATATTTAAGAGTTAAATAAAATAATTAGTAACCTGAAATTATTAACTTTTACTTGTTGAAATAACACTTCTATCTTAATATCTTAGCAGTAGCTCATTTATACTCTACAAAAAAAATTATTTCATTTTATTGAAGAAAAAAAGTCTTTAAAAGGGGATAGTGGAGAGAAAGCAACACAGGGACATCTGCACTGCTATTCACCACCACATGTAACGCATGCTCCCTCTCACAATCAAAAGATAAACGCTGATATTTAATTTGACAAGAGGATCCAGTGAAAGGCAGGAAAAGGCACATCAGCCCCCCACTCCCACCCCACAGCAGTACCTTTTACATACCTTGTAAGATAAAATTTCTTTGAATTGATGGCTGGGGGGGAAAAAAAAAGACCAATTCAATCCACATTTAAAAACAGATGGAAAATAGAAGCAGTCCTTACATATTTGACCACATTTTAAGCAAAACAGTAATTTCTGTAGCCTAAAGAAAGGTATTCAGAAAACTACACTTCTGGTTTACTGGAATAGAAAAGCACATTATGTTTCGTTTTATTTTTTCTATTATATTCCTCAGAACATYTCTCTCTTCAAACCATTGTAAATACTACAGAAATTTAGTGTTTCTTCCATGTTTTCACATAAATACTTCCATTTTACATGTACACAACCTTTAGACATGCATATATCTTCTGTGTGCCTTATCACAAAAGCAAGCTATGTTTAGGATGAAACTAAGTATACAATCAGGCAGTATGTGCATAGGAGCAAGCTATTATGTTTTCTAATCCTGTAAACTTAGGAAGAAAGAAAAAAAAAAAGTCCTTAAAATATAACTCAAGCCTGGGTTGATATGCTATGAACTACRTATTTCCTAAAAGGGCCAAGGCTTTAGATTCAAAATGTTAGCAAATACAAAACCACAACAATTTACATTCTTGCAGCATCCACAGCAACAAGAGATTCCTAACAGGAAGTGCAGTCTTCATTACCTAAAGACGAAACTGGCCAAAAGTTAAAYACCATCTAGTCAATTTTAAAACAAGTCAACAGAGAGCAGTTATACGCTTGCTAACTTTAAAAGGCTTTGATTTTTTTTTCTTCTTAATACTTTAGAATACTTTATTGTGTCAGAGGAGAAAACAAACCAAAGGGACATTTATAAACRCAATAGAAGAATCTAATTGACTAAGAAAGTACCATTAAATGCAAGGTTTATCYAACTGAAAAATATAAATATTTACTCCCCAAGCACTTTTACGCCTGCACATTTGAATGTTAGGGAACAGTATGAAAAACATTTCACATGGAAGCATAAGGTTTTTAAAAAAATTTGTTGATTCCTTTAAAGAGAGAAGATTCTATTTCTTACTTTGTAAATATATACMTAAGACAATGTTGTAATTCCTACTAGAATTAAATTCAATTCATTTTGGACATCCAAAACACAAAACTCAACTTTAGGGGGAAAAAAAAAAAAGTTCTCCCCCATCTAACTCTGCCTTGGAAAGCTGTTATCTTCTGCCACTTTATACCTATCCTTTACRTTATATTTTATCAGAGCCATTAAGATTCTTAAACCTAAGAAATACAAGCATCTCCAACAAGGTAGATTTGGAAAAGACAAAGTATCTACGCAGTCCCTTGAAGAATTATTAAAAATACAAACAAATACAAGTGAGTTTGCCTATTTGAGAATAAATCAGAGGAGCTTCACAAGCAGTATACTGTGGTATAAAGCAGACCCATTTCTTTAAGCTGATCTCTTACATCTTTCTCTGATTGTCAATTCCCCTTCTTACAGTATCTTTCCTGAGTCTTCTATTAACAYTCTGATTTCAAGGCAAGAGGTCTGCATATTACACACAGTGATTGATCTATCTACTGTACTGATGCTACAGAGTCTTTGTGATCTGCTGTGAATAGATAAATCTAAAAAAGATATTCCAGGAATTAATAATGTCTCCCCCCCTTCCAGGATAAATTTGCAAAGAGAAAGAGTAGACAATTGCATTAAATGTGAACCTATTTAGCCTGGACACTTGCAATTATCTTCAACTGACTACTTGWAATCTTTTTTAGTATTTTCTTTCTTCTTTTATATTGACATTTTAAAATTCATTTTGTTAGCCTAAGTTTACCTTTGTGGATATGTAAACTTCACTGTATTTTGAATGAAGCCATAACAACAYGGGCAGATGACAAAGGCTGCCTGAGCCTTGATGCAGTGTTCGATCACCATGTCCGTTGCCACACCGCAGGCATGCAGAGCTACCTGCAATGAAGAAAAAAAGGGGCGGGGGGGAAGATGACACAAATTTTTATATTGATGTCATATATAAAATCCTGTTGAAGCATTTTCTTGGTTGATTGAATTACTTAAATATCCAAAGGAGAATCTGCAATGAAGGCTATGAAGGCAAAGACCTGGTCTTTAATTCCTCTGCYTTTCATTTCTTTTATTTCCTATGTCAAAGGAACTTCACAGTCCCTTCACTTAAGGATCTGTCAACACTGAACAAGAGTCACTCATCAAAAGCACTCAACAAGCAGAAGTACTGCATCATCCTATCAACTCAACAGAAAGCATAGCTCCAGAAAAAAATTAAAATATAAGCAACCATGGTGATTAGTCCAGTTTTATTTCAAGCAAAAAGCACCTAGAAATACAAAGACATGTTTCAAAGATGGATTTCAGTGTGAAATGATCTGCAGAAACAGTAGGAGAAGCARCAGATATACCTGAAGGTCACTTTTAAAGGACAGTATTTAATAAGTTTTAATCATTTGATTGTAAGCTATTGTGTAAACAAACTAGAGAGGAAGAAAATGGACAGAGTTAAGAGTGYTCTGAATACATTAAATCTCCTCTCTGTGTACAGGGAAAAAAAACAAACAAACAAACTAAAAACAGCTACTGAATTGCAAACGGAAAAGAATACTTGAATAAGTTTAACATGAGACTTACAGAAATTAAATCACAAAAAGTCATTTTTAAAGGTCGTTTAGCACAGCATAAAACAATAATGATGTAACATCATCACTAGCACTAGAAAAAAAAGATTTAAAGACTGAAATTATTGATTATATGTAACAGCTTGGAGAACATTTTGGCGTATCCATCATTGCTGTTATCTATAATGCACTTTTTGTGCACTACAAAAAAAAGTGCACTATAATGCCTTTTTTATTTTTTATTTTTTTACTGAAAGAGCGTAGGAATGCAATTTAACAAATCCTCAATTACTTTACCCTCCCCCCATTCGAACTGCAATGAGACTTCATGAGACTTTTTATGTGAGCAGCTCCTGATTTCATGAATGCTGGTAAGACTAGAGCCTTATCATACTTTGAAACAATACATGCATACATACACACCACACATACACACGTATACACATACATACATATATACACATACACACACATACATATAATTTAAAAACCTAAATGGTTATGTCTTCTCCCAAGTTCATCTCTCAACTACATGTATAATTTTCTTAAATAGCAACTTGATTTTATATAAAGAGTTTTTGTGATTGCAATTATTTCCAACAGACCCTGATTATATGAGGGCTTAAATGATACCGAAGTGGTAATGGTAACAGCTTTCAGCCTATCTTTGTCTCATAAAATAGACAACTGTTTTGTCCTGAATAACTATGGTTCAATAATTCCCTACCATCTTGGAAAACGCAGAGCAATGTTGCACATATACATAGATACAAGAAAGCCTCCTGTGACACCAACCTCAAATCTGGCACTGCCAGAGCTTTTAGATCTATTCAACCTCACCCGAAGTCTGTCAAACAAATATACCACCTGTACACAGCATTTCTGTAAAATTCTGCTCAATGTATGTTTTTTGAAATGAAGGATTGTTAATAGCACACATTCAAGGATTTGTCTCAAGTGTCACTTAAAAGTTATCCAAGAGAATCTACAATTTGCGTTAAAAATAAGTTATCTCACAAAAATTTGTACTTTTTCTTCTGTATGTATTTCCAAAGATCAATATAAACAAAGATGCCAATATTCATCTTCAAACTGTTTCTCTTATTTATCCCAAATCTACTACCACAGTTTTGTTTGATGTTATGATGAGATACAACAGGAATTATGTTACAAAGACTACAAGCAACAATAAGCAACAGGGATAGATGAGTTCTAAAGAAAAAAGACATTTGTCTCATTCGTATTTTTTCTTAAAAAAAAATAAAGTAAAGCAATCCAAAACATAAGTACTTTAGATCTTTCCAGCAGTGGGGAGAAAATAAGCCATTTACTCTCCCTTAAGGATTCTTTACAAGCCAAAAGAAAACAAACCCAGAAACAAACAAACAAAAATAACAAAAGAACCAGAATGGCTCACAGGGAAGGGTGGGGGGAAAAAGAAAAGAGGAAAAGAAAAACGTGTGCAGACTAAGTGGCAAGACCAGATCAAGATTTATAGTTAGCAGGGAACATGTTTCCAAAGCTGCGTTGATTTGTTAAGATTGTGGGACACGGACTAAATCYGTGAATAATTAAATTAGATTCAAAAGTTTTGAAGTCTTGTTCCAAAAATCAGTTTTCCAGTAGGATACCATTAGGACAGTTCCTTAGAAGGTAAATTCCATCTCTTTTTGAGGGTCTGCGTTTATTGTATGTGAYAGGAAACGCTTCAAGTATTTTAAACTGATGTTTGAGGTTAACAGACATCCAGAGTAATAATTCAAAACTTTGTGCATTACATGAGTTTATTAAAAAAGTCTGCCAACATATCCTATGGACAGGTTAGATGGCGAAGAGACTAGACTGAGGCCCTGAAATGCAATAGCAATTTATGGGTGTGAACTTGGGAGTTATTAAGTTTTACATGCTAACAGCTTCTCAGTTGTAGTCAGCATATCTAAATTCTTGGACACTCTGGGGGAAAAAAAAAGGGTGGGGGGGATTTCTAGACTTTTTCCAACTTCCCTTAAAAAAAAAAAAAAATAACTTGGGAGTCTAAGCAGACTGGAGAATCTCATGCACTCACATACAAATAACAGATGAGAAGATGATAAATTTCTCCACTGTCCTTCACCTTGGCCTCTGAAAACATAAAACTCATGTCTCAGCTTACTCCGACTTTTGGTTCTCCTCCTCTGCATCTAGAGCAGAGGTTAAGTCTGCCTCTGTTTCCCTTGGAGTCCAAAAACTTGTATGTATTAAATTAATACTACCTACTAGGCACCATGGTGGTACAAGACAAAGCTGCTGTGAGAAAGAGCTTCAATCTAGTTGTGTTAATTTCTGTGCTGCAACGAAAAAAAACCAAAAAATTTCAGTGACATGCCCAGATGGAAGCCACAAAGATGGTTCCTGGGGCACTGTTTTACTAAAGTGAATTCTAGAGATACATTAAAAAAATGCCAATCAGAGTCTTACCAAGCACAGCCGTGGTTTTCAGAGGTGATTACCGATCATGGGAATCTAAACTGAGAAATCTAAAGTAAGGCTGGATTTTTCAAAAGTATGCCTGAAACTTTGTTTACCTTCTTACATTTCTCTGCCTTCTTTATTTGGATTGCAAACACCCCAGCTGGAACCATCAGTGAATGTTTATACCGTCCTCCCACAGCTCAGACAAACTCTGCGATGTGTCACTACAGTGGTGATCCCAAACAGAGTTTATAAGAAGGAGTCAGTTATGAATCTGTTATTATTATATGCAAACTTACTCTGAACGCTCTCAACACTTGAAAATTCCCCAAATTCAGGCGCAGAATTCACCTCGTACCGTCTCTACTCCTCACTCTCCTCCACGACTAGCTCTGGTTTCCGTCCCCCTCCAGCCACACCGGGACTCCACAGCGCGGCAAGGCACAGTCCCTGCGTTCAACGGGGCTCAGCRGCTGGGAACAAAACTGCATCCTATACCAGAATGACAACGGTGCTGGACTGCGTGAGCGAACTAGAGACCGTCGCACACTAGAAATGGGGAGGGAGGCAGTGCTTTCTAGTTCTAACCAAACATACTTACCCAGGCGACCAACCTTCCCATTCTTACCAAGTTACCCTATGGTGTTCCAAACTGCGCCTAAGTACCACGCTTTTCCTTCAGTAAGTACTTCAGTAAACATATGTAATTCAGTAAAATATGCCGTAAACATGCTGAATCCTAAATTATAACTCTTAATTGTAGTGAGGTTGTATGTAATACGTCCTTATTTAATTTCCCAGACAATTAAACMACAATTTCCTGAACACTACAAAGAATAACAGAAATGCTTTTATGCTTTGAAAAAAGATCACTGCATTGAAGACTGGTACCACTGACAAAAGCAATTCACACATTGGAGAGAAATACACAGCACACTTTTAAAAGCTTGAATCTGACAAGTGACTCTAAATGTCTTTTTAAGTCCCAAGGGAAAAATAAATGTTGTCTTTTGACAAATGAGGAAGAGAATTTAATGACAGCAAGTTCTTCAGTTCTCACGRCAGCAAAAAACTCCCACTGCCATTTGTACCTTATTAGACAGGAGAGAATCCCAAACATCAAATGAAAAATCAAGGAAAGTCAGGCTTCGGCTAGATTTGCTTCTGCACTCTGTCAGCCCTGCTGAAAATATACAGTCTGTCTTTCCCTTAATTAAATATTGTGCCTGTTACAAATATGCACAGCTGCATAAGGTAAAATTGCATTTTTTCTATGTGTTTTATTCACGATAAATTTAGAAATAAGATTTAAAATGGCAAAGCTCATATTTAAAGGTTCAGAGTTGATTTTCAAGTACAAGAATTGGAAGTAAAAACTTTGCTCTCAGATTTGGATTAAAACGAAGACAGTTTTTGTTTGCAAGCTGCTGCTGAAAGCTCAGCTGAACAGACTGTTGATCATCAGCAGAACTGTAACTGCAGGCAGATGGTTAACAAATACTGTCGTCTCAAGCAGAACACTACAAAATGAAAAAGGAAATGTAGTAATTTCATAATGAAAGCTTTCTATCAATACAAATTTAACAACAAAAAATACTGATAGTTTAACATCAAAAAGAGATTCCTAACATCATAGCTATGTTAGATGCATCATAAAATATAATTACAGCTACATGCCCATTTCTGCAAGCAGAAGCCAAAGACTTCTGCTTTGTTTGCATGTTTGAAAAATAGACATTAAACCATTGCTAGTTTAAAAAAATATATACATAGTAATTTTGTTGGGCCTGTATAAATTTCAAACCAATCAATTTCTTATTTGGCTTCCCCGGAATCAATTCATGTTATGTGAAAAGTCACAAAATTCAATGCAAAGTTTTCTCAGGATACCCTACATATTACACTTGTTATCTAAACTAAGTAAGAAGTGAGAACAAAAGGTAGCTACCACATTTAGTTCACAAGTCCATACATCTACAGACACAGGAAAATAACGTGGCCAAAATCCCTTCCCTGAAAACAGCAAYGAAGCTAATGCAGTGCAAGTCCATTGCCTCGTACTAAACCTCCAGAGCCGAAACTCCCCCGTATGGCCTACTACACATAGAAAGGTGGGAAGAAAAGAATGTTTCCTGAAACCTTACCTTCACTTTAGTATTCTTAAAAAGGAGACCACCACCAAAAAGCAAATCAACACACACATACACACACACAAAAAAAAACACTTGAACGTCTCATCKTGTTTCAGCTTGTTCCCACACATTAGCTTAGTATATGAGTAGTATAAAATAATAAATATTAAAACCAACAAAGAACTTAAAGACTACGCTGGCTGTTAGCATGTAAACAAACACTGCATGGAGACATTTGGAAACTTTTCACTTTTAGATTGAAATTCTTTAATGTTTGCTGGTTGTATTACATCATGTAATATTCCAATTTAATAGCAAGTTTGTCTTTCAAATAAACTTCTTCAGAACCTTGATCTTCATTACTCCAATGATTTAGAAAGGCAGCAATTTTTTGTGGAGCAAAAGAGATTTAGTTAGTTGACAGGTTTTTTTTTCTCAGCCTACTTTTGAACTTGGTTGATAACAGATAGGAAAATAGCAAAATAAGATAGTACAATTTTAMGTCAAGGTAACTAAAAATGCATTTAAATGCATTTTAAATTAATACCAAAACCAGAGAGCTCACCATTCATTTTTCTATACATCTTCATATTTCAAGCACTTTTTATATAGCAACACGAGGACATGTGACAATTCATTTCAGAATGAGAATATCAGAAAAGATCTATGATTTAATATTCACTTGAGAAGTCCATAATCAGTGARTTTCTTGTCACCATGTCCAACCTCACAATTATGATGTATTATTCTATTGACAATGGTGAAGCTATGCAATGAGTGAAGAGTTTTACAAACTTTAGAAGATGTGTTGATAAACAATGAATTGCCAAGTTTTGTATATACCTGTATTTTATGTATTATGGTATGATAYTGCCTTTTCCCATTATATGAGTAACATTCTTAAAAAATGGGAAAACAATCTGTAAAATATTTCATTTATTATATAGTACAATAAAGAGTATAGAACTTTCTACCTGGTTTAATCTGTATCTATCTTCTAGAAATTAGAATTAAACTGTCTCTATTATTCCTACAGAGCATCAATACTATGCAATTATTCTACCTTGTTATTGTGATACATTTTGTATTTTTCTGTTATCATTTTTCTTGCAAATTATAATAATTGTATCAGCAGTTCAAGAACAGTGCTTATGAAATAATGACAAAAATGAAGCTGAACTTTAGATTATTTACCAAATACTTCTGCTACTACCAAGAGCCARCTCCAGCCTTATTTGCAGAAATGTTGCATAGGAAACATGAGTTCATCCTGAAAAAGTGAATCAGCACGTGATGCAACTAATTCTAAAGCTGAGATTAATATGCAACTGGATAAGCTGGAAAGGGAAAGTTCCAGCTTTGTCTATTGAATAGTAACTTGAATAGAAGTAGAAATAGAAACAGACCAGGATATGAAGAATTTTCAACTGARTTTCTGACACACACTTAACATATTTCTTGCCATAAAACTTAATGGAGAACACTTATTTAATAAAAACTCCAAGGAAGTATTAACATAGTATTAACTTTAAAAAGACACCAAAAAAAGAATACAAAAGTGAGCACAAAACTGGAAATTGATTTTACTGATAAACTATAGTTACACATTTGGCACAAAGAATTTAGTAAATTATTCATGAGATCATGATTTTTCTGAGACAGAGCTAGAGTTCACCCACTGTGAGATTTATGTGACAATACAGCACAGAGAACAAAGCTAGAGAACTGGAAATTTACACTTGGAAGAACTAATATGATTTATTCTCTCCTTTTTCTCCTGCACTGCGTTTCATTTCCTTTTTTAAACAACCAAAGCAAACAGCACTAGAGGATACATGCCCATCTACCACAAACCTTCAGCTTTAAGACGACTAAGCTACAGCTTATMAGTGCTTTGTATAGCATCAGAAATATCTGTAAGAATACAGGTAATTTTCTTTACTCATATATTTTAGTTGTTTTAACAGTAATTAACCAAAATAAAATTAAAAAAACTCTCACTTACCCCAATATTAAAAGTTCCATTAAAATAGTCCAAATTTGCTTGAATGAAGCAAATGTTGTTTAAACCTAGTTCATCGCTTCTGTCTTTGGCGCGGATCAGTGACAATTCCTTATTTTCTATTAGCACCACCTAGATTTCATACATAGGAAAGTAAGGCAAAAGTATACAGGCAAATCAAGRTGCATTATTAATAGGCACATAACTTTGCAGTTTAGTTGAGAAAGTCTGAGGAGCATGCCTAGGAAAGGTGCAGTCTCCCACTCCTTTCACAGGGTCCCATCTCACCCAGTCAGTTCTCAAAGCAAYGTAACATAATCAAGAAAAGAATGAAAAAAGCAAATAATGTCCACCATACTGTTCAATGTTCTGATTTGAGAATAACTGTGATATTTGTTTATGTTAAAAACAGAGAACTAYATAAAACCAATATAGAGGAAAAAATCTTAATTTTCTACTAATATAGGAAAAGAAAAAGAAAGGTGCCAGGCTTTTTAATAATTACTAGAAATCACTCTCTTCATAGAACCTCTTAATTTTATCTTCATCTCCATGACACAGCATTACAAAGTTAAAAGTTACTAGTAAATTCTTCTGGCATATGATAACTTTTTTCTAGAAAAATTTTACATTATGCACTATTCCTTAATTGGGCATGTTGAGCCCCACTCAGAGCAAAACATTAACTACCAATACCAACACATAAGGATAACTTCCTAGGAATTTTTAATAGCAAGCATCTTACCATGTTATTTCCTTATTCTCCTTCATTTGGGGCTCACTACGCCTCATTTGAAATACTCTATCAAGTTTTAGACTTCCAATACAAGACTTGTTCTGTGAGTTGCAGCTAAGGAAACTGGGCTTGTTGAAGAGAGAGTTTCACGGAGGGGACCTAATGGCAGCTTGCCATTACCAACAAGGAGGTTAGCAAGAAGATGGAGCCAGGCTCTTTATGTAGGTGCATGGTGGGAGAACAAAATACAACAGACATAACTGAACTGGAAGGTTCCCACTGATGTAACAAAGACATTTTCACCACAAGGCCAGTCACACAGTCGACCAGGTTGCCCAGTCATGCTGTGGCATCTCCATTCTTCAAAGTTTTCAAGACTCAACTGGGCAAATCCTGCTCCAGATTCAGTGTTGGGCCTGCTTCAAGCAGGAGTTTGGACTGGATGGTTTCCTGAGGTCACTTCCAGCCTGAATGGTTCTCTGATTCCTTGTATTGTTCAGACTATATTAAGTCCCCAGGACGAAGTCTGGATTTAATCAGTAAAACTACAGTTTTCAATACCGTTTGTTAATTGAACCCTAGAGTTTACACTGCAAGGAGCTAGAACTGAACAACCAGCCACTTGGTCACTGAAAGACTGAAGTACAAGACAGTGTCTTTCAAAAGGGCAGAGAGCATATATTGGCTGGACCTGGTGGACTGACATGGGGACTTACGTTGCTAATAAGCTCTCAAAACCATTAAGATCATGAGAAAATGGGAGCAGAGACGCTGCCAGACATTAGCCTCATAACAAGGAATTCACCTTCACACTAAGTTTACAAAACAAGCTTAAGAGCTTTGTTAGAGAGGGATAAGCTCAGCCATGCACTTTAACACTATAATTAGATGCTTTGCTGAATCAAAGCATACCCAATTAAATGGTTGTATAGTAAAGGAATCTTCTGTTTTTTCTTAAGGCTTACTTTTTTCTAATTYCTCCTTCTCAGGGATAGCATCTCCTCTTTTCTCCACTAACATAATGTGATAAATACCTTTACATATGCTAATGAAGAATTTCTCACCAGATCATAAGACTTAAAATTAGTAGTTATGTCTTCATGCTTACTCGYCCTGGATGCATGCCTTTTCAAGATGATTATCAGAAATGAAAAGTTTACAYTGTCTGTACTTCTTACTTRGAACTTACCTGACATAATGGCATSATATGAGCAAGAACAATTCCAACATGGCCCTGTGAAAACAAAAATAAAYAACAAAAACAATCTATAGATCACTTTTCASTGAACTTGTTCTTGACTCATTTCAGGCTRWGCATCTCATAAGCAGTGACAAAACCTCTGAAAGCAGGTAAAGTTTCAAAGCTTGTACTTTTGCATGTGGTTCCATCCTTCAGGAACTGCAAAGATGAAAGCCAAAAGAAAYTGCATCTTGTAAAGAAAATATACATTACCCCTCCACTGCAAAAATCCACAATCACATCTCCAGGCTTAGCAAGCTTTTTCACCACTGCTACCAAATTATTCAATTGCTGCTGTTTCCTCAAAGCCCGGTCTTTGGACATCTTTCCTGGGGATGACAGAGAAAATGCCTAACTAGTAATCAGCAAGTCTCAATTTTAAATGACTCATAGCAAAACAYTGAAAATCCCCAAATTTATGGCTGAGCCAAAAAATAAAAAAAATAAAGAAAAAGAATAGCTAGAAGAGAAGACTTGGACTTTCAAATSCCCTCTAAGTTAAATTCACAAACAGTTGGAAGAGCTTTTTCTGTATCYTAGCACATTTAAAATTTTATTTTCCAGCTGTTGTTGTTACCAAATCCTTAGGTATAAGGCTCTTCCAAATTGAAAGCAGTATTAACATAATCAAATGTGTATATGTTCTAACCTGACAATATTTCAATCCAAYGACTCGTACCCAGAAATAGAGTTCAAGCACATTCACAGTTAGCTTGACAAACGAAATCCCTACAATTACCTTTAAGCAACTTGTTTTAGGAAGTTGTACTCTTTTTTCCTGTCAATTTTTACTTTTTATAATAAGCAGCCCTCTATCTGAATGACTATCTGTGCAATAACATGCTTCTCAAAGTTGATTAAGAATTCTGTGCAACAAAGTCTGGCTTCTCATCACATCTGTAATGCAACCAGAAATGGAAAAACTAGTTTATTTCAGATAAACTAGTTTGGTAAAGTCCAAAATACAGCTAACAGAGTGCTGACAGACCTATTTGTTTAACAGTCTTTTTGTTTGTTCAGGAAGGAGAGTTTGACATATGTTGATAGTAAAAATACATAATTCGTAAGCTAATCTTCACAATAAGAAAAAAGGTGCAAAGAGAACTCTTTTGCATGAGGTTTCATGAAGGAGGCTTAGGTGCATCAAATAAGCTTAACATTCTACTTTCTCTGAAATATGAGCATAGTCCCTGCTTTGAGCCCTATATTATATTTGAGTACGGCAGAGAAATGGTTGGGCCAGTAAGTGTCCACTGCTCCAGCTTTCTATGAATTTTTTCGTTGACTTTGTCCATTAAAAATACATTTTTTCAGTAGTAACAGGAATAGAATAGAACTAAAATCAGGGAATTTTCCTGATTACTACAAAAGTAGTTCAATTTGATCCCATAATAAATTATATTTATTATATAGTTTATTAAATATCTATCCTGAAAATTTACTAGTTTGCATCTTATTTTATTATAAACAACACTTCATTTTACAAATAATCCATTAAACTAAACAGATTCCTCAGATAAAATTATCACTACATTGCTCAGTGTGGAACCAAAGAGGATTCACTTTTCAAGATACCATATTCTACTCTACCAAGGCAAAGAAAACTGAAATTGTCACCAGAATGTAGAGAGACTAATGTATGAATCCCTCTGCACGTTACTGCACAGATAGTCCTTTAAATAAACAGAGTAATAATGTTTAAAAAAAACATTCCCAGGTGACTGCACTGCATAACGAGCAACTGAAATGTTTATTAGCTCTTAATGAAAATTAAAAGATGGAACACAAACTCCAAACATACCAAAATCCCATTTCCCTCATTTCTTATCACTGTTGTAAATCTAAAATAGTAGTTTTTAGAAAAATAAAATTACTGTTACCTTTCTGAAACAATTATTTTTACTCCTTGTGAAAGATACCACAAGAGTTGTAGAAAATTAACCCTTCTAATGACAAAAATGCACAGACGTTCTGTGGATATGAAACCTTTATCACACTATGCAATATAACAAACTCCTTTTTAAGGAATCACCTCTTTCACTTGAGAGTACACACTAGAAAAATCTTTTAAAGTTTCTCCACTCCTCTTGTGCGCCAAATTTCTATGAGAACTACTCCACAGCTTGCCTCAAATTTGATGCCTCTGTGATACACTGATGTCCAAATGTTCTCAGCTGAGCCAACGGAAGATGCAGACTTCCAGCATGCGTGAAATTAAATGCTGTCGAGGTATTTGACCAGGAGCTTGAAATTCAATTTGTGAGATCAAGCCCATGATTTGAGGTAGACAGGTATTGTGACACTAATATCTGCAGAAAATCTGGTATCTAGCACACACACAAATACATACTCTGGCTGCATTTATATGTATAYGTGTACATACACACTTGCCATAGTGGATTGTTTGGGTTTAAGAAAAGTAGTTGTTATGTCCGTAAGTTTAATTCCACTGAAGCTAACCAAGTCAAATATGAAAAGAAAGAAAAAATCTGATCCACATTTGTCAGGTACACTCACACACCCGAAGTATATCTGTGGTAAGGGGGCATGTTTAACAGGGACTTTTATCTTGATAATACAGGCTAGAGTCTGTTTTCATGAACCAACAGATCTTGTAGTCATTGCTTCAATTATTTCAAATACAACTGATAAGGTACTTAATAAAAATAGTCGTTGTTCCAAAACAAAAAAGGAATGACTAGACGCYGTCCCCTTTTATGGAGGTATTAAGACATGTTTGCGCTCTTTTATCTGATAAGCAATCGAGCAGCCAAACAAGCACAGACCTCTCAACTCACACAGCTTCCTTAGAAGCCCACTAGAAGCTGTCCATGCAGAACATCTAAGTTTGGCTGTGAGGCTGACAAATCTGAGCTTGCTTTAAACAACCTAGTTTGGACACTGATAGTAACACAGCTGTGACCTCTCCGCGTTTAGGGCAGGTTAAACTTCTGAAATTTATCCAGGTTCCTGGGTGCGTTTTGCAGCACCTCAGCTGCTGCTAAAACAGTGCTACTTTCTATAACTCAAGCTACTAGCTTAAAATTAGCTAGGTGTATCTGTACGAACTACAAGCAGACTTCTACCTGCAGCATAAACCTCCTCTTCTGACATGCCAATCCAAAGATAACAGACAGCAGCAGCAACTGTAGACACAAATACCAAAGAATGGTAGCAGGGGTGTCTCTCTTGATCAATACTGAACSAAGCTTCAGATGCAGCTAAAAACAGGAAAACAGACTTTCTAAAACACAATAAAAGCATCTGAGTCTTTTGTTCGACAGAGTTCAGTAAGGGCTTATCCTGTTAAAGCTCAAGACAGCCAAAGTACGTAAGAATCCCTTGACGAGAAATATACTGTGAAGATAAAAGGTGCTTAAGCATTTGCCAAAGCGGGTTTGAACACAGCAAAATTTGCCTCATAAGCTTAGGTGGCTTCATTTACACTGAAACTCATTTTTTAAGTAGGGGATGGTTCTCACAAATATTATTTTAAGAAAATCATTTTACTTCAACCTTCACAATTTTTCTTTTTCTTTCTTTCTTTTAATTTAGTGAAACAAAATACTGAAAGTTCTTAAAGCTCATTCACAGTATAAAGTTGCAAGCTCCCCTGGTAAAAACCTTCAAGAATTCAAGGCATYCTGAGCTAAAGTAACCGCTGCAATTAATTTAATGGGATTTGTTGTAAATGTCCTTTTTTTCCCTGGCGACTTTTGTATCAYTCTCTTCTATCTACTTTCCTCTTCAATTTTCTTAATTATAAGAGTGACTGTGCAAACAACTTTGTTTCCAGTTTCTGCCTCTCAACACACATTGGTACAAATGTTCTTCTGAACCACTCCTCCTGCATAACAGGGAAGGACAAACTACATCTATCAAGAACCAAACAGCACAAAAATTCATGCATATACACGCTCTTACTTCCCTATCTGGCTTCCTTGTTCTTATTCCCCAACCCTAAGGCTTTCGTGAGAGGTCTGAGATTTATTAAGATGAAGTGTAACCTCTGAAAAACARCACCAAATCTTCACACTGTGCAAAGTCAGAAAATAGGTTTGAGAATCAGTGAAGTCAAAAGTAAAGCATTAACAGGTTTCATCACCAAATGATATACTYGTCTTCAGTCAGAAGACCTTCTGAGTATTAAACTGAGTACATAAAAATAGCCCACAGCCTTTAGAAAGTCTTTAAAAGTTAACTCCTCTCTGCTACCAGCAAACAAGGCTTCTTCCTCCCTTAATATCAAGATAATAAATAGCATATATTTCCTTAAAAGATAGAGAAAACCAAGCTCAGATCAGTAAGTCTTTGTCCGCTACTGTATTTTGAACCTGGTAGCTAGAATTGAGAGAAACGCAGAGCACTGAGACACAGCCTGCGGAGAACGTTAGAGTGGCTGGCCACCCTAGTCCTTCATCACAGCAAAATGGCAATGAATTCAACTAAACCATCTATGTCTAAAAACACTACAACTMACTTTAGCATCGTTTACCTGTATAGGTCTTGAGAAATGCAATTTTTGTCTTCAGGAACAATATGAAACAAGGTACACTGAAAGTTCATCCCTACAAGGCTCATCTTTAGAAATGTGATCTTTTCCTAGAATACACTGAAAGGCTACTATAAAACATTTTGCTCCTTTTGTAAGAAGTCAGCTGACATTCTGCCATACATTCCCAGAAAGATCTGTTTTTATTTTTCATGGGCATAACCAAAATATTTCTCCTGGATTCATAAATTTAAGATTGCTGTTAATTCAGCCCTTCTCAAGCAGAATTTCAAATTCTCTGTGGCACTTACAAGTCTTGCGTTTTGGMCCACAGAAATATAAATTTTCAGCAGGCAAAACACTCTTCATTAAACTTAAAAGCCACCGATGTTTCTTTAAATACMCAAAACACAAATATCTCTAAGACCTTAAGTTTTTAATTTTGAAGTCATAACATAGGTGTTTTTCTTTAGCAGAAGTCTCTTTTTATTAGCTATTCAATAAGCTTCAGCTACTGGACTCAAATGATTCTGTTCTCTTCACTGAAACTCAGTATATTTATTGCTATAAATTGATTACGGACATCTAATCTTAGTACAGCCGAAAGGCTCTATAACTATAAAGCAAAAGCCAGAAGTCACATATTTTATTATTTTTTAAGCCAAACAAGTTTTTCTGAAATCTGAACCATTTCTTTTTCCAGTCATTCCTTATGCTAATCCAGCGTATTCTAATTATTTCTTAATATTCAAACTGTATCTCTTTCATCTTCATGTACCTCTTGGTTACACTGTTTTCACTGGTTTTGATGGTGGTGGTGAGTTGTGGTTCTTTGCTTGTTYGGGGTGGAAAAAGGGAAGTGTTGGGTTTTTACCCCTCTCCATTTTCTTTAATAATATTTCTCAGATTAATATAGTTGTAAAGCAGTTCCCAAGCAACTCTTAAGACAAACAAGAATTTTGACAGATGAAACCTGCTAACTCAGCTGACACTTACTCATAAAGAAATATTGTTCCTAGATAGAAATAATAATATTTTGTTAAAAAGAAATCTGCAAAACAAGTAATAAAGGTAAGTTTATGCCATTAATTAGTTAAATACAATCAGCAGAGACAAAGCATGCCCAGTAGTCACCTTGGTTACTTGAACAATATCCTCCTCTGACTTCAGCTGCTTTACGCAGCCACTTCAACTCCGTAATTGCAGGCTGCTGCCAAAAGTAGAAGTCCAGCCCTCCTGTTCTCCAGCCCAGGCCACCTTCAAGCTGCCCCCTTTCACTGCACTGACYGATCTCCCTTCTGTCAAGAAGGAAAATTATTAGCCTCCTGCGAGATCTGTTTCCTACTCTTACTGCCTGACCACATCAGTGCAGGGAGAACAAGCAGCAGCAGACAGGCCAGACCACTCTCAGCAGCATCTACAATTAAGTCAGGGTAATGGACCAGTTGAACCACAGCCTCAGATAAATGCCACGTCAAAAACCATAAATTTGTTAAAAAAAAGTTTATCATTGTGAGAAGCAAGCATATCTCAATCCTCCATTCCCTCCCACTCCCATTTCATAATGACGGAGGGAGAAAACACTGCTAAAGGAAATAGAGTGACTTGTCTTTTTCAAAGTGTACTTGAATTCAATATAGCTAATATYCAATTTGTGCTTTTTATGCTTGGGCATGACCCATAGTGGGGCACCTGAGGAACAAAATGTGACTGTTGAGAGAGGAGTTTGACCACATCCTTTTATCAGTAACTGAGCATCTCCTAATTAATATAAACCTGTCTATTTAAAAGGAAAGATCTATATTMTTCAGAGCATGGCTTTAGCATCAGGAAAAAAGTACATTCTTACTCCAGGGTGGGTGTAAAACTATTAAGATTGCAAAACATCTCTGAGTCACTCCTCATGGAAGTATAGATCATAGGTCAACACTAACACTGGCCCTACACTAGTTGGGCTCTATAAAAATCATTTTCCTTGCATGTAACTCCCTTATCGTTGCACAGCTCTGTGAGATAATTCAGTCTGGCTGTTTGTACTAGTACTAAAAGTACTGTACACAGTACTAAAAGTAGTATTGTCCCTGGAAGTCTGCCTCTCATTTACAAAGAATATTCTCCTTTACTAAATGCATTTAAGTCTAAGGGTCAGATTTTGAGTTCCAATGTGAATGAAGTATTCAAAGTCTGGCCTTTAACATTTAACTCAAATAAGTAGCTCTGAAAAGCAGTTTTGCGTATTTTTTTTTATTATTATTTTTAACTATTTTGCACTGACATACAAGACAATGTAATTTGTTAGCAGTGRCCTTTCTTCTTCATCTGGAGGATCCTCCTGCTTTCCTTCGCTAAAAAAATAACTTGGGGAAACCTACACGCAAGAACCAAGCACTTGAGTCCATTCAAAAAAGGCAGCCTGATCCAGAGAGTAAAAAAGGTAGTCTGATCCAGAGAGTAGTCAAAACAGTGATCCAAAATCAGTTTGACATGTTAAATTAAGTTTTACAAGCTTATGAAAATAAGAGAGAAGCAAGGCTCAATATAACCAAGATCAAGAAATGCAAAAACTGCTGGATCTAGTCATCAAAGTATTTATCGTGCAAGACATTTAAACTGTAGGAATTGACACTGACCAAGGCAATATCAGTCAAATTCTCAAAAGAAAAGTTTCATCATTTTTACTACATCAGTTCCCTTTTAGAATTTAATAAAATTAATCTGCGCAATAGGTGGATTTTCTGAATAACTCTCACAAAGCTGTCAATGGAATCGTTTAACACAGAACAGTGCTGCAGAATTTTAAAGTAACTATTTAATTAGCATTTTTATTATAATGAGGAGGTATTTCTGGGTTGTCATACCTGCAGCAATGTATGAAGATTTAAGATTCAAATACACATTTTGGCAGGCCAGGGAACTGAATCATAGAAACAAAAATATCTTGGAGCCTATCTTGGAGTATCACAAAATATCAAAAGGTCCTGTAGCCAAACTCCCTGATAGAAATGGTATTTAACTGTAGGGAAATCTTCATTAAATCTTTTCATTAAATCTTGTTGCCTTTTCAAGGCCTTCCTCCCTCCTAAAGCGTATGCAAAAGGCAGCTTGCCGGTGGGGAAAGTATATGCTTCCTGGTTTCGCAGAGAATCACATCCAATTATAATCTGATATAAAGACAGCAGGCTCAGAGAGCTCCAAAAAATATTGGGTGCAGTAGATGCCGAAGCCACTTCACAAAACCTACCTGCAAGGTGCAGCAGAAAAATGCAGTTACACAAGGTCACTGCAACTGAACGGCCGTGAACTAGAAGCAACACACCCTGTCAGCACAGTGTTAAACCCGAGCTCCTTCATCTCTAATACTACTTTTAGGGGTCCTTAGCTAGTTTCTCTGCAAGGTTATACTTCTGCACCAAATGAAGTATATTTTGCCCATTGCTTGTTCGGGTTTTTCTCCTAGAGYTATACTCCACATTTACATGCATGCCCCAGTTTCCTCCTGTGACAGAGAGCAAAGGGCATTTTAGGGTAGAACAGAATTATTTTGTACTTAATACAGACTGCTTATAACCATCCTTGTACTTTCTTCTTGTGGTTATGACCAAAGCCTTCTTTTGGCCACGACCAAAGCCTTCAAAGTATAAGTTGCTTCCTCTGTTGAACCAGGTATAAATCCTTATGCAAAAACCAGACTAGGAAAAAGAAAAACTTTACTACTATTGTCAGCAAGGGACAATATCCACCATCTTTTTCTCTAATTCTAGGAATAATATAAGGTGAATTCTAAGGTACTGGCAAAAAGCAACTTGCCAGTGAGTTGAAAAACTGGTTGCTCAACAATATTCAATAAAACATGTTAGTTAACCACAACTTTTTAGTATTAACAGTGAGCAATCAGGTACCTAACCCTCCTACGTAAATGACTCAAGATAATTTATTTCTAGTTTTAAATTCTAAGACAAATAAGAGCCCATTCAACCCTATTTAGTTTATCTGTCTTGTTTGTTTAAAGCCGAAACCATATGTTCAATTTGATACAAGTTTAGATAGCTTGAGGTTAATACTGACTCATCTGCTTTTCCTTTACTTTGGAAATTGCTACTCTGAACCTTTTAACCACATGTTGAATGCATAAAAATACATACATATGTAACACATATAATACATAAACAGTGTTTATAATACACAAAAATGTATTATATTTAAGCAAAAACAATGCAGATATTCAATATTAGTTTATATACACACACTAGAAATAGTCCAGTGTCTCATTTCATTCTGCTTGGACATGTATTGGCTTAACTCAATTTCCTTTTAAATCCTCCCTTCGCCTTTTTAAACCCTTTCTTCATTCACACTTGGAGAAAGCAAGTATCAGCTAAAAGATTCAGGGAAAAAAGATTCAGGGAAAACACTGTTTTATATTTTTGGTTGCAAGTGAGAAAGTCTCTCTACTTTCCCTACTATTTTCTATTACCTTAAAATTTTATGAAACTATTTATTATGCAATATGCCTGTCAGGCAGACAGAAAGATATCCGGCTGCCCTAAGAATATTTTTTATCAATAGAATCAGCAGCCAGGTTTATCCAAACAGTTCTGAGGAAGGCTTCCTCTGAGTGGATGCTTATTACAACATATTCTGGAACTATGAAGTTTGGAAATACCCCAAAGACTTACATGTCTTTACTCGTTGGCATATCGATGCTTACTTTTCAAAACATGCAAGTAACACGTACAGACTGCAATGTCTACAGTTTCATACACTTCTAAAAGCAGCAATCACTATTAAATAAAGAGAACTGTCATTAGCCCTGGCATAGAGTCTATTTATCTTTTGGTATCAGATCACTGCATATTTCGTTGTTACTTTGTTTCTATTTTTCTTCCCTTCATCACAACAGCAGTCAGATCTTCAGTAAGGATAGGGGATTTTTTAAACCTCAGATGAGAGTGTACTAACGAAGGGGTGACAAAATCCAGCATTTGTTGCCTGGAGTCTTGTTATAACTAAGAATATATTGCTGATTTGCGCTTTAAAATTTAGAATGTATTCTGCAAACACCACTAATTTTACACACTTGAATATTCCTGGCATGTGTAAGAGAACTTGTAGCATTTATGAAGTTATTAACATGCATAGAAGAAGGGTCTTAGTGTTCACTTAAAAAAAAAAAAAAGGCCACATTAAAAAAAGACCATAAACTACTTTGCTGGACAATGTAAAACATGCACTTTCAGTTGACAGATAAGGCCAAAAAAAAAACTTAGAGTACCCATTATTTTTTGCTATATAAAAGCTTTTATGATCAAATGTGATGATACTTTAGCTAGTCAGGGGAGTAAGGGAAGAGAATGCTACAAAGTGTAGCTTAAAACACGTAAGGCAATAATAAGAAGGGCAGGAAAGACAACTGAACGCCACAAGAACATTTTACTGTTTTTTAAATAGGAATTCCTTCCTGCTGATCTTACTAACCAATCTGCTCTTTATTAAGGCAAGTTTTATAAAATAGCTTTATCACTTCAAGCAAAAAAAAAAAAAACCCAAAAAACAAAAACAAAACAAACAAAAAAGCCTTCCTCTCACGTACACTGCCTTGCTCTACTCTAAAAAGACCAGACAGCTATGAAAACTGACCTTCGACAATCTAAGCAGGAATGTGGCCAGCTTCCTTCTTTGTGTTAGATGAATTTAAACAGCAAAACTAAGCCATCTTTACAAAATAAATAAGATCAACAGATGCCAGTAATAAGAAATGAAAAGTAATGCTGGGCTCCTCTTCAATGTAACTGAATTCTACTTTAAAAAGTACTTATTTTTTCCAATTAGCACATTCAAGACTGATCTAAATATCCAACAAAAAACAATTCAGACAAAAATAGCTAACATCATTTTTACATGATGATGCCAACAGCAAGCTTTAGAAAAATCTTGATTCAGCCCCTCTCCAAAAACATTACATTAGTTCTAAAATTCTGAGCTACTATACATTTGAGCTACTCAATATTACATTCTGTTCATCTACCTCTTGATTTTGAAGCCTATTCACATTCATACTTTCAAACTATTTTTTTCAGAATCCCAGAGACTATTTTAAAATGAAAGAGGGCACTATTATACAATCATGGGATTTCAGGGAAGATATCAAGTCATATGGCATGACAGAATCAGGAGAAAAGACAATGCTGCATCAACCCTTCCACCACTTAGTTTTCTCCCCCTGTTCTCCCCTTTCCTCATCTGCTGCCTCTCTTTCACCTCTCYTCTCCCCCCGCCCCTTCATCTTTCTCCCTTACCTTCAATTTTAGGGTCAAGATGCCATGAAGACAAGTCAACGTGTTCAGAATGCATRAGCATTTGTCCATGTTTGGAAAGAAAACCGCACAAACTGACGCAGCTTTGAGCATTAAATTGAACTACATGACCCTTCCAACCTGACTTACCTTATAATCCTATGAATAAGTTATGTTACAGGCAGTAAGAGTGCTAAACACCTTGCTCAGAGAGTGGGTATCAGTGCAAACACAACACAGCAGACAGATTTCTAACACCTTTACAAAAACAGAAGTTGGTTCAAATTTACACCTGTACAAGTATGATCAGAAGGAACCAAGTGATCCTAGGTTTCAACTTTTCTATCAAGACATTGTCCATCTCTATTTATTTGCCTAAGTTTTGCATGAGCTTACTGTTGAGGCTGTAAAAATGAACAAGCCAAGTAATCCATAACCTTTTGTATGCAGGGGTTACATTAAATTGAACCCTCTGTCATGCCTTACACTGGTTCCAAAGTCATAATACCTCCATGGCCCGTTTTTATTAAACATTGAAAAGGGTATTAGTTTATAAGCAGCTTATGCTCTAGAAAAAAAAATAGAACTTTGAAGGAGAGACCCTTTATAAACTATAAATTGGAATCTGCTTCAGCTCTTACCAGTAGCATCAGTTGTAGTGAGCAGCAATAACATGTTTGAGAGCAGAAGTAACTAATCATGGAAAAAAAAATATATATAGTACTCATTACATTATATATTTTGTTTTAAACAATAATAATGAGAATATTTCAAGTATTATACTAAATGGCTTGAAAATGTTCCCATTCAAAATGCACTTAAATTCTTAAGCAAGTAAATGAAATAGGTCTGTGATAAAATAAACAAATACAAATAATATCAAAAGATATATTGCTCTTCAATCCTTCAGACTTTTAAATAAAAAAATAACATTCTACTGTATCATCCTTGAAAGAATGGCAGCTTCTGACTGTACACCAATGGGTTTAATTTTGGCTTTAAGAAGAAGATTTAAATAAATAAAGGTTTTAAAAAAATCTTCTTCTTGAAGCCAAAATTAAACCCATTGTTGTACAGTCAGAGGTTGYCATTCCTTCAAGGATGGTACACCAGAATGTTATTTCCTAAATTCAACTGCAGACAGATACTTCTGCTTCTCAAATATCAGTGTGTTGCTAATCAGCTAACTAGCATTAGTTTGTTCTTTCAAAAAGCTCTATTTGGTAGAKACCATATTTTTAAAACTCTCTTATTTATGGTGAAATACATCAGTATGAATACAAAACCAATGCACTAATTATGTCCTACTGAAAGCCTCACACTTTCTTATTTTACTGAGGTGAATTTATCCCAAATTTAGCTTACTAAAAATCAAGCATATTTAACTTTTTTCCTTCTTAAATGTAAACTGGTATCAGACAAGACTAGGAATACTGATGTTTTATTTTTCATTCAGGAAGCGGAACTTTCACTGCCGTTCCCATCTTCCATTGTATGTGCTACTGAATATCATTCCCATCAAATGGTCTCTCCTCACATGTTACTTCCTAAACTTCTGTTTCCTTACCCACTCCCCTCTTCTAGTCTTTGAAGTTCATATTCTCATGTTAAGCAGCATTRCTTTTGGTCTCATTTCTCCTGTCCTCACTGGGCCTCTCCTGTTGCTACTTTGGTTTTCTATACTCCTACTACTCTTGGGCAGCCAGTCCCTTTGCTTTTATCTTTTGCTCCTCATCTGCCCAAGCCTGCCTATCATTTACTTATAGCAAAGTGAGTAAAAGAGAGGAAGGAGAAAAACATGTATCAATATAAAMCTTAAAAACCTCAAAGAAGATAAACAAAATTTTCAGCCAAGATTAAAGGAAAGGGAAAGCAACTTCTGATGTGCTTAAATGTGGGGAGAGTGTTTTATCTCAAAGCAAGCACCGTTTTACATGCATGCAAGACAACAATACATGTTAGCAGCATCCAGCCTTGTGAGATGGGAGCTGCTCACTTTCTGCAGAATGTCTTCAGATGAGGGAGTCATTGGCCAACAACAAAACATGAACCCAATATAYATCTTTACCTCCCACGAGCCTAAGATACTGATTGAGAGCTACTACGTTACTTGAGAGAGGGAACAGCTAACTCCTGCTGAATTCAGTTATCATCAGGAGTTAAGAGTAGTTATCTCTTGCAGAAACACGAGAGCTTCTTCCCCTGCAGGAACCAGAGACGGCCTCCTGTCGAGGTCAGAGCAAGGGCCAGAAGCCCCTGCTGTTCACCTTCACAGCTGTCCACCAGAATCTTGCCTTSAGGGAACCAGTTTCATTCTTAAGAGGCAGCCCATTCCCAGTGCACTCAGAAACACAGCAGATGTCCTTTTCTGAGCACCATGTGCTGAATATGTGAAGTGTTAGCTAAGAAAGAAAGCTAAGTGGCTCTGTGCAATAAGGAGTAACAGCTCACAAATCAATGAAGCAAAGACCAAAAGACACTTTCTGACCTTACCATCTCATTAATTCCACCCTCCTCACCTTTAAGTAAGCAGAAAAAAAAACTTTTAAAAATTATGTATAAATTCTTCAGAACATTCTTGTCTCTGATTTGTCTCTCAATAGGATAAATAATCCTGTTTCAATTATTTAGCAACAAGAAAAGTTCAGTAGGGGCCACATCTGAAAGAATCCCTCAAACACTTTGCCTGATAAATTAACATCTTYGCATTTCAGTCATTACAAATTAAAACCCAAACTGCAAAGGTTTCGATGAAAGATTAGTAATTCACTGACATTTTAATAAACAAATATCCACATCTTTTCAAAATGTCTGGATCTGACTTCTAAATGAAGCCATAGTAGTTGCACATAGAAAGGTCAAATTTAGACTTCTACTTCATCTGAGTTGCACTGCAGTTATCATGGCACATACACCTTGATCCTGTATAAATCTGAGATTTATGAAAATTTTGGTAAATTTGGCCAATTTTGCTGTATAAAATGAGTGCCTCTGGTATTCATATGGTTTATGTTAGTTAAAAGGGCTGAAAAAGCATTCAAGAGTTCATAGGAAATATTCAGGAATTACATCCATCATAAGGTTTTAATTCAGTATTAATACAACCATTTGACTACTTACTGTTTTCCTTTCTGTGTGYGTGTGTGTGTTTCCCCCCCTCCCCCCTTAGCCCAGTTTGGGGGAGCAAGGGGGGAAAAAAAATCAAAGTAAACTACAAGTTAAACATTAAGCACAGTTAAATCCTGTTAATACAGTTAAATACCTAGCTATCCAAGATGTTTTCTTCACAATCTTAAAGCAGGTCACCAACTTTAGATAAGTGCTCTCTTTGAATCTCTGACTTATGTCAATATCTGCTTTTGTTAGGTTACCAGTTCACTACTGAATACGCTGATCATCAGCATTAAAGTTTGTATAACCTCCAATAAACAGACTTTTGTCGTAAGACGTACACATGACGAACTGAAAAAAATGTTTTTCAGTTAGCACTTCTCCTTCCACAGCCCTTTCCTATTTCTTTCTCATCCTTCATATTATGAATGCAATGATGAAAATGAGTAAATTAAAACCGGATGGGATGCCAGTCCTCTCTGCATAACTAACCTCTTGTGACCGAACGCTAGATATGCAATTTTGTAGGTGGCATACCACAGCTAAGTGTGGTTACCTTAGATGTTTGTGGGTTTTCGGGTAAACTAATTTGTTTCACAATCAACATGTACTCTGCTTTTCTTTTGAAGAATTTTTTATGGTATCTCTCCTTAAATGTGCAAACCAGACTGCTTGCTAAGCAACTCTGGCATTTCATGTTATGCAAATAAAACAGGTTTTGTAACGAATAGGTTCACAAAGACAGTGCACAGGTACCCCTGCAGCCTTTAGAGTTGTAATAGATGTATTATCCACATTAACMGAATAAGGCATTTTGMAGAATGCTAACCTATTCCTTTTCATTATTGTCAGTATCCCAACCYACCCTTTCAAATCYTTCCCAAATTAGGTAAAGCACAAGYTGATTATAGTATTGGCTATAATGCCACAGAAAACAGACTGATGAAATAAACATAATAAATACCTCCTCCTACTTTGCAGCAGTTACTGGTTGATTACTAACCAACACTACTTGATTGCTTTCTGAAAGAAAAACTGGGAAGTTAAACAATTCTGTCACAAAAAAAAAATCAATTTTTTCTGAGTAGTCAAAACAATGCAACATGCAGAAAAAAAAATATGTGATAAAGTTTAGGAAAAGAATTTCAAAAAATTTTAATGCATTTTTGAAGGACTAGGTGTAAGGGAAAATGCCTCTCAAATAACATGAAAGTTATCATATAATGTTATATGGGATTTACTCACAAAAACTGCATTTTTATAAGGTATTCAGCACAAATATAAAGTATCAATTAAACAGAGGCAATTTGGATATWTCAATTCTGAAAGCTGCATAAAGACAGAAAATATTTTAATTCCAGCTAATCCAACATTAACAACATGTTAGGGATGTTGCTGAAAAGCTAGATGTGCCTACAGTTCTCTAATACAAACAAATGTCTTTCTGATATACGAACAAAAAGAGAGTCTTGCCTTACTGACAGTATTAAGAAAAAAAAAAACTCCAGTTTGTACAGATTTTCATAGGTTAACTTGTTTTGCTAAAATCTAAAAGAGAATTAAAAATCATCTTGWGTTTCCAAGAGAATGAATGAACATAGCAAGTACTTCTTTCCTAATCAATGGCTCTGATAACAAAAAGTGCCCCTTTTACTTGTGAGTTAAGCAGCTTTTGGCAGGGTGGCCTTTTGTATTATTCTTACATAGTTTATRAAAGCAAATAGCCAGGAAAATCCATAAACCCTTTTATCAACCTTTGAAAGAGAGAGCAGGATTTAAATGGGGAAAAAAAGTTAATGAAATTGTGGTCACCAGCCCACTACAATCCCCTAAGCTCTATATTCAAAGAACAGGACAGGAAAAGAAAGACAGGATTAATTGAGCCTTTATGGAGCATGCAATTCTGAGCAGCTGACTGCTGAACAAACAGCAATACTTTCAGCTTAACTTCACACTTTCTGTCCTTTTACTATACAAGCTTTCGTCATACTTAAGGCCATCTAACCAAACACTAATGTCATCCATAAACTTATCTCAGCACGGAAACTTTGCATTAATTAATTTAGAAAGAGAAATACATAGCGTCTTCCTACTCTAGCTGTTAACATCAAGTTCTTTRCAGGAGGGAAGACTTCAGTGCCTTTCGTTAGGTAATCTCTCCAATGTGTTTTAATTACTTTATTATTCTTGAACAAAGTGAGACAAGTAGCTTTGAGGAAATGGTGACAGGCAGAGAAAAACTGTGTACTATGGACCCAAGTCATTCAAACAGTTTGCTGAATTCCCGTACTTCAGAAATTGATCTGAAGCCAACAGATACATAGAATTATGAACTCCTTYTAAGCAGAAACAAATCAACTCACATAGACTTCAGTCAGCTAAACACAGCTTAGCTTAGGCTAAAGAAACATCCACCTTCAGAAACGTAAAAAGAAAACGTATCTTCTACTAATTTCCAGAAGGCAGGTTCCCCAGAACAGCTGCCTTAATGAACCATACATGTTTCTTGAGTAAAATAAACATGGAAAAAGAGTAAAAATGTGAGGTAGTTCAAGAGCAGTATATAGCCTACAACTAAGATTTCCAAACAACAGACAAATCTTTGCAGGGAGCCATGCAGCAAACTCTGTACTGTCACAAACTGTATACGCTGATTCAAAGTCAAAGGAGCCAAAGGCTGGCAAATGCACTAAGAAAACTGCACTGCAAAGCATCACTGCAATATTATTTTTCAGACAGGACCTCTGGAGGTCTCCTAGTTCAATCTCCTTCTCAGAGTGGGCTGTCGTCAACACCTGGTCAGGTCTACTCAGGTCTTGAAAACCAGCAAACATGAAATACAACAGCTCTCTCGCTAAAACCTGTTCTAGCGCTACACTGCCCTCCTAGTGCAACACTCATGTCAAAAACTTTTTCTTTCATCAACATCCACTTTGGATACACAGTGGTGGCACTGGAGATCTTGCAGATACGACTACCACATGGTTACCTTTAATACCAATGCAAGAAATGGGTCTAATACGTTTCTGCTTCCATTCAGAGGTGACTTCAGATAAAGTATCTGTGCCCACATACCTCTTCATCGCCTTATAAATCTTGATGGATTTCYAGCTCCAAAAAATGAATAGTCCATACACCTTATRGCWRWGMWKAKCYRTSAYRGMTMWKCWYWGCTAAGAAACACATTTTTAAACATAAAATTTATTCTAATATATTCATATATTTCTCAGCCAGATAGTACAAAATATTAAATAACACTGCATATATATATATATATATATATATGTGTGTGTGTATATATATATATATATATATATATATATGACAACTGACTGCAGGAGTGCTTTGCATCATTTACAAATGCAGACATTCAAAAAAGCAATATATAACAGTGGAAAATAAAAATACTCCTTCTGAAGTTATTTCACTTTTAAAGATGTATGGATAACTTATACAAAACTTAAGGCACTTTAGTATCACTTCCTCCTTAAWATTTCTTCCTTTATTTTAGTTTAAATGTATTAAGTTTTTGTTTTCTCAGCCAAGCAATCACAGGTATCACATGACATTGATGAAAAACAGTAAATAACATACCACTGCTCATTTCTACCTTAATCAAATAAATCAAGTACCATCTGTCCTAAAAAGAGGATGTGAACTACTCAAAATACTCACATTCAACAACATTCACATTATCACAGCTAAGACCAAGTCTAAAAAGGAATCAGAGCAAGAGCAATATTACCACATAAAAGCGGCATACTGCAGGGACTGTTTGGTATATTTGAACAATGTTCGCCTTTCACACACGTGTGCACAAACAAGCTGGGCTTAAGCAAACGCATATGAAGCTAAGATTACACCGAAGCAGTCATCTGCTCTAAGCTTCAGTCTGGCGGTACAGTCTGTGAAGTTTTCCTGTTCATAAACTCCACACGGCAGCAGGAAGYGTGTGCTCCATAAACAAACCAAATCAGTAATTCAAGATAACACAACCTCTAAGCCAATGCCCGGGCTCTCTTCAGCTGTGAAYTCTCCTTGCGTTGTAGCCTGGCTCCTGGGCAGGGAAAAGGGGAGGAAAAGCCCTGGAGGACAYCCAGCTGAGGACACTCCAGCTTTCAACAGCCACCAAAACCGCAAAGACGACGAGTTTATCAAAGCACCTCTCTCCAGGTACGCAAACTACTATGTACTGATTAAGACGCAAACGCAACAAGATTATTCATACGGGCACAGGTTTGAGCGACTGGGGCCTTAATATTTGCATTAATAAGCTGAAGTGAYTAAAATGTCCCCTTGCTTTTACAGACAGTATACACCTTGCATTCAGGGTTCACCTACTGAAGGCTCAGATATATGTGAAGTAATGAAAATATTTATGAAGTGTAGCATCATTAGCCAACATTTAATAATATATATTTTTGCTATCCAACTATTTACATTTAGATTTAATTTTCAGCTATTTACATTTAGATTTAATAGCTTTTAATAAATTTTAAGCCATTTTAATGGCTTTTAATAAATTTATACAATGATAATCTAAACCTATTTACTCTGTTTTTATAAATTATTTCTAGTAAATATAGTAAATCATGGGATAAATTAAATAAGCTTAACTGATAAATGTGCTTTGAAATATTGTTTTAAATTCTAAACATTGCTTGGAAGAGTGACAAAAAGTAAAATCAGCTGAAACAAACATAAAACAGAAATACATAATTGTCTTGAATCATTTTTCCAAAAAGCCCTTAAAAACTATAAAAGTAATTCAAGAGCTTAATCTAGAGATATGGTCTACAAAACACAAGTACAAAACAGACTTTCAAAGCTCTGTTGCACAGAGATGAATATTCTTAAAACAATCTTAAACCAAGCTTTATTGTTTTGATTTACCATATTGTAATTTTAGTTTTCATCTTAGATCAATCTCTCTGCAATCAAATCTGAGTCTATTACTTTTACGCAAGAGATTTAGTTTCAACGTGAAGTTCTACATAATAAATGAAAAAGATTTTCCATGTTGATTTATTCTTTATGATTTTTTCAGAAGTGCCAGCACTTCAGAAAGTCATACYTTTAAAAGAATTTTGCTCTCATTAGGCATCAAAACAATCTCAGACCTCCTTAAACTACACTGAGAATCTTTACTACTAAATACCATTCACTCCTTAAAAATCTGTCCACTTAATGATAGCTACTCAAACTCTTGGAGCCTTTTAACAACTGTTTCGTTAAGAATTTGAGTGGACTGGGGTTGACTGGGGCTCACTTCTTTTTCTATTTTTTAATATTATCTTGCTCTCTGATATGTTTAWACAAAAAAAGTAGGCATCTAACTTTCATCATTTTCAATCCCCCTTTTCCGTGATTCTGAGAATCATCATCGTTTGTATCCAGAATAAATTCAGCTCTTTAGATTCCTGAGTGCTATTTATTTGTAGTGTTTTACCATTAAATAGTCCAAGACTATGAAGTATTTCCCCAGATCCACTGATGATAATGAAAAGGTCATTATCAACCTAGAATAGACTGATAACTTCAGTTTGATGGCAATAAAAATGTATTCCGTAAAATACCGGTATCTATAAAGTGCCTTCTGTAATATSAACTTAACACCTGGCTTTGTGATTCTATGCATCTGCTAAGAGTACAAACAAACTGACTTGCGATGCTAGAGGGAAGCTTCAAGGATCTTTGCAAAAATCTCTACATCTTTTTCCTTTCCAGTGTGCTGTTTAGCTATTCCGTACAAACGAGGATTTCATTTTAAGAAATCTCTGCTCCCAACAGTTGTTTCACATGTTTCCAGACAACTGCCTTTGCTGAACTGACCCAAACATTAAATGATGCAGATTTCTAGGACATGATTATACTATTTCTTGTTACTCTCGGTATCACCAGGGTTTTGTTTGTGAAACTTCTGGAATCAGAATCTAATTAACCATACTACAAAGCGGAATATGGCTTTTCTACTGCAGCTGCTGTAGGCCCCAACTCCAGCTTGAAGCTGGAGCAAAGGAAAATATTCCAAGCAGAACACACCACGGGCAGCAGAACTTGGGCAYAGTGCAGCAGGTTAGAAGATGACAGTCAGTGATTACTAAATGGAATTGCCAGGGAAATCTCTCAAAATGCTTTGGTCTAATATGGCTTATTTGCACCACTGTAAATGGACCCTAGTTAATCTCTGCCTTTTTTTCTTCCTGATCTATTTAAGCCCATCTCCAAGAACAACATTGCTGTATCTGGGAAAATACGCATTTTAAAATGTAAAGTAAATGCATTTTAAAAAGGAAACTGTTCTATATGATCATCACTGTTGCTGAACCATTTAAAATGGTTAATATCCAAGTAAGGGCAATATATTAACAAACCTTTACGTATATCAGACTAAGAATTAAGATAATAAAACTTTCCAAATATAACAGAACTTTATATGCAGGAAGACAGTTTTTGTGGAAATTCAGAGAAACCACCTGTGAGGAATTCAGTCTTCACTTGCTTTTAAAAAGGAAGAAAAGGGTAAATCATACACATCCAGCTATGACCAACTATGCACCTGCAATCAGTGAGTGATCACAACACCTTAAGATATAATCTACAGATGCTCCTTTAAAAAAACTTAAGCAAGATAACTTAAATTTCTAAAACCAGCAAGGCTTACTACTTGTAGTACTTAGATTATTTCATCTTATCTTTCCATTGTCGAGAAAGGTTTGAGACACTCCACATAAATTAGAGCCTGTTATGCCACTGTTCATCCTATCCTCCCACCATCTCTGCCAAAGAAAGAATAACGGGAAATAAATGTGCCTTTTATTACCATGAGCATTTGTTAAAAATATAATCATGAAATATGCTTTTAATTCTATTCACGCAACAGCAACTAGATATGTTATGAATGGGCTAGAAACCATACTGCAACAGACTTGATTTCACTTTAAAGCTGTTTTGAGTTAATGACCAAGAGATTACAGGGTTGGTGTTTCTATAATTAATGAATCATTACTGAATTGAAAATATTTCAAAAAAAGTAATTGACAAAAATGAATTGAGCACTGTGCTCTGCCCCTCTCTGACAAACAGAAAGATTAATTCAAATGGGAAATTAATATAGTATGGATCACTCTGGTTCGAAGCATATTTGTCATACTAAACTGAAATAATGTGTTTAAAAAACGATAGCATTAAAATTTATTTCATTGGCTTTGTGTATATTACAGTAGCACATCTAATTTAATCACCTTAATGAACAACATAAAATTAAAGTTGTGATTCTACTAAAGCTCTTGTTGCTCAGCTATTACACATGACCTCAGCAGGACTGTTCATACATTTTAACAAAATACATGCATGGTTACAGCAAGGAAGAATAAGCTCCAAAAGTAATTGTAAAAATTAAATTTACTAAAAAAAAAAAAAAAAAAAAAAAAAAAAAAAAAAAAAAAAAATAATAAAAAAAAAAAAAAAAAAAAAAAAAAAAATCCTTACATGTTTTTAAAGCAATTTAAGCAAACACTGTTTTTCGGCAAGTAGTTCCCTATGGTATTTATTAAAATAATGAACAACTTGTGCATAAAATAAATAGCTCTATGTTCACAAAATGTCCTACTAGAAATTATTAACTTATTCTTGCAGGACTTTTAGGAAAAAATATAGTACAAAATCTGCTTACCTCTCAGATACCAAAAAATGAAGGGATATAGACCTTGTATAGACCTTCATGTTTAGAATCTAACACGAAACCAGGTGAAGGCACAGCCAGGGTGTTCTAGCACAAGGTACTGCCATAATTCACAGCTGAGATGGCCCTGCTGTCTAACATTGTAATAGCTACAAATCATTCGTTAAACAAAACTTCTGACATTATGACTCAAATAAGAGTACAGTATTCATTAATATCAGCTGTATGTCTTACTTATTCCCTATAAGCAGAATTTAATTCTATTATCTTTATGCCACGCTTAAAAATACAAAGAGATGTAAAATAGGTTTATTAATCATTAAACAAGATGAGAAGATTTTGGAGATGCAAATAGAGAAAAAACACAACCTAAACTGTTTACAAAGTCATTAAGATTTAAAAATCTCACCAAAACTTGACTGAAGGCATGATTAATTTTCTGTACCACATTTTACTGAACATCATCCAAAATATTTTACAGAAGACTTTTATTCATCGAGTGGGATCACAACTGGGCCAAAGATTCTGGTGACAAGCATAAAAGCAGGAATGTCAGATACGTGCTGCAGATAAGATGGAAAGTAATACATTTGGCCATATGTTTTTCAAATATCATAGAATACAATAGAGAATCGCTCTGTGTCAGCTCAAATTGTTTTTTTCTTTCTAAGAGTAACAGACTATTTTAATTAATAAATCATTTCCAGTCTTTCAAAAAAGAGACTACAGTTAAAAAATTACAGTAGAATTATTATGTTACATATGGCAATGCACTACACAAGTCTTCACAAAAAAATATTCTTACACTACAGCAGAATGCTGTGCTCAAAGGTTCTTTGAAAATATAGGGACACTAAATTTCTGAATGATAGCCATATACCTGTTTATATTAGCTTTTATATTTTAGATCAGTAAGCTGAAAAAAACAACATGAACGAATCCTTTTTTCCGCAGTCAAAATTCRTCAAAATCGGCACTTTGAGGAGAAAAAGATGCATCACTGGCTAGGATACTAACATGGAAGCAAAGTTCAGGTTCTGGCTGTACCATACCTCTCCTGTGCCACCTCCTCTGGAACAACAGCTAACCTCAGAACCTCAACTGTTAGCGGGTATTACTACCATGTCACAAATCACCCCGGAATTTAAAAAGCTGAGAAGCTTTAAATTGGGTATCACAGCAAGAATAGCGACATAAATATCTAAGACAGAATCATACAATTAAGACTGATCCCATGTGTGGAGGAAACTTGTGCAAGAGGGCTATGTTTAAAAATAACATGCCAAGAAACAACTAACTGTACTGCAACAGCCTATTCATCATAATAAATTTTAAGGAACAGGCAAATTATAGTGTTTCAGAAACTGCACAAACAAGAGGAAAACAAAACAATCTGCTTCCATAAAGCAAACAGGAAGAGAAATGAAGATGAATGTTATAAATATTTCCTTTGGATATTTTTGGTTTTATTTTTAGTTTCAATGCATGCTAAAAAATTAAACATGTATTAATCCACCCAATTCCATTCTGTCACTTCTTCTCCCTCCTTCCATAAAAATCACCAGGCAGTGTTAGGTCTAATCTAATGAAGATTTTCTGTGAAAAGCAAGTTATTGAGTAATGTCAAAAATGTACACCCCAGCTATTACGTTAAATGATTATGTACGTTATACATGTATGTCATTGTCTGGTAGACAACTGCAACTGCCTGGATAAAGACATACTGAAAACCTGCTGCTATAACACAAACTTTGTTCAAAAAACCCTTATTATGACCTTGGACTTCCTAAGCCTTGATAGTCTACAAAAAAATCAGAGACCGAGTCATCTCAACCCAACTGCTTTAGACACAGTCCTGCTGTTGAACTCACGTCAAAAGAAACAAAACACTACGCTGTTTCTACGTTAGTGCTGAGTCGGGCTCAAGACATTCTCACAGTTTGTGGAAAAGAAATTTTCCAGTAATGAGTTGGACAAACGAAAAAAGGCTAATTATATATTCTTTCAGATGGTGAAAGTGAAGTCCCTGAAGTGAAGAGGGACTTGATATTAGAACTGAGATGTCCTGAGAAAATTGTTCTGAATTCTACACTTTTTTTTCCTTTGAAAAACTGGTCTGCAACTGAACCAAGTGAAATTAAAGTATAATTCAATATATTGAGGAGGTGGCACAATCAGACCCTCCTAGAAAGAAATGGGGACAGATACACTGGACAGCAAGCTCTTTTTGGACAAGGCTCTAGGTGCACATGCAGTATTAAGCAAAACAAAAGATCCTAACTGAGGTGGAAGCTGAACAAATTATTAGATCGTGCTTCAGTGCTTCTAGCACCAGATCAAAAATGCAGCTTTTCCATACTGCAAAGCATTGGTATGATATCACCCTGGAGGCTAAAAAGGCAATTTCTTTTTGACATTTAACTTGTACTGAAAAGTTTTAAGCTGGAAAACATGCAGTCCATCTATAACACTGAGTTTTCAAACCAAGTCAGGTTTCAGGTGTCCTTTCATAACTAGCATAGAGTATTTAGACATAAATTCCAAATTGTGTGCTAATTTGTCACAGATATAGTAGCATGCCAATGTCTAATTCAGATCAGATTTGTACTGCAAAGAGATCTGGCAGTGAAACTACTGCTTCTGTTGAGAAATTTAAGTATTACAGTAATACAAACAACAGAAAAGTCCCTGGCCTTAGAAATCTGCAGGCCAACAGACATGTACCATGATTTGAAAGCTTGAAGTAAGCAAATATTCACAGACTGGAAGTGAAATAAGTCACACCAAAATCCCCCACAACAAAGGTAATGGCAATAAGACTAAGGCAGTCTCTCTTATTCTTATTGACTTGGATTTTTGCACAGCGCTGTACCATACAAGTACATAGCAGTGCTCTTTTGAAGAGAAGACACTTCAAAGTCATGCCTTCAAGCCGATATATAGCACAAGAACAAACAGAAGGCTTATCAAGAACAAGAAAGCTCCGACTTTTCACGTGCAGCAAAATCTTTGTACCTAACAGCTCTGTGAAACAGAATACAGAACTAAAAGAAGATAGCCAAGCACTTTCCTGGTTTTAGTGTTGTTGCTTCATCTCTCTTTCCCATTTCACTAACCATAAAAGTAACCTTTTTCAAGGTTTGGTAGGATACTTCATAGCAGATTACTAATTAAAAAAAAAAGAAAAAAAAAGCTGTTAAACTTTTCATTGCAGAATGAACTAGGTTTTTTCTTCCATTAACAAAAACAGAAATTACTGTTTTCAGAATCAAAAGAACTCAATTTCAGGCAAACAAGCACCATCAGCGCTTGTGAACAGCCAGCCTTGGTGAACAACAGCCTTCAAACTGTTACCTTCTGCATTAAAAAAAAAATCTCCCTTCTTCACACTATGAAGGGTATATGTTTTTTAAAACTCCGCTGAAATATTTAACTAGAGGACTTGAAAATGTACTCATCAAAAAGAAAGACTTGTTGAGAGATTCTGTGGAGAAATATAGAGATACTGCAACCTCTAAAAAGCAGCAAATAAAAAATTCCATTCACACTGAGGCATGCACCAGTAACATGTAGTTTCTCAAAAATAAAATTAATGTCAAAATTGTCATTAAAGTCCATAAATTTTGTCTGGCACAGTCAGTCTGGTTTGTCAAGCTTGCTTATGCATATTTGATATCCTAGTTCATTCTTCCAGCTATTACTTCTGAACAAAGATGTAATTATGTCTTTTGTCTCTATACTATAAATAGCAAATTCCTATTAATATTATTGAAATACGCACTTTGAGAAAAGAAGATACATATACAATTATTTGTATCTTTTTTAAAAAACAATAAAATCATCTAAGTCATATCAAATAAGCTGGACTGTCTTATTTATATTAATGTAGTACACATACGCAAAAGTTTTAGTGCATCAGGTAGAATCATTCCAGATTTAACAGCATAGCTAAAATGAAAGGTTTTTTTTTAACCATTACCAAATAATCTAGAGATTGTAAATCAATCACTGGTTGTGCAATTGTGCTGACAATAGGGATTCAGCTTTTATGATCACGGTACCCCCTTGGAGGATAGAGGACTCTTAGGAAGAGACAGCACCACCTCAGGGTGTGGGGCAAAAACATCATTGCCAACAGGCTGGCCAGCCTGGTGAGGAGAGCTTTAAACTAGGAACACTAGGAGAAAGGAAGATGCCAACCCACAGTCAAGTGAAGAAGCAGTAGACCAGGCTGGCAAACAACAGGTGTAGGGTACCAGGGACAAGAGAGACCTCAAAAAGCAACAAAACTGGGCAGAAGGGGGACCACCTCAAGTGTGTGCATATAGTATTACGGGGAAAGCTCTTACATCTTTCCTGCAAAAYCAGCACCACTGGGTGCCTCTCTGTAGTGCCTGCAGACTAAGACGTCTGCAGCACGGGCAACCAACAAGAGGAATTAGAGGTCGGCAGGCAGCTGCAGGGCTACATTCTCACTGAGATTACGGAGACATGATGGAACAGCTAAGATGACTGGAGTGCTGCAATGGGAATATATACTCTCCTTAGCCAAGATAATATTCCTAAAACGTTAGCAATGAGAAAAATAAATCAATCACTCCTCAACCTTTAAATTATTCAAATYTCCCAAATTCTACTTCTACTCAAGGGGGGGGGGGAGCTTCTATATAAAATCCTTCTCTATAAGAACATATTCTGCTTTGTCTCATTTTCAACAAACACATCTCCATCTCAGTTAAAGAAAACCTCATTCATTATAAAACTCAACAAAAAACCTCCCAAGTATTCTGATAAATACTGGGTATCACTCAGTATCAAATATCAGTATCACTCAGTAAAAACAAAAAACAAAACAAAACAAAACAAAACCCAACGGATTCATTTTTTCAGTGCTGTCATTTGGTAGGTCACTCACCATTAAAAAACAGCAGATTTATGGCAAGGTCTTTGTTTTTATTATCAGTTAGGTAATTAACTATGAARTTCTGGTTACATTTCAACTCCGTCTCATCCTCAGTTGTCATGGCTTTAATCTTTTCACAGGMTAGTCTCTGCCCACATTCAACTATGATCTAATATACAACACAGTCAAAAATACATCTGTGATGTTAGTAATAACTTAGCAATAACCCAATAAAGAAATTGTTTTGTCTTATCTATATAAACTATTTATAACTGCACCCAAAAATTTCAAATAAAATAGTRAAGCTACATATTTCTAGCTTTTGTTGCCATTGATAGAATGTAATCTGTCCCACAAACTGGATTGCTTGAATAACCCTCCCTTCATAACCTTCTTTCCAAAGAATCATAACAGAAGATGAATTCTTGAATGCAAAATATCTGATTAAATTCAACCATAAAGTTGCATTTGATCTCCAAAGTGCTATACATAACCAGTTCTGTACACAGATTGTGTATGTATAAATATACACACAATTATTATGTCTTACCTGTCACCTAAGCAATAACAATAGATACCAAACTCATTGCTACAAGACCTTAAACTGTTACTACCTAGGAATTTATTTCTCAGGTAGCTCCTGTTGATGACAGAAAAACRTAAGAATGACCATATAGCACAATATACCTAATATTACAATAAAATACAATGGAAGTAAGTGGTGCAATTTGAGATATTTTATCTACAAACGATCATCTTTCCCTTTACAAAACAAGTCTGTAATGCTACAAGTAATAGCACAGGGTTCTAATCCAAGACATATCAGCCATTTAGGCCCCACTGAACTTGCTCTGAAGATGTGAACCCATGTAGGAGGATGCTGTATGAAATGTAAGCAGGTAGAAGTCCACAGCAAACACCAGTATTTGTCAATATCCTTAGCTGATGGAAAAGGAAAGGAAGCCAAATTTTTCCAAGTGCAGCTTTAAATGTCACATATGCAGTCTAGAACCATTTACAAACTGAGGTAACTTTTGGCGTAGCCTTCCAAATACCAGGTCCAAACTCTAGGGTGGAAAGGAGCATTTGTATAATGTTGAAAAGTTTATGAGGGTGTGTGTGTGTGTGTGCGCGCGCGCACACGCAGTAACACATACATACACACATACATTTTTTTTCCCAACACACTCCTAACAAGGATGGACTGCAGAAAACATGCAGAGCAACTGTAAGCCAAGAACTTTGTCCAGTTCAGCATTTCTTTATGGAAGCTGTTGGAACAGTTGAAAATTTATACCGCTAAGAGGTATTCTAGCCTTTGGAGGGGGGTGAAGGGGATGGAGAATCTTACATTGTTTCTTTTTCCTTGTCACRAAAAGTGTGAGAATACAGAAAATGTGGGGTTTTCAGAAGCATTTAAGCAGACTTAAGAGTACTTCAGCAATCAACACATTCAAAATCAAAACGGCTATGTAGGGTGTGTTCATAGAATTATTAAATGAACACTATCTCAACTGGTCTATGTACAATATGATTTCAACATGAACACTAAGCCCAGCAACTCATGACAGATCCGAAATAGTCAAAAGAACTTCCTGGCACAAGCTGAAATAAAAGACTTGCACCTCTCTGTATTGCTGGATAACAATGTTAAAATTTGAGCATCATTGCTATGATTTCTTTTTTTATTACTTTACATTAGATGTGACTGATTTTAATACTGGGATTATTTTCCCGTTTTGCTACACTCACATGATAATACTACAAACAATCAATCAACTGAATTACCTACTTGCTTTGACTSTTCAATACTTCAGAAGATTTTAAAGGATGTGAATTCCTTCTGATATTGTTATGGTAAGATGCCAGAAATTTGACATGAGACATGTGCCAAAAATTAACTTTCAGAAGCTAGTCCAGACCATCTGGAGAAGATGCATTTCAAGTTCAAAATAATTAATACCACCTTCACTAAAACACTAAGCATACAGTAGTCTGGCCTTTCTTTCAAATAATTAAAAGCTTTTACAGTATCAGATTCTGAAGAGATAATGAACCACTCAAATTACTTCTAGATTTATTTTTTCTACTATAAAGTTGTTTTCTTTTTAACATAGAGCAGTGCTATCTTGCTCAAAACTATTGATTAGAATTCTAAACACACAACTGTAGCCTGAAATCTAACTTTCAGGAAGAGCGAAAATGAAACTCCTGACCTTATCCAATCTGRGATTGTAGGTAATTCAAGCAATACATTCATAGTTCTTAAATTAGAAATCTAAAAATATTGAAACTGCAGATGGAAACAATAAGTAACTTCAACAGACAGAAAAAATTTATCCTTATTGCTCATTTTGTCACAACTGATTTACAAATTAGAAATAAAAGTCTGTACTTGAATTCTGCAACAGATATTGGAGCGGATGAGGACACTTGTATAACGCTTAGAATGACTGTATATGCAACACCTGTGTTTCTAGCAGAAAGAGTAGATTTCAAAGTACATCGTATATAGACAAACCCCATTGTGTTGCCTTGAAATACTGCCATCCATAAAATCATTATAAAAAGTCAATGAACAGCTCACACAAGTCCACTAATGCTCTATAACACTTGACAGTATATCAATAGTGATAAGCTTTTTACCTTACAATAAGGATGGTCCCAGCCCCTCTAACACACAAAACTCTTACACTACAATGTAAGGTTGTTYGAGTCATGTTTGCCCATATTTCTGAAATAAACTGCCTAATTTAACAAACACAAACTAAATTTCCATTTTTGTTTATTTTCATCATGCATAAATTGATCCAAGACTCTAGGCAACCATAAACTCTGGAAATAACCAATAGCTTTAGAAATAGCTTCTTAAGGCTCTCTAATACTAACCAAAGAGTTGAAYAGTTTCATGAATCCAATAAGCAAAATCAGAAATTGTTTTTTTTAAAAAAAATTGTGAAGGTCTAACAGTTTTCAAATTTGATTTAATTAATTTAATTTCTTATTATTATTTATTAGTAGTATTTATTATTATTTCAATTATTTCTTCATTGTATTTAATTTCTTTTATTTCAATCAAGGAAACCTAAAAAGCAAAGTTTATCAGCTATCATGTCCACATTATACAGACTGCTGCACAAGTGTATTAGGTATGCTATAATACCTGACCAGCACTACATTTTCCTTATAATTATTTTGAATACTTCACTAAAARCATCTAACAGGGAGAGGGGAAAAATACACACAATTATACAATTAAGGGAAACATAACATGGTCCTGCATTTGCAGCAGGACTATATCTGCTTATATCAGTGAAAGCACTGTTTCAGAAGTTCTAAAAACGTATTCAGGTTCAGAATAGGCATTTGCATTTACCATCTCACTTTGTACATTGAAATGAAACTTCCTGTCAGCTTTCAATTTACTCCCTATATTTCAGATGTCAGATATGTACATTCATAACCTATCCTTAAGTAAGAWCTTAAAAGAAGAAAACAAAACAGTTGGAAGCATTGGTTGCTAACTGCAACACTGCAGCTATGCTGGAATTACTCACTTTATAAATCAAAAATGCTTAAAACTGCTTTTAAAGCCACATAATGAAATRACCGTGAATACTATTAATAGTGCCTAACACTATAGATGACACCAGCTGATCTGATTCTCTGTTGCCGACCTCAAGAGAAGACCAAGCTGTGAACTAAGAACATGTTGTACTATTTTCTTCTRTAAGCAATCTAAGAGGTTCTCTGAAGACAATTACAAAAAAAGATAATGTAAATCTACAAAACATTTCAGMCTTCAACAAATCCTCTCTTCCTTCCCTGCTAAATCAATAACAAATAATATTTACATTCTGAGACAGCATCACCTGTAATAGATAAGATTGATACATTACATAACTTCTCAACAAAAGGACAAGGAAAAATAATCCAAAGTTTAAGCAAGAGAAATTCTGCCTGGATATAAGGAAAAAAAAAATCATGTTGACAGCACTCAGACACTGGACTAGGGGCCCAGAGAATCTGTGGACTCTCCATCCTCGGATTTTATCTATTTATCTATTTTATCTGTTTTATTCTAAAGAATCTATCCTCAGAAATGAATATGAGTGAACGTTAATAAATTTGAGTGAGACAAACATATGGATTATTCTAACATGTTTGCAGGATTTTGTTACAGAGGAACAGGAGAAAGAGGCAAATTCTGCCTCAGTTTTAACCATTCTCTGAGCTGCAATCTTTTTTGTGCATGGAGCACAGAAAGTATACCTTACATTTCATGTTCAGTTAGTTTTTCATTTATTTTTAACTTCTGTGTAATTTCTAGGTTCCTACATTTCCTTTTTTAGAAGCAGGATTGTGTTACAGAAGAGAACTTGTGACAGCTCCACTTACAAAGAACCTTTCTCAACTTCTGAGGAACATTTTCAAAYGTTTGCATAGGTTAGATAGCTCTTTCACATTTTGACTAGTACCCTCATATCCTGATGAAGAGTTGCATATTCATATGCATTCAGGGTGCTGCTACAAAAGAATTTAATTGCCAAGTTACTTAAAAACATATCTCTTTACATCCTTCATTTGCCTACTTTTTTCTTCTACCACACTAAACAAACTACCTCCCTTTCCTCTGAATTCCAACCATAATCTAACCTTCTATTTTACAATCTCTTATCAGTTGCACAGAGGTTGGCCATTGAGTATGACAACATTTTTTTCAAAAAATTTCAAGAAAATTTTCAAAATTCTTCACATTATACATGCATTGGGGAAAAAAAAACCCAAAATATCCACTAAACTACTCATTCTCTCCTAGATATGTGCCCAGTATTCTCCTTTATCACAAAAGATACAAAGCTCCAGCAGATGTTGAGCTGATCAGCTTTAATCTCCTATCACCCTCCTGTTCAACTGTTAATCTCTTTTCTCAGACCTGGTAACACTCATTGCAGAAGGCAGCACTCTGTTAGGTGTTTTTCCAGCACCCAGCACAATGGATTCTGCTTCCTAATTATTGCTCTAGGTTCGACTGGAACACAAACAGAACTTTAACGTTTAAAACACCCACTCTAATTTGAAAATAAATGTTTAGAGCACTTTTTCCAACAGGTAGAGCCAAGTGTTACAGGTTACTGGGCTGAGAAGTGTGACATAAMAAGTGTTTCCTTGGGGGAGTCCTTAGTCTGAGGAGACAGTCCCATCCACCCAGGTTCAGCCTTTAATCCAAGCAGATTATGCTGTCCTCTAGTGGTCCACAAAAATGTTACGCTCCAGAAGTCTCATCCTACAGCACACGAGAAATAGTAAGAAAGACCGACTGAGCTGATCAATTCACATTTTAGTCTTCAAAGTTAGATTTGACCAGGGTATAAAAAAAAAGAATAACCAGAACACTGGTGCAGAGGTAAGGAGGATATGTTGATGCGTTTGCTTGAAAGGACAAGCTTTGTAGCAGAAACACATAGGCCAGTCATGCTCAGCTAGCAGTTGAAATGATAAATTTAAAACTTAGCTATCCCTCAATTACAATGAGGAGAAAAGAACAATATAAATGATATATAAAAATACTGAAAAAATGGAATAAACTAACTTTAAAAGCTTATACTATCTAGCAATGGCAGTCTATACATTATGAGTCCCCATTATCTCAGATATGTCAGATTGACAACACATGAAATTCTAGCTAGAGGACACAAGCTGTACAAATGGTTACATCCTATTATTATATAGGAGAGATTTAAGTCTCATGAGAAACCTTACAGAACAATCTTCAAAAAAGTAATGAAGATATTTTACAAGAAAATATCAGAATACAAAGCAGATGAAGTATCTCACTTAAAGACAACGCTGGTACACTAAAATGTAAATTTAAATTATACAGCAACTGGAATATTAAGATATTACTGTATTTTACAAGAACATTACGAAGACATCAGATTTTTTTTTTTTTTTTTTTTTTTTTTTTTTTTTTTACCAATAGCATATTCAGAACACCTGGAGAAAAAGAAAGGCCCTAACTCGCTCTCCCCTCTAGTCTTTCTCATTAATATAAATATGCCAGTGCCTATGGACTTCATTACTATAATATTTGATTATATTTACAAATTTAAAATAGATCTTTAAAAATAAAATATATTGGCTCCAAGGAAGTAAAAATAATAGTTCTATTGATTTACATGGAAACAGGATAGTATTTCTTTAGAATTGTACCAAGTTTTTAGATATCCAAATGTTTTTAAAGGAATTCACATTCCTTTAAAATTGTGGGCACAACATTACAGAAGCATGCTGAAGGTCAGAAACATACCAATTTTAAACTACGCAGAATATAAGAATCAGTTTGCTCTAAAGTCTAMACATGAAATATACACTGTAGGAAAGCTCATACTTGCTAGTGCAGAGCAAACTCCTGAAACAGGCATCCTGTTATTGCTTATAGTGGCAGGCACTAAGTCTATTTTGAAGTATGCAGAGGTAAGTGAGAAAAAACAAAATGAACATGACCATAACCTCAGCATTTTTTCCAYGTAATTTTCTGGTTTTATTTTTGCTGAAGTTGAGAAACAGGCAGAACRCGTCCACATCTGTGTAATTCTCAACGACGTTAAGACTGCAAGGTATGTGTGGAGTCAATATTATGAAATGGGAACGCTATAAAAACGAGTTTGTTAAAAAGAACTCTAATGCCTTTTTACAGGTAGTTTCCAGGCAAAGACCAGTAAGAAATGTGTCACCAYTGTCTTTTCTACAAAGTGTCACGTTGTACCAAAGCATCACTCCCGAGTGTATCTTACTGACCATTAAAGGACAGAGATTTCAACATAGATTGCTTTCTAAACACACACATACACCCACCCACACACCCACACAAAATGTTCATGATTTTGAGCCATGTTTAGAAGAGGATGCCTTTGTGGCATCCTGTCACGCACAATTCATAATCTCCAACTACACAGAAGGAGAAGGGTTTTCTTTTATGGCTAAAAATTAGTGAGTGCATTCAAACTCCCATCAAGACTGGCCTCAGGCCAAATATAGAACGCAGTATTCCTGAAAGATCAAAAGGCTCCCAAAAAAATCAAATATGAAATCTAAAGTTTTGCAATAATGCACTTTTTAAGGTGCATAAATTAAGAGCCACATAAGTGTGAAATTGAGCTACCCTGCTTCTTCTTCTTCTTAGTGTCTTTCTTACCACCTCAAGTATCGATGTTATCTATATTCAAGCAATGAACATTCGCTCTGTTGCTGAAAATTGACTTCTCAAGTGTTCGCTAGGAATAGGAGACAACTTGGCTTCATTGCCATCCCGTGTTTTTGAGATCTTGAATTGCAAAATATAATACAATCATAAATGTGGTTTAAACTTTTAAATGAGTGCACTGAAGTATAAATGTAAGGAGAGGTTAATGAGAAGCAGCTTCAGTTGCATTGTTAGCCATGTGGCTTGCAGGCAAAGAGCTGTCTAATATGGAAAGATCAGTTGAAGAAGGATGAGTTCCTGCTTCAGGATGCTTGAGATCCTGAAAAGAGCTACAAAACTATAAAAATAAAATCTTCAAAGTCTTTCAAAAAGTTCTGACAAGCTTGGAAGGGAAATAGAAAACTTTAAAGCCATTCTTTTAACTCTTTTCRTTTTATAGAATGAATGACTGCCTGGATCTCATTTTAGAATGTTGCTTTTAAACAAAAACGCAGCATTTGCACGTCTTGATTAGTAARAATTTTAATAAAATATCAGATTACTTAGAACAGCTTTGATTTTTAAGCATCTTCTCACCTCAGAAAGCATCTCTTGGGTCTAAAATGTTCCAAAAGAAATGCCAATATAAAAGGTAGGACAAAATGAAATAACTGGGTGGGCTGTCTTCACTAAAGCAGCTTGAATGTCTCAGATCAATCTTGCCAATTGTCCAAAATCAAACAGCTCTACATGTAATAAAACAGTTATTCCACAGCTATGTAAGTCAGTCAGTTTTGTGAGCAATTACAAACAAATTTAATATGAACCCAAAGTCACAAATTCGTAAACYGGTTAAAAGGTAATCACATAATTTAATGCTGTTTTTCCTCAATACAGTAAATTTCAGACATGATTAGAACAACAGTAATCTCAATTGAGATTAAAATCTATTATTGGGGGGTAGGGGAGAGAAGGGGAAAGTTTCTGTTCATGAAAATTCATTTTATAAAATAACATCCTAGTGAATCCAAATGCAAAAAAGAGCATTGCAACTACTCACTTAGTTTTCACAGAAAGACCAGAGATTTTATCTCACCTGTAAACATCAAATTAGCTGATGCTTTAAGTTATGAGTTATGTCACTGGAAATCCAGACCAGAGATCATACTGAACAGCGACATTGGTTGAACACAACAGACATGGACAGGCATCACGGGGAAGCTCATTTTGATGATGTTGTCTTGTCATTAAGTGAATGAACTGCAGCTCCTAAACCACACTGCATTTGCATTATTATTTTGTATAGCTCCTTAAACATCACAGAAAGCAGATGAGGAAATAAGCTATTGAAATAAATTTCTCTGCATACTTTATTTTCAAACACTTCCTCAAAGGCTATCATAAGTTTCTTATAAAGTGCCCTGCGAAATTAGTATTTATAGACAGAGAAAGGAGGGAAGAAGGAGGGAGCGAACAYGCTAAGTAACAAATTCTGATACAGCACTCAGATTGGCAAAGCACTCAAGTTGATCAATAAACTCAGTCTTTGCAGCTGACCCCAGAGGCCAAATCAAATTACTGTGGAATAATATATAAATGGAAACTCTGAGATCAATGGTTGTCCAACTCTAAAAACTTTCTTGAGGTCCATATCCCCCAAAATTTTTATTTAGCAGATTTATTTTTATACATAATATAAATATAGTAGATATTTAAAAATATATTTTAAAAAATCTAGTACAATAAGGTGTCGGCCAAACATTTGTAATTCATTTTTCTTTGTTTCTTAAGATTTCTATAACAGTAAATTCTGTTAGATAATAGGTTAAAGACARAATACGGTCTACAAATAATTAACAGCACAAGGAAAACAGAAGCATTAGCTACATTCAGYTATTGTGGAAAACACAGATCTCACTTTGAAAAAAAAGCCAGTTTCACTCACTGCCTTGAAGTTTCAACGACATGATTTTTAAAGAGGGTGAGACCTTGTGACAAACAAGATGTGTGTGTGTGTGTGTGTGTGTGTGTGTGTGTGTGTGTGTGTGTGTGTGTGCGCGCACGCATGTATGTGCATGGTGACTCCTATCTTTCCATATTCTTAATTCATAAGCAGTTTACTTGAAAAGAAGTTTGATACTCATCTGTCATGAATACTGTGATGTTATTTCACAAAGTACCATAATAGATTTACTCAAAATTTCTCAYCATACTCAAATCATTTGAGATGACTGATCATCAGAAATTTTCAGAAAACAGTTTCATTTATGCTTTTGCTACATAAAACAAGATCCCAATCCTCAAAAGTGAGATTAGTTTCTCCTTCTGGGGAAAAATTATCACCTCTACCAARCAAAGGTGGCACAATAAGGAGGGCTTCTACTTACGAAAATAGACATGGTRTATTAACTATTCTTTCTCCAGTTCAGACCAGCTRTCTTTTTCTAATGTGTATGTTCTGCACTTTACATGTACAAAAATAACTCAGTGGCACCTTCAATAGACTTTATATTAATGTAAATTTTAAAATATGCCTATTAATAAAAGTAGCCCCCCCCCCCAAAAAAAAACATTGAGTATCAGATTCACAGCTGACACAGAAGACAGCATAAAAGCAACCATTTAAACGTATTTCTGTGTTTGTGGATTATATATGTAGATAACTGATCTGTTATCTCTTATCCATAAACATTTAAGAAACAGTCTTATCCTTGAATATTGAATGTTGAGCTTTTCATGTTTCAACTAGTTTCAAAAACCAAGCAAGTGTTCTAAAAGTCTAGCAACTTCCTTAAAAGTCAGAAGATTTGAATGCAAACAAGGGGCAAGTATCAATCAGCGTGCTGTTTTAATCAGGCTGACCTTTCTCTGGCAGTTTTATACAGTCGTTTCATTTGGCCATCAACTTGGTGCTGATCACAAAGCTAGCATAAATCAAACATTTCATCTGAGTAATTCYGCACTTCAGCCAGGCAGGCATGCATTGCCTTGCAAGGGATTAACACCCTTTCTTACACCTGTGCGCTAGACAGAAAAGATATGAAAAGCTATTTCTTCTTAGCCTTTTTTAAATTTGCACATGGAGAACTTCATCTCTAARTCAAACACTTATTCAAATGAATTCAGTAGTAACGGCAAGGAATAAGGGAGTATATGGCCATATTTATACACAATCCGTTAAAACACATTTGTTCAGAGAAATTGGCCCTATGAATAGGATCAACTACAAAGTTAAAAAGCTATATAGGTTTTACRTTAAAAGAGGTAAGAATTAACTTCACTTGTATAATTTAGATTTTGATTTATTAGATATTAGATTATTTAGATTTAATTTGATACAGTTTTATTCATTTGTATTATCTTTGCCTATACTTTTAAAATTAACTTTGCCCATCTCAGAGTCTTTACGTATTCTGTTATTGCATCCTCTGCCTCCTACTGTGAAGGTAAGACGCTATGCACACCTCATTTTTAGTACACTGGTCTGCATTCATTTTATAAGAAGTTATACTTAAACTAAGCAGCTCTTTTATGAGCTACTGAAACTCCTTCATTTAAGAAAGATTATTTTTGTGAGACAGACAGTATTATTCATAAGCTTATGGAATGCAGTTTACTATATGCTACATTTATACTGTGAGCAGTTTCACACCTTGGCAAGAACAGGATAGGTTTACTCACAATTAACCTCTGTGCTGTCTTTGTAAGTGTAAGTAAATACCATCACATACACACTGTGTCAGTCTAGCTGGTAATTTCAGAATGAGGTATCACAGCAGATAAAGCACTTCTCTTTTTTAAAAATACTTTCTATTTAACAAGTTGCTCATTCATGAGAGAAGGAGAAAGGGGTGTGAGACTGAGTCTGTTATTTCTCAGTTTTGAATTTCACAGTTGGATTAAAAAAGTTAAATAAATAGCTGTTTTAAAGAAAAAAATATACATTCTTCTTAAAAAGCATAACTCTTTCTCCCTGCTTTTCCTTTCATAGTGAACTCATTACTTAGGAACAAAATGACAGCCTCATAGACTTGCATAGATCAGCAGAAGATCTATCTACAGCTGMGTGAAGCACTTACTACAAGGATAAATATTTCACAAACACTTTTGGTAAGCAAGTGTCCAGTACTTTTCTCTGCTTTGATTTAGAAATACAAATACAGACTTGGCAAACAAACTTATTCTAATAAAAGTACTGGACAAGCAAGCTTTTATATGGTGAACTAGAATGGTAAAACATCAACCAGTACTTAAAATAAATTTTAAAAACAATTAAATAGTTTGTGTTAAATTCAATCCAAAAGTAAAAGTTTGCAATAACTACAATATGCTACAACAACAACAGCTACAGAGGGCACTAACATGCATATTTGGGGATATTTTGCAACATCAGATACACAATCCAGATGGCTCACAAAACCTTACAGGTTCACACAATTCTAGCAACCAAATATTTTAGAAAATACTTGACATARTAGCAGGAATTCAAAAAGCTGAAGGACAACCAAAATGTAAATATGAGTCGATCTTAATCAATCAAATACCTTTTAAAAATTGCATTAGGACTAGAACTAATAGARGTTTACTATATACCTACCTCATTCTGCTTCAGAAGCATGACTAAGTAAATAAAATGCAACCATGATGCCATCTAAATAGTATCTATAAAAAATGAAACTAAATTCCCAATCTAAATAATACATGCTGGAATCACAATAAAAGATAGCTCCTTTCTGCAGTAACTATGACAGCAAGGTGATCTTATACATGGAACAATTCAGTCCAAGAACTTCCACATAGATTTAACACACATCATGAATATTTTATCTGAGACAGAGCAAAACTAGTATATTATGTACGCTATTAAATTATTATTTGCCAGCAAATTAAATTAACTGTGGATAAAAAATAAAGTGAGTTTCAACTGAAATGTTCACTTCATCTCAAGTACTATGCACATTAATAGGAGAAAACTTATTTACCAAATTACAGGGTAATCTGTTGGAAAGCTGAATTGCATTACTCAAATCCAGTTTTAAACCTGTCAGATTTCTTGACTATTTTCTCAGCACGTCAAGTAGGATCTAGTAACAAAATATTGAGAACTCAATTCACATAACAATGATTAGCCTCTACTAGCAGAAGAATCAGGCAACAGAGAAGAGCCTCAGTTAGAACAACATAGATAAGAACGTAGCTGTACCACTGAAAAGCAAAATCAGCTACCGTATCAGTAAATTTCTTTTTGTCCTGTGTGATAAAGCAAATGTGTAAGCAAAARCGTTTATTCACCTCCCACAAAAGTCTGAAACTTGTCACAAAAATTCAACCCAYCATCCTCCCAGAGCATTTTATCCTCCTATTTTAACATAACCTATTTTAACATAAGTATACCCAGAATATCAATATAAAGTCTGAAGAATCATGATGTGATGTTGACAGATAAAAATATGCTTTTTTTTTCTTCCATGCTAAAGGAAACAAGGCATCAATAATTAAAGTAGGTTGTACAATGTCCTAGTAAAGAGTTCTCCAAGGARAAAAACGGGGAAAAAAGTTCATCTTATAAATCTATTCATGGAACATATGAGTATTTTGTTATAGCTTTGTGAACTACACATAGATCCAAAACAGAATGAACTGATTTCAAATTTGAGCTCACTTTTTTACAGCCTCCATATTGTCAATAGGAATATATGCTTGGTTTTGCATGGTTAGATATAAAGACATGGGGGTTTTTTTGTTTGTTTGTTTTTTGATTTTGTGTTTTTAAGTCCCAGTAGCTCCTCAGTGATTCCTACCATATTCTATGAGGAATTTCAAGTGTTGATTGTTCAAATGGCCTTGAGGAGCACCTGTAGATTGCATGTGTATTTCTGTATTTCTTCAAAGCAGAAGTCCCACGTCACAGAGGCTAGACTGACTCCAGTACCTAAGTTATCTCATTTACAGACAGGAACTCAAGCTTTCTCTCCTGTAGAAAGGAGTTACTGTCCAGTAACTTCTTACTGTCCAGCACCACGTTTAAGATCTYTGAGAGAAAACTCTACTGTGTGGAAGAAGAGGTATTCAATGTTTACAACACTGATGAAAAAGAACAAACATGTTRTGGTAAGTCACCTACTTTTTTTGTAGAACCATAGCCACTGGACCCCTCTGCAATCCAGGAAAGCAAACCACCCCCACAGGGCAGAAAACACTGCCAAAAAAGGGAAGACTGATATGTAGCTCCGAAACTTACATCACATACTCAAAATTTACTGTCCCAGATATGAAGAGAAATTCAGGAAAGCAGCACAGCAGGAAAAAGTGTGGCACTGGAATCAAGGTCAAGGTTTCATTCCCAGCTTGGCCATCAGCCATTGATGACCTCAGGCAAGTCATCTCATCACGTGTCCCAGACTGCCTATATTTAAAAAGATTTACTGCTGCATGCCTGTTTTTTTCAAACCTTGAAATATATTGATGAAAAGTAACAGATTTTCCTATGAAACAGCTATTTCATCAGAAAAAGGCATTGTTAAAAAAAGAAAAAGAACAGCAGCAAACAAACAAATCCGTTACCTTCTCCAGGACTGACTGCAGCTGGTAGACCCTTCCAGTCTAGGGTCCAGTTAGGGCATGGATGAGGAAAAAACTTTGCTTCAATGCCACTTTCCTACATGAAAGGAGGGAAAAAAATAACTAAGGCTCTGATCTGGTATCCACTGAAGTTGGTGGCAAAATTCCTGCAGACTTTAATGGCACCACATCAAACTCTATTCAACTCTCTGTTTGAACAGGCATTTAACTTAACATTATCTGGGATTTGAATCATCTATTTCTTTCACAAGAAATCCCTGGATTTAGGGAATGCTGTTAGTCTGTATACAAAAGACATATGGAGAATTAAGGAATGCAAAGGAGAGTCTTCTTTAACCAAATATCATTGTTTAGAGCACTAAGAAAAATTATAAATGTCTATTTAAATTTGCAATTTAAGCAAAAGGTTATTTTGATTTTTCAGAACTGGTTTTTAGAGCTTCCAGCAGTGTTATCTTTGCTCAATTCCTAAAAAAAAAAAAAAAAAAAAAAAAAAAAAAAAAAAAAAAAAAAAGGAGAGAGAGAGAGAGAGAGAATCACTTCTAAGTCAATATACATGAGACAGAAGACAGAAAAACATACTAAGCTCTTGAAGGCTACCAAAGACTTAGCTTCTGAAATTGTAATAAGTTTCTTCTACTCCAATTCAAGTAGAATATGACCATTAAAAATAACACATTAAGATGTTAAATTACCATTAACTTAGTCATAGTTGGCCTTGGACCACCTATAAAATGATTGTCTTCATGCTCCTCTTCTAATTCATTGGGAACCAAACAGAAGTTTTGTAGCTGTTCCTCTGGAGTAAATTGCAACTCTGGCAGTTGGAGAAGTTGCATATTACATTTGTCAGCAGCGTGCTTTATTCTAGGTACTTCCTGAACTCTTCGATACCAACTGGATATCAGAGGCAAATTTAACAGATTTTTGCTTTGCTTTTTGCTGAAAACCTAGAATATAAAATGGAAAGGTTACTTGCTACTATGATTTTCTTCCCTGAAGCCACAAAGTGAATGTGTGAACTATGCAAGGGAGTTTGGCTCTGTGCTGTCCCTCAACACATTCGCTCAGTACACTGCTAAGGTAAAAAGCTAGTTAAGAGCTCAAGTCTGCAGGAGGAATTATCAGTTCAACATTTTGACATTATCTGCAATCCCTGTGCTTTACATAATGAAAAAGTTTAAATGACAGTTTTTAATCATAATTTCAGTCAGCAACAGGAAAACATAACTTAAATAATATTCTCAGTTATTTGCTATTTCTTCAAGGGGGAATAATTCACTTTGCAAATTACTTTTTTTTTTTTTTTTTTTAAACTAGCCAACGAATACTGTAAACATGGCATTTTGGTACCTGCACACATTTCTTTTTCTCAGGTATCCTGTACCCCTTAAAAGTTCATCCACTGACACCTGCTTAGAGAACAACTGTAAGTCTGAAATGCCTCTGACCAGGTGGTAACAGCAAAACAGGATCAGGCTTCTGTTGTCCCTTCCTTTGCTGAAGTTTCTGCACTACACATGGAACTTTTCTTTACTAGCAGGAGACCTCAAACATACTTATTTTTAAAAACAAACAAAAAACCAAAAGTTGTTTATTCAAACTTTTTAGAATCTTAGCTTTACATTTTTAAACAAAGATGGCAACTAGCATATTTTTAATTAAATATTTCTGACAGCAGCCTAGTTGCCTTCAATAGAAATTGGAATTTAAAGCACTGAAAAAAAAGTGAATTTAAGTTTGAATATGGTGCACATATTACAAGAAAAGTTACCCAATCATGTTCTTACACGAAGATCAGTTGATTTAGGAAAGGATATGTTTGCTGCAGTTGGTGAACTGAAGTAATTTCTGTTCATGTTCCCAAATACTCAAGAAGAGTAAAGTTCATCWTCTTACAATATTTTCCACTTTTTAAATTCTTCATAGCTCTCCATAGCATAGCTGCAGTAAATCAAAAATAGTCTCCAAATGCTTGCTACCAGAAGATGGCTTTACCAAACTCAAACTCCACATGCAGAGCCGTAAACTTCCCCCTAGTTCAGTATTTAATTTACAAATGACTGCAAACTATGGAAGGGAGTTTAGCTCTGTGCTGTCCCTCAACACATTCACTCAGTGCACCACTAAGCTAAAAAGCTAGTTAAGAGCTCAGGCCTGCAGGGAAAATTTTCCAGTTTTTTAACTGGTTTTCAAGGAGAACAAAGTAACGATATACTATAAATATAAAAATGTATTTTTAATAGATTGTATTTAAATAACAGCTTCAAATTATTTTTAAACATTGTTTTTATTTACTCTACAGACATCTCAGTTCTGGGTCACAACTGTGAAACTGGTTTTTAATTTTTTCACTTGTAGCACTGAGGTGWCAGTTTGTGCCATTTTCTTTAAAGGGTGAAAAGTAAGGGGAAAAGAAATACTGAACAGTAATAGTAACTTTAAAATGAAAGGCCTAGTGACATGAACGCTTGGGATTCCTTTTGACCAACGCTTCATTTAGTTGAAATGAAATTTGGATGTCTAACTACACATGATCACACAGAAAGTCTATTTTAGACTCATCAGTGGTCAGACTGCTCAACAAGAATAAATTAGTATGCTAGTTATTTGAAAGTTCATCTTTCTGTGGAACTTGGAGACTATGAAGGATTACATGTGCATGCAAAGAGTAGGGTATTGCCATGATATGCTAATACTTGGGAAAGGTAATCTGTTTAGGCCTTTGTTGGATCAGAGAACCCACAATCCCATATATGGATTAACTAAAATTAATGTTATCACTAAAATTTTGAGAGTCCTTTAACAATATATCAACACGTAAACCATCATTCCTTTACTTCAAAAATATGGGGGGGAAATAGTATCTTGTGCTATGATCTTCATTTTGGAGGATGTCAGAAGCATGAAATGACCAAACTATATAAAACAGCTGGAGGGTAGACCAACTTCTGCCAGGTTATTCAAGGAAGATCAATAACTCTGATACTAGCCAAAAAAACTGTCTCAGTTTTACTTTTACCAAAAATAGGCATGATTTTTTTTCATGATATCAAAAGATAATATTCAGTATCTCTAACTGCATTGCTAAAAAAATGCATACAAAAATACACTTATTAGGAATAAAAGTGCTTTCATCATAATATATTACATTTATTTTTCTAAGGCTATACTACAAAACTTTTCTACCCTCCCTACAGGTCACTGTATACAAACTAAGAGGTCACAGCCACATATGAGATGCCGTGAGTATGGTTTGAACCAGTAACAACACTCTCACAGCAAAGGTCAACAGCATCCTGGGTGGCATTAGGAAGAGTGGTGCCAGCAGATCCAGGGATGTGATCCTTCCCCTCCACTTGGCACTGGTGATGCTGCATCTGGAGCGCTGGGTCCCCCAGTTCTGGGCTCCCCAGTACAAGAGAAAGGGAAATACTGGAGCAGTTCCAACAAACAGCCACAAGATGTTTAAGGGACTGGAACACCTGACATACAAGGGAAGGCTTGGAGATATTCAAAACATGTCTGGACRTGGTCCTGGCAATCTGCTATATGCAGGTGACTCTGCTTGAGGACTAGACAATCTCCAGAGGTACTTCCCAACCTTGACTATTTTATCATTCTGTGCCTGTTTTAAACAAAATTTACAAGTCATAATTACATGAAAAGGCAGAAAAGAAAAGACTATGCAAAAAAAAGTGCTGTTGCACACATTTTCCTATTCAGTGTGGAAACAAACTGGTAAAAAATATGAAGTGACACAATTTCAAGCAGCTTTCTTGCAGTCTAGGTTTTATAATGTTCTTAGCATAATCATAAGTAATTAGTAATAGCTAAAGGAGCAAAAAAGAGGATGAATTAAGTGTATGTATAATTTTAATATCAAATCTGATATCCTAACATTAACAGAATAATATATTTTTGCCTGTCTTAAGGAAGTCTTTTGGAAGGCAATTTTAACAGGTACTGTTCCACTTACTATCATCAAATATTTTAAATTGTATTTTAAAAAGTGAATAGTGGTTTCTCCCAGATGGAGAACAAAGCTTTTGTTATTCTTCTATTAAACAGTTACAACTAATGGAACACGTAACAAGGCTAACCTCAGAAAGGTTAACCTCTTCAGCTTCATTATCTTACTTTTGGTAATAATAATTATGATCAGCTAGCCTAGTCTCTATTTATTGTATGATTCCAGACATATATCTACTGAAGACTTCATTATTATTTATACCCTTGAAGTGAAGTGCAATGATGATTTTTTTTAAACACTATCCTGGAAGTCCAGATACAAAAAGCAAGCAACAGCATTTTTAATACAGGATTAAACACTCTAGTGCTCCTATCAACACCAGTGGGACCATTGGTTTCAACCAATTACCTGAAAGAAGCTCACAAATGCAAGTTATTAAATTTAGAAAACTGTAGAAATCAAGATATAGCTGCTCAAAAAACTCATCACCAGAGAGCAGACAGAATAACTTTACTGGAGAGCTCTTTCAATACAGGCAAAGATTAAACTGAAAGCAATAGTTTTGCAAAACAACCCTTGATGCAATCTAACAAAAAAGCATTACATATACTATATAGTTATATACAATATATACCCRCACAATATATAGTTCATAAGCTGCACACCACCAGGACTCAAGGGTCACACCTGAGTAGCATTCCCAACTCTTAAGGGTACATTTAAAAAAAGATTTAATTGGATTGCTGAAATCAGTTAAGAATCTAATCCAGGGTTCTTTTCATGCATAGCATTGGTACATCRAGCACTGTTATAAAAAAAATGCTTTTCTGATTTAGAAAAGGCCTTGGAAAAAAAAGACTGAAATATATTAAAACTTGTAAGACAGTAAGGAAGCATTCTGTCTCACAGATTTTATTTATTATCATCCATACAGAAATTACTGTTAATCCTCAATTATGTATGATCTGCCAAATAGACAAACAAAGCAGAGATAAAGTAATAATCATTTCTGCAAAATAATTTATCTTCTTAATTCAAAGGTAGCCATGTAAGTCTGCTTCGGATTCCCCTATTGGCATCATCACACACAGATTCACTAAAGACTATGACCTTGGAAAAGTGGGTATTTGGCATGTATTAGTAAGCATTTGCCTTAATTTTAGAGGTAACTTCTCTGAACCTGACTGACAGCATCTTCTCCAGGAATTTCTTTTGTTTTCAAACACCGTAAGGCAAATCTGGCAAGAGAACTTACCAAAATGCAAATACTAATTTCACTGAGAGCTCCTCTTGGCAACAGACACCAGTTTTGCTATCACTCTTTTTAGAGTAACTGCAGAAATACTGGTTATTGGCAACTCTGCTGTATCATTTTATTTGTAATTGTTAGGTGAAGTATGGATACTTCCTTAATTCTTTTCTGTGTATACATCCTCATAAACCCTACTACACTGATATGCTGAGCAAGACTCTCAGTCTTTCAACAGGAGAGTTTTTCCCATTGCAGATTAGGTTTTGAAGCTGAGCTCGAGTGATTTGCACTGCTCAGCCCTACCCCTCTTCCCAGAGGTGAGAAAAGGGAAAGGGAAAAAAAAAGGAAAAAAAAAAAAAAAAAAAAAGAGCGAGAGAGAGAGATCTGATGGCTATTAAGTTCAAACCATATTCTCACATATTTTCCGAGACCACATGTTAGAACATCTGCACAGCAGAATAGCAACACAAAATTTTCCAAGAGACTTTTGCTTTCATTGCAGTTTACAAAAGATCTTCACAAACTGCAAGAAACTATTTGGTAGCAACAATGCTATGAATGACAATTACAGATTACAAAGGTTTGAGGGGCTGAAATTTACCCCCAAAAATCTGGCTCCCTAAACAACGCCAGGCTTCTGAGCAGAGTCACAGTGACCAGTCATAGCTTGGAGAAGAACATAAATCAAGTTTTGCAAAAACAAAATGACACAGATGAATAATAGCTTGGCTTTAAGTACTGCACTGTCCCACAAACTCATCTTCATCTACAGACAGAGGTGCAAGGAAATAGGCTTACTTTATAATGGGCTTGATAAAAAAAGTACCCAGTAAAAGTACAGTTAACTGTACTTTTTTACAGTTAAAAAAAACGTAACTGTAAAGCAGGATTGGCTACATAGGAATGTTTCCTCCCAACCAAAGGAGACATTTCTAGAATATATCAGAAGGAGAAATAAGCAATCAGAATTCATAGTATACTGTGCTTTAAAGGAAGCATTTGCAGACAAAAAAAAGTATTTTAAGAGAATCTCAATAAATTAAACAGCATTTACATACATAAAGGAGTTTGTGGAAGTCTACCACTAGCTGATACCTGGGTATCTCTTAAGAGACGTATGGTATATGAAAGAGAAGTCAAGGATTTACATCTTTAAAAAGCCACCAGTCCCTGAATGTCTTTTTACTTAATACCTCCCTAGAAAGCATTTCCACTCTTCTAGGAGACATCTATATTTTTAGACCTATCTATCCATATTGAGATAAGGTCAGGAAGCTTCAGATCTTAGCTGAGAAGAGTTTCAAGAGAACAACAGAACTGGTTAGGATCTCATTTTGCCTGGCCCCACCAGTACATTTTAACCAAATTAAGTAGAGAAGACTGCAGCTAAGATATCTTCTTATCTACTTACTTGTTTTATGCACATTACAATGCACTTAAAGTATCCATTTAAAATCTCCTATGACAGATCTCTCCCCATTTTCTAATTATTCTATCATCCTCAAACCTCCCTCCTTCCAAAATTTGTAATTTATGATAGAATCAATTCTAGATCTCAAAAAACTCTTCACAAATAAAACAATTTCATTTTAGTAAACTTCTGTTGAGTCATGGCTATAATTTAACACACTAAATTTGAGCAACAAAGTATCTTCCACGTATAGCAGAATAAAGTTGGGTTTAGATCATGTTTGATTAATACATCTAAATTAAACTATGCTTGGCTAGTTGGTACAGACATCCACAATCAAAATGCTTCTCAAATCAATAATTTTAGAAATTTCATATATGATGATTTTGAATTAATTTTCTGTTACTAAAGTTACAACCGTTGGTCTTTTTCTGTCAGCAGTGTCTAAACCTGAAGGTGACCACCAATAAATTTAAGAGCATCCTTCATCTTAGATTTATAAGTTGCCATTGCTAACTTAGAACAGTGAAAAACTGCAGTGGGTTGGTTTGTTTGGTGGTTCGTGGGGTTTTTTGTTWGGTTGGTTTGGGGGTTTTTGTTTTTGGCACCCTCCCTGAAACAATTGATATTTATCACTGAGTCTGACTTTGCAATTTTTAGTTGAAAACTAAAAAAAAAAACCCTAAAAAAAAAGGGGGGGGTTAATATGTACTGGAAAAGAAACCACTCCATCAGAGAAGTCTCTGGTTAAATCTACTCCTCTACATACTGTTTAGTAATCCTTACTGAACCCTTCCTTCACTCACTGCATAAATCTTTGTCTTCAGTGTTATTTRTCTCACTTACCGCAACATACTCCAAACTAGACCACAACTGACCTTTGTTGCTTTCTTCTCTTTTTAAGATGCCATTTCAGATATAACAGGTTATTTACTTTGGACGCTGCACCTCTCCTCATGCATTTCAAATAGCAGAAGTGACAGAAGAGAAACACTATTCTGTGTTATCACTAATAGACCCGTGTCAACACATATAAAAGCATATAATGACAATATGGAAGGAGGAAGAAATAATGTTTAGAAAAAACAATTTTCTGGATAGCTTTGTGCCCAAGAATATTTCAGCTTACTAGTTTAAGAGTAAACAACATTTAATGCATACTTATACACTGTGTACTTAAAAGTAATTTTGGTGATCTCACCAAACCCTACTACCTACAAAAACAGAACAAGTAAGTATTCTGTTTGAGGTTAAGTTCACATAGCAAATGCTGCAATATAGTTTAAGTGAACATACTCTACAGCTCTTCAGTTCTTAAAAAATGTATACACACTAAATATCTGCAGAAGCTTTTGTCTTACCAAGAACTGATGGATGCATGGCAAAAGCACTATATCTGTCAAGGTGAAATAAAGCCCTTCTGCAAAAACATGGTCCAAAGGTGGAAGGTCGGAGGTTTTTKTTTTCCTGATGTGAGGGGGCTCCCTGTTGACTGTAGCTGAGGCTTCCTGGACAAGCAGTTTGGAGAAAGCTATGCTCAGTTCCAGACTTGAAAGTGGATGTTCATGCATTTGTACTGTTTTTTCTCCTGCTGCTACTTCTTTATTAAGTACAGGCAGTGCAGCCTTGGCACTGGCCTTCTGTTGCTGAAGTTTTTGCCTTCGRATTTTGTCATCATTATGTACTCGGACAGGTTCTCCAAGCTTCCTTTCAAGCTCTAAAATGTCAGGAGGAATAGTTTGACAGTGTTCAGCAGATCCCGTCAAAAATCTCTCAACAGCCAGAGGTATGCTTATCTCACAAAGTCTGGTCCACTGGCTAACCTGTCAGATAAATTTATATAATTAATACATTCTCTACCTACAAAAAGGAAAAATAAAATCCAAGGTATCTTTTTGACCAGTTAAAGCAAACACATTTCAGCCAATGGTGATTAACTCCAGCTTTAAATGCATTCTATGATAATCCTAGAAGCTCAGATATTTTGCATTACTTTTGCAATAGCAGAATACGAAAGCTACTTTTACATATAACAGAATGAAGAGTTATGCARGATATAATATTTTTATTCCTTATTACCAGCATAAGATTACGGTGAGAAGCAAAGCTATGATCAATTTATATATGTCATCTTTACTTAGTGCCAGTAAAACCAGAAGATTACACCAAACATCTTGAGCATATTTTACAGAAAAGCATTAGTAATTTTTTTTAGCAAGCAACATCAAAAAAGCTTTAGTCTGACTGAACAATAACTTAACAAAACTACTTGTTTTTTCAAGTTCTTATTCTTGTTCTCTACTTTTTATTATTATTATTTGTACTTAAAGATCTTTAAAGTTTTTATTCTTACTGTCTTTCCTTACTCAGTTACCCACTTTGCAGCAACCCAAAACATGGAATCTAAATATTTTTTCCAGTTGTTCCAGCAGAGGTTTCTGGAGGAAACCACTAGAGGTTTCTGGAAGAAGTTACAGATAATTTCTTAATGCAAGCACTAGATCAGCCAACCTGAGAATATGCTGCCCCAGATCTGCTACACCAACAAGAACAAACTGCATTGGTGACATGGTAATCAATGGCAACCTTGGCTGTGTCAACCAAAAAATAACAGAATTCAATATCCTAAGGGGAATGAGGAAGGCAAGCCTTCGTATGTGGGCTGTCAGATGGGTACACTGCTARATAAATGAAAAATGGGCTGAACTGTCAGTTCAAACAGTAGTGGTTAACAGTTCATGCATTACCTGAAGGCCAGTTATAAGTGGAGCTCTTCAGGTATCTATGTGGAGGCCTAGCTTATTTATTATCTTTACCAATGACCTGGAGGAGGAAATGGAATACGCTTTCATCAAGGTTGTGGATGACACCAGACTGAGTGGAACAGTCAATATACTCCAAGACAGGGCTACCGTTCAGAGGGACATGAACAGGCTAGAGGAACGGGTTGACAAGAACCTCCAAAACCTCATAAAATTCAGCATGGAGCCCTACGCCTAGGCTGGACTAAGTCTCTGTAACAGTACAAGATAGAGACTGATGACTTGGTCAGGTAGCAGCTCTGCAGAGAAGACTCTGGGGGTCCTGGTAGATATGTAAAACATAATACAGCAGTTTGCCCCGGCAGTAATGAAGGCCAACAGCATACGGCACCACCTCATGGGGGTGGCAGAGCAACAGAAGTGATTATTCCCCTTCACTCATGGCTTRTTTTAGACCACATCTGAACTACTCCATCCTGTGCTACCTCTCCCATTCCCAAACAAGAAGGATGTTGATAAACCTGACTGAATTCAGTGGAGGGCCACAACAACTGTTAGGGGCTAGAGCACACAGCCCAGATGAAAAACAGTTGACAGAAGTGGGCTGGTTCAACTAGGAGAAGAGAAGGCTTCTGGGTGACCCAGTAGCAGCTTTCCAGMACTTAAGAGATTACTGAGAAGACAGAGACAGGCTGCTCTATGGGACAACAAAACAACAGACATAAATTGACATGAGAGGCTGATTTGACATGAGGAAAACATTTTTTCACCATGGCAAGCATTGGACCAAGTCGCCCAGAGAGACCGTGCAGTCTCCACCCTTGCAGGTTCAAGACAGACTAGACAAAGCCCAGAGCAACTTGGTCTCAATTCAGTGCYGACCCTGGTATGAGTAGCCAAAATAACTGATTCACAAATGCTATTCCATCATCTTCACAATGGTTTTACCCACCTATGTGAAATCAGCCATACCTTCTTAAATCACAATGCATTTTCCCCAAGAACGCTACTGAATCAACAGTTACTAAAATACATTAGTACTATAAAGAAAATGTGATACTCAAAATCAAAATTAAAAATAAAAATAGTTGCTTTCAGAGTCCTTCCAATAAAATTTGACTTGAACTTTAGTTAAGGACCTTTACTTCTAGGAAAACAATTTGTGCTGATTCCCCAGGTGGCCATCTAAGTTTCACATCTGTACATATTTAATTCTAAGAGCACTGATATGAAGTTCAAAATAATTCAACGACACACAAATCAATCCACATATGCAGTTAATTAACAGATGCACATAAACATGCAATCTCCTGTCACATGCATTTCAGTACCAGCAAAAGGGGATGAAATCACCCATTAGTCTGCTGAAATATAACTGGAAAGATTATTATTTTTAAAATGTGAAACCAGAGTAGGAAAATGATAAGTACAGCAGTGACTAGACTGAACAAGCTTACATTTGTAAGGCTATGACAAAGTTGACATCCACAGCAAAGTTTTCATAACTGCTTATGGCAAAGTTGACATCCACAGCAAAGTTTTCATAACTGCTTATGACAAAGTTGACATCCACAGCAAAGTTTTCATAAGTGCTTAACTAGTTTAAGCTCTTAATTGCCTACATTCTTTTTGATAGCGAGCCTTGGGTCCACTTGAAAATTCTACTCCTGAATTTGCAGATCTACAATCTGATCCTGCATTCTCTGTAAACCCAGAAGTACCACTTGCTTATCATATATGACTCCACACATGATACAGCATCCTACTTTTGGAAATCTGAATCCAGCAAATTAAGTGCTTGATTTCAGATGACAATTTCAGAATGCCAAATTCTTTTTACTCCAAACTGTCACCATTGTACTTTATAGTTCATTGAAAATATATCACTTAAAATGAAGCAAAGATTTGACTTTTTTTTTTATTTTAAGGTTCTTCTTGTGCTGCTAAATATTTATGTCTCCCAAAAGAATTACTTTTCACTCTTATGCCAAAATCCAAAAGTTGCTCCAMMGAGTACCCTTCATTTTCTAGGCAATAAGTTTCTTATTAAGAGACTTCAGTTTGTATCAATATTAAAAGCCTACTTAGGAATATTCCATTCTAMTAAAATAAAAACCTATTAATATATTTAACAGAAAAAAAGATGCACTCACTTCAGCACAGGCTTTTAAGCAGGTCTTCTTAAAGCCTAAAAGTTCCAAAACATCCTTTTTGGATGCGTCTGCCTCATAGGTTTTCTGTATTATGTGCCTTAAGACAACAGACAGGCCAGCTCGACAGAATTTGCCATCTTTCACAACAACAGCAGGTAAACAGCAGCTCCGCACCACCATAGGAAGCTCATGTCTGGAGATTAAGCAGACCTCAAGATCGTGAAGTAGGTTTTTTGTCACAAGCTGATTATCTACATTTTCACCAGTTGGCACTAAGAAAATTTTGAATAATTTGCAGTCACAGTAGGACAGCAAAAATAGTGAAATAGATGTATGAAGAGGAAAGATGCTATCCTCATACTGACAAGAAAAACCCAAATACAAATGTTCTTCAGGGATGCTATCTTTCATCTTCCTCCTGTGCTCAAGTTCCTGAAATGGAAATCAGAACACAACATTCATAATAGAATACAGAATAGAGAACAAAAACATAAGGTTTGAAACAGTAGTCACTTCACTATTTGCTAAAACAGATTTTAACACAAAACACTATTAAAGACATCTTGGACTGCAATCCTTTCCCAAGAGGAGAAAGGTTTCAAATATACTCTGTCATTTTACATATAAAACMCTGAAAGGGAAGTGTATAAAACTTTTTCCCATTTTTGCTCATTTCTCACATTAAATGAAATATGCAAAAACAAAAAGAAAAGACTTCCATTAAATTTTAGTTTACAAGCTTTAATGAAACAAGTTTATTTAAAAAAAAAAAATCAATCTCCAACATTAACCATCCATTACTAAAACAAAAAAAAAACAAGCTTTAATGAAACAAGTTTATTTAAAAAAAAAAAATCAATCTCCAACATTAACCATCCATTACTAAAACAAAAAAAAAACAAAAAAAAAAGAAGAAAAAAGCTTTGAGCACATAGCTAGAGCAGTTTATTTTATACGGCACATATTTGTCTATTTGTCTTTCTGTAAGCTAGAAGCCCTGTATGGTCCTACATGTAAGCAACAGAAAGTGATATTGGTTTCTATATTAAAAATGAGTATAGAATCTGGAGAGATACTAAATGAAAGCCAAGATGACAAAAAGAAAAAAGTTCATTTCAAGAATGCTGCATGAACACCTCAAACATAAGATTAAAGCAGCTGAATATAATAATATAGCTGAAATTAATAATCTTGACATTATATTAAAAAAATCACTTAAACTCACTTTCCYTATACTTGGTTAAAAGTCACATTTTTACTATTAAACTGTTCCACAGCAGTTTAATATAAAATAATAATGTAATAATTATTCTGCACCATCATTTAATAAAATTCTCCATCCTTATAAATCGCAATTCACATCAAAGAGCTCTAGACACTAGATGGCACTCTTAAAACAATTATTAATGAAGAAGGCTTTATTACTATTAGAGAAAGAAATTGGAACACTTAAACAACAGTATGATTTTTTTGATATATATAAAGCACAATTGACATTGGAGCCGCATTAGTCTTTTAAATAACCACCTAGATTAATAAGGTTTCTGTACAGTTACTTGAATATGATGTAATTATTTACATAGTAAAAAGATTTTATATCTGACATATCCAGGATATAGAACTTTTTGTATTGCTGTAAATGTGCACATCAAATTTATTGTTTTGTAGTATCTACCACAAGCCAAAGCAACTGTCCAAAAAACAGGCAGTGGAAGAATAAAGTTAAGTCCACTAGACATTAAAAACAGATGACAGAAATCATAATAACGATTGTTATATGAAAATATCTTTCAATCRTTCCACTACATGACTTCGTTTCAAAACTATAGTGGCTATACATAGAAGCACTGTAGCTTTCCTTTAATTAATACATCTGCCACACAACAAACAGTACAATAAATATTTAATTATCTAYCTTCCTAAAAGCTATTATACTCAGATAAACCTTGACAGCACRTAAGCCAAGGTAGATTCAACATCGTAAGTATAGCTCTGTGGAAGACACAGTATGTAATAGTATTGATTATTGTTGGAACAGATTAATCAAGAAGAGCTAGTCTCACCTAACTACATAGTTAGGAGCATTTAAATTCTTACCTTGACTTTAAAACTTCTTTCAATATTCGRTGGCACTCTTTGTATGTATTTGGATTGTTTCCATCCAGCATAGTGACCTGTAAGGTATACACAATAAAACATCTTCTATTCCTGGCCACTCTAGCCACTCAAAAATAGACATTCACTTTACAATCATACCACCACTTAATTTGTTTTTCTAGTTGACCTTATTGCACAGTATTTTTCTATGAACTGTTATATAAACAGTTTTTTTGCCATTATCATACCGTTTAGAACTGCTAAGTAGTTTGATAAATTCTGATGAGATTTCTATGTCCAAACTGTATTATTCTATTGTTTTCACCTGTTAATCACCTACTCTTACAGAACTAGTATTCCAAATTCATCATTCAGGACTGTACAATGCATTAGCCTTTTCATCATACAGTATTTTTCAAAAGGTACATAAATRGAGTCCCTTGCTCATTTGCCTCAGAAGTAGAAGCTCTGAAGCACAGCTCCTACACAGACATTAAAATTTCATTCAAYTAAAATAAGAAATTTGGAAGTTGCCAAAATAGAGATACTACTTAATCAGGTTGCTGACTACRAAGACATCCTCTTTTGAAAACTGGTGGTGGAAAGGTTGAAAACTGTCAATATTATGCTAGATGTGTGTGAATTGAACAGAATTAGTTCTACCCAGCAGCAATGGATGATAGCTGCCATCAGTCAGTCTCAGAGACAGCAACTGATTGGAAATAACTTTCTGGCTACGGATCTGCTCTGTATTTAACCCTGTAACTACCACATCTAACATCATCCTATTAATCCAGCTATCTCCTTGAAGATTCTATTAGACAAATTCAACTATTTTTATCCTCCGGTGTACAGCTATCACRTATAGCATCTGCACAAATCAGACGTGCCAGTATCATTAAATCTTGCCRAAGCAAGTTAAGAAGATACTGTCCAGAGCTACCCATTCCATTCTCTTGACATCCTCACACCARTTTCAGAAAAAGGAACATGCACTCAGTCCACATACTTCAGTCCACAGCATTTTAACTTAAAGCCATCTTCCTCAAAAATTTTAGGTAGAGCTCTGGATTTTGCACTGAAACAAAGGTATCCCCATGGAAGTTTTATTCTTCTGAATGCCATGAATAGAGAACCTCTGGGAGACAGCTGACATGGTGAACTAAGTCAGAGAGGCTGAAGTAATTTTTCTGAACCTAAATGAACTTCTACAAAGAAAGAAGATGGATCACAGAAATGGTGACACCTCATATTCCACTTACACAGCACCACAGTGTCCATGCAGTAAAAATCAAGTAAGTTTGCTGATTTGATTGAAAGCAAGTTACTTTTGGAAGGGTAGGAAGGAAAAGCCATGTTCCTCCTCTGCCCCATCCCCAATCAGAGCAGTAAACTGATGTCATTCAGCAGGTAGCTGCAAAAGTACCAGTGTAAAGACTGCAGAAAGGTGCAACTGCAGATGACAARGAGCTCAAGTAACTACTTGATTTGGCAGTGGCTCAGTCCTAGGTAGCTTCAACTGATCTTGGCATTATACACTGAATCAGGTTAGTACCCTCCAGTCCTATTACTTGTCAGCTATACCTCTTCCACAGCACCAACTCAAACTAAACTCCTATTTGACTCTTTCCTGCATTTTCTTTCCCCAGATAAAGCCTCTTCACAGTTTTGGTGCTTAGAATAAGTTTAGACGACCTGTGAGAGACGTTCACTTAAACTGGCAAGGACAACACAAGTTACTGTACTTTTAACTGCTGGCAGTCCTCCAGTACCCGCCTGTAATTATCTGTTCATGATCCCATGAGGGCAGACAAGTTCTGCAGTAACTCTCCACAAACTGTACAACTTGGCTCCATGAAGCACAAAGAACCAGGGAACAAGTCAACAGAGGTAAGCATAATGCTCAATATAGTTAAGTTTAACTGCCACATTACTTGGTCATTAAAAAAAAAAAAAGCATTCAAAACTTTTTAGATTGACTTTTTTCATACATAGCATCTTTAAGCCAAAACAGCTGTTTCAGTTAATTAGACTTTCCCCACATGAGTGGAAAAAGAAGAAAGCCAAAGATGAAGATGGTCAATATGATGACAACTTCCTTTCAAGGACTCCTATAATTAAAACACAATGGTAACAATACAGCAATACAGCAATTAATCATTCTAGTCAGTAATTCTGAACTAACTGAAAACCAATGGTAAATTGCTAATTTACGAAAAAATGCAAACTCATATTATACTTACTGCTCCAGAGCAAGAAGTAACTCTAGCTCTCATCATGAGAGATATGTCTCATTTCTTTTGTCTTCAAAGGGAGTTAAACATTGATCATTCCACAACACTAGGCCCTAAATCTGAAAATAAGGACTTACACACTCAGATGATTTCCAGACTCTCTCAAACCAACTTGTCATTTCACCATTTATTTACATAATACTCTTTCATTTTGATTCCTACAGGCAATCAGATCTCTCTCAACTAAAAGACCTTGATCCTGCAAGTACCTGAGATGCCTGACATGGAGGCATAACTGCAATATAACATTCCACTATTTTCAGCTATAGCCCCAGCTTCTTCTGATAGAGGACACTACTACTACTTTCCTATGAAAGTCCCTTTGTCTTTTCAGATTAGTAGTACTACAATGAAAGTMATTTCTCAGAACTGCACTCCTTGTTCTGCTGCTGAGATAGTTTAATTTCTAAATGAATTATTAAACCCATTCTGTAGAGTGAAACAAATTACGTTAATTAGGGTCCATTTAGGACAATAACACTTTTCCATTTCTGTAGCTAACCTCCCAGGAATGAAGAGCTTTATTCAACAAAGAAGCAATGTTGGGCTCAAAGCTCCTGTTTGCACCCTCCAACTGTTTCTCTCCTTACTTTGCTCATCCCAGTATGGTGGTTTAGAAACACTTCTCCTTTACAGTTGCCAAAGAACTTGCATCTAACTTCCAAGGAAGCCTGAACACATTGAAATCTGTATCTTTAAAATCATAAGAACTCAGGCTTAAATATCAACCTAAGTTTTTTTTAAAAACTTTACCTATTGATTTCATGAGGGTTAAGATTCACCTGTCAATTTGTTGAGGGTTGCTCCACCTCTCTCTTCTGAACACTCACATTTAAGTATTCACTTCTTTGTTTCATCCAATTTGAAACAGCAATTTTTCAACATTTCACTGCTGAAGGTACTAATCCATGTAGCATACTTCTCCTCAGGACAAGATTAGACTGTACAGTGATTTAAATAGCTGTAGGTCTGTGACTCAGTCTCCCAAGTCTGCACTTGGAAAGGTCCAAAGACGGTGACAATCATCAAAAATAAGGAAGCTGCAATTACAAGTACAGCCTCCTTTCCACTCCATTTTGGGCCCAGAGGTCTCCTGAAATAGCTTGAAACAGCTTGAAGTTTGAACATCTAGTCCATGGAAAATTATCCTCACTGACAGAATGATACTTCATTCTTATGCTATTATAATCACTACCAGATCCTGCTTCCTTTACCATTTCAAGGTACACAAAAGCCACATATGCATCATTTCACTCATTACACACAAAAAATTACTCATTTTGTTCTCGTATTCTACTACAGTGCTTTTGTTTCTATCTTATAAAATCAACTATCTTCAGAAAGAAATGCTTTTTTTTTTTTTTTCCTGTTTGGTCCCAAGAATAATGCAGGCATTTAACRCTTATTCTCTCATCTCCTCAGCTCACAGTTTGAGCTCACTATCATTTTATCATCTAGATCTTTTTTCCTCCCATTTTCCCAGAGCTGCATGAAGTATAGCTGATGACTTCCTTCCCTTTTCTTCCATATATTCAGCCCCTTTAAAAAGTTCCATTTTGCCTCCTGCTCTTTTTTCTCCAGCTGCACTGCATCTCATGAATTCTCCAGGTGTTACCCCATGAAAAAAGCAACTAGAAAAATAGCCTGAGCTCAATTGTTGAGAAAATCTTTTGTAAGCCACCTTTTACCTATCTCTCTCTAATACAATTTCAACTTCAGAAAGCAGTATTTAAAGTTCTCTTGCCTTTATTTTTCACAAAACAGTTACCTCAAGATGGGCAGTGTAATTTCTGACTTCTACATTTCATAGTCTGTGCAACTGTCAAATGATATGCCTATCTTGGTAACATCGTGGGAGGGGGATGTTATTCATTTTTTAAGTTAGGAGATTTAGACTAATCCAGCAGGTTTCTCTTGCTCTTATTCCCACAAGCATTAMAAACCTTTTAGGTATGAAAAAAGAYAATTCAGTGACAGCACCTCAAACATCTATCTAGGGAACTTTCTTTCCAGCCTCAGACAGATAATGACCAATGCAAAGCCACCAACTACATTCAAAGGGCCAATATCTTTTACTGCTGGTAACCATTCAAACAAGAGATTTTCCTCTACTCTTCAATCATTTCAGTTTCTAGAATTATTAAGATAAAGGCACTGTTATTCAAATATTACAACAAAGATACCTTAGAGATCATAAAAGTTTTCATCATTCACATTTGTTAATTACAGAAACACTGCTTTGGCCMTGGCAGTAAGATTTGCTGCATACAATTAAACTGCAAGAACAGCATCTGCCACCACTGTCAGAAAAGCCCAAGTGTTGAAGTTTGTCCTAATCCATGCACACAATTCAGCTCTGCATAGATACTACAGGTGTCTGTTGTCTTGTTCACGCATAGATCACAGTAATCTGCTCAGAAGCTGCTATAGGAAGCACTGAATCTTCTTCCCTTATCGCAACCATCTACCAAAAGCAATTAATCTAATATGATGTTAACTAGTATTTTTTTTTCCTTAACTTTTGTCTCAGTTTAAATGCTTTTTTTCACTGCTTTGGAGAGAAGCTTGCAGCTTCTTAGCAAACTGGAAGAGAACTRGATGTTTTAAGTTATGTACTTTTCAGACCAAGACAACAAGCAGGCTTTTTCAGCCCTTCTTGTAGAGGGCTAGTGGCAGAAAACACCACTCCACTTTCTATACTGAGCTTTTCAACACTGACACTATTACTTTTATATTTCCTTTAACCCTAAAACTTCTAAAAGAAGCATTTTTAACAAAAATGGGCTTCTGCAATTACTGTGACTCATTATATAACATACTCAATACAGGAGCAGAATATTTTATTTGGATTTATTTATACAGTTACTGTAAAACATTTATGCTCCCTCATTACCACCATAACATCAGAATTTATAATAGGTATACTACTATTTTTTTAAGAAAAAAAAAACACACACACACACACACACACACAAATGCTGCCTCATCATTGGGACTTGCCTCCCAAAAGCCCTGTAAGGACAATGATTCTTGAATTGCTATTACACAAGTGAAAAAGCTGAAGCACAAAGGGAGTTTTTAGCTCAGTCACAGAGGCAGTCTGACCTAGAGCAACCCTGAAAATTGACATTCTCCTTAACAGATTCCTTTGTGGATTTTGAAGTTCAGTCTACGAAGACAGTATAAAACTACAGTTAGGCTATTTTTGTTCCGAACAAGTCTAGCACAGAAAAGAAAGCAAAATATATCTCTGTGGGTGTTCTATCTACAAATGACTTAACCTGTGTTTAAGTTGTCCCTTGTGCAAATCACAATTCAAGAATCCACTAAACAGCTTATTGAGAAACACCCAGACAAAGACAAAAAAAAAAAAAAAACAAAACATGGCATTAACAAACCTTACAGGATATCAGATCGTTCATTGTCCTGACGGTAATGCCTTTTCCTACCATTTCTGCTTCTCTCTCAACAAGAACTAAATGGCAGTTAAATTAGTTTTACTGAGCTACCATGTTAGTAATGTAGTACAGAAAGTGTTTGTTTAAAAGCAAACGTTTCCAAACAACTTAAATTAAATATAAATAAATTAAAAAACCACACACACAAACCTTCACTTCTTTTTAGCTCCTGAGAAAGGCTTCATTTATTTGTTGATTATTATATGGGAAAATAAAAATTGTTTTTAAAATAAAGATAGTGACGTTTGAGAAACGTTCAATATCATAAGTTTTTTAAAAAGATGGTTTCCTCCAGCAAATATTTAACTCAGTAGGAAAAACAGCATTTGTGCTTTAAGAGAGGTAACTTCAGTTCAGAATTCTGAATTCTATTTCTATTCACAGGATCAATTTGCTTGATGACTTTAGGGCTACCATTATCTCCTCAGGTGAATCCAGAGAACTGTATGATTTTCTTGGGAGATTTTCAAACCAGAAGTAGAAAAGCATCAGGAGTTCAGACAAGTATACTAGTAAAATATATATATATTTTTTTTTTCAACAAAGTAAAGCATAAGCTATAAAGAATACAAGATAAACTTCAGAAATGCAGCATACTAAAGTTCAGTTACCGCAGAAAAATACTACCACCGAGTGAAAATCCCCTTGCGGAACGATTACATGAAACGTGTACTGCAACCTTCACTCAGCAGTCTGTCAGTCCAGAAAAAGCAGGCTAAGTATTAGACACAGAGAACCACTGAAGCCCAGATTCGAGACTTTTGTTTTTTGTGGCAGTTTTTTTTTTTTTTTACGCTAAAAAAAAAGAAGTCCGTAATTGCCAGGTAAGACGACTACAGGTGTCTTTCCCTCCATCAGCTATCAGTGCTCTTCATCAGCAAGCATCCCGACTACGAGTCTGCCGCCAACCCTCACTCCGAAAGCGCAAAGCTAACAGCCACGGCGGCGCGGGCAGACGCCGCGCTGCGCAGTCAGGGAGCCTTGAGGGGAGGCGGCGGCGGCAAACGCTCCTGAGGGCAGCACCGCGCAGGGGACCCCCGGGGCGGCTCCCGAGGCCGCCGAGCGCCCAGCAGGGCCGCACGGCGGGCGAGGCCACCCCCCACCCGCCCCTCACCACGGCCGCCGGCCTCTTCCCGTCAGCAGTAACGGTCGCGGGGGGGGAGGCCGGCCGGCCGGCCGGCCCTTCCCTTCCCTCCCCTCCCCCCGCCGCCAACGGCTCTGCCGCCAACGGCCCGCGCGAGGCGAGCGCCAACCGCCGCTTACCCCGCCCTGGCCTGTCCCGGTCGCTTCCGGCCTGGCCCCGCCCCTTCCTGCGCGAGCGCGCCCGCGGGTTTTATCCCTCCCTCCTCCCCTCCCGGCCTCTTCCGCGCGCGCGCCCGGAACTCGCGCTTCGGGGCTCCCGTTGCGCGGGGGGACGCGAAAGGCGGCGGACGCGGCCGGAGGCGGTGCGGGACGGGCCGGGACGGGCGCCGGCGGCCGCAGCTGCTGCTGCTTTTTCCTCCTCCTCCTCTCGCTCGGCCGCCCGCCCTCGTCGCGCCGCGGGCCTGCAGGTAGGGGAGAGGGCGCTGGGTGGAGGGGCCGGGGCTGCGCGGGACCCCTCCGCAGGCGCCGCCGCCCCCCGGCTCGGGGTTGGGGCGGCGACCCCGCGGGTGATGGCGGTTTGAAAAGAGCTTGAAGCCGTTGCAGGCCGTTACACCCCCGGTTACGGAAGGCTTTTATTTTCTTTTAAAGAACAGTTTTTAAATAAGAGGTCTTTCTTCGTTCTTAGAGGAAGTATTGGGGGAAGCATGCAGCAAATATGTTGCGAAGTATGAGGTTGTGGCTTTGACTTAGAAATTCGATTCTAGCTAAAATTTGGAGCTTCCATGTAGAAAWCACCAGAAAGATGATATTTAGGGCATTTGCACACCTGATGAGTTTAAAATAAGCAAATTGTTTACGTTAGGAAAGGGTGAAAAGGATAATGGAGAGAGAGATARGACAGTTTGCTAGTAATTTAAACCAATGAACAGTAACACCTGTCTAAACAGTGTCTTCAGGTCCATTTCTGCAGAGCTTTGAATGATGGTGGTAGTAGGTGTTACCGCACCTCAGATATATAGGCGTGATTATCTCATTTACCTGATTTTGACAAAACGATTTTTTTGTGGCAATGTAACTTTGTCAGAACAAAAACCTTTTGTAGGGAAGTAACTGTTTTGATTAAAAATAATGTGCAAAATGTTATTCTAATCTAATATGGAGCATATATTTACAACTAGGGCATAGTAACTTGCTTTGAACAGTAAATAATCTTAGGATAATAYCACTCAAAAGGGCTTTGAGAAACTTGCAATTGAATTAATTATGTACATATACGTAATGCATATACATAAGTGTATGTATAATCATGAAACAATGCAGAGGATCTTCTCTATTCCAAGTGAATTCTGTAAGTATCAGACACTATTGTTCTGTTACTTCTTTTACATTTGTTTTTCAATAATTTATTTTGATGTTTGATCAAATAATAACTAATCAGAAACATTCTTTAAGTTCCCACTGTTTTGCAGACAGATCTTATGAATAATCTCTCTCTGTGAACACTAGAATGGGATATCCAAAGGATTAAGCCTSTATCCTCTCTTATCTGTGCCCTTTATTTCAGGTGACTATCTGAAAAAAAGTAGTGGATCATAAGAAAAAAAAGTGAACAAAATCAAATCTCATATTAAAGAGGGCTAGAATTATACCTGAACAATAATTAGTTGGATAGGAAAACAAATACAGTATTGTATCAAAGTTGAGAATGTGGCAATAAAGATGCTGACTTGCCGGCCTAATAGGCTGTATAGAAACTAGCTGAAGAGGCTGAGGTAGTGCAGGAAAAAAATGGGATTATTTTCCTCTTAATAAATGATCTTTTTTTTTTACAAAAATAAATTAGGAAAAGATGCTTCAGATTTATGTATTAAAATCTGAGGAAGGGTCTAGACTCTCAGATTAGAAAAGAACATGAACTAAACTTATGAAATAAATAACATGAAATCAGTTTAAATCAGCTTATCTAAATTCTGAAATAACTTAAATGACTAAGCTGCTAACAAAATTGTGATGTTRCCAAAACACCCTTTCTGCCACAGATCTTCATTCACAGAATAGATGTGATGCCCTGGTAGCTGAGGGGGAGGAATCAGCGCAACCAGTTCAGAAACTGCAAAGCCTGAATCAAGCGTAGGAAACAAACAGGAGGAGCTAGTGCGCTGTGTGTAGTCACAAAACTATGAAATGATTCAGTTACTGACACGTGATCGGATAAATTGCATGGCTGGAGTTTTGTGATAGATGGAGACAGGCTGCCTGGGAAAGATGGGCAGRAAGAATAACGTGTGTAGAGTTGCCCTTTAAGTGAAGGAGCAGTTGGGGGTGTGTAGAATTCTTTGGTGGGATATGGGGGACAGTCACTGCAAGAGCTTGTGGGCCAGGAGCAGAGAAGGGGCCAGTAAGGGTGACAACATGGTGGGAATCTCTTATAGACAATTTAATTCAGAGGATAAAGTGGATGAATTCTTTAAGCAAGTTGAGGAAGTCTCCAGGTCACAACCTTCCCCAGCCTTTGCTGGGAAGGCAGTGTAGCGGGATACAAGCAATCCAGGAGATCAGTAGAGTGAGTTGAGAGTAACTACTTAATACTGGTATAGATGGGCCAATGCAAGGATGTGCTCTYCTGGATCTACTGCACATGAATAGGGAAGACTTGGCTGGAGACATGATAGCCAATGGCAACCTTGGCAATAGCAAACATGAAGTAGTGGAGCTCAAGCTCCTGAGGGGAGTGAGGAAGGCAAGTAGCAGAGTAAAGTCCCTGTGCTTCAGGAGAACAGACTTTGACTTCTTTAGGGAACAGTGAGGTGCCGTGAGAAGCAGCTCTGAAGGGCAAAGGAGCTCTCAGATGTAATTGGTATCAAACACAGTCTCCTGCAAGCCCAGGAACTGTCCGTCCTAATACTTAGGACAACAAGCAGATAAAGCAGGGGATGGGATTGATGAAGCAGGGAACTTGTAATGGAGCTCTGAAGCAAAACGGGCATATCCAGGAGGCAGAAGTGGAGACACGTTACAAAGGAGGAATATAGGAATATTGCCTGGACATGCAGGGATGGCATTAGGAAAGCCAAAGGGAAGCTAGAGTTGAACCCAGCAAGAGATATGAATGGTAACAAACTGCTTCTGTTGCATTGTCAGGGAAAGGATACACCAGGAAAATGTGGTGCTCTTGTTGAATGGGACAGGTCATTTAGTGACAGCGGACACCAGAGGCTGAAGTAATCAATGCCACTTTTGCCTCAGACTTCAGTGACAAGGTCTCCCAGGCCTTTGTGCCACAGGGCAGGGCTCAGGGCAAAAAGGAGCTGTTGGTTGTGGAAGACGATTGAAGCAAGAATTACCTGATATGAAAACTTGACCTGTACAAGACCATGGGACCAGATGGGCTGCACTCAAGGATGCCAAGAGAGCTGACAATATCATTGGAAAAGCACTGTTTGTCATCCTTGAAGGGTCATGGAGACTGGCAGAAATTCCAAAAGACTGTAGAAAGGCAAACCTTACACTCGTCTTCATAAAGGGCAAGAAGAGCAATCCARGGAACAGTAGGCTGGTCAGTCTCACTGCCTTATGTCCCTGGAAAGATGATGAAGGAAGTCCTCTGGGAAGTTGTTTCTGGGCATAGGAAGGTGGTGACTGGGGATGCCCAGCTTGGATTTAGCAAGTGTAAATCATGCCTGGTCACCTGTGTTGTCTTCTGTGGCAAAATGTAACTAGATTTGAAGATGAGGGGGGAGTAGCGAATGTAATCTACGGTGGACTTTAGGGAGGACCTAACAACAGCCTTTGTATACCTAAGAGGAGATGACTGAGAAGATGGAGTCACTGCTTCTACTCAGGTGCACTGCAGTGGAGTGAGAGACAGTGGGCACAAATTGAAACAGGGGAGGTTCCGTTTTGGTATACAGGAAAAAATATCCGCAATGAGGGCAGTCGAGCATCAATTGCCAAGAAAGCCTGTGGGTTCCCCGTCCTTCGAGGTTTTCGAGATCCAACTAGACAAGGTCCTGGGAAAGCTGATCTGTATCCACTGTTGACCATGCTTTGAGTAAGAAGTTGCAGAGGAYAACTTTGTGAGGTCCCTTCCGTCCTGAATGATTCCGTGATTCTTAATGTCTCGTTTGTGAGGACTAAAAAGCAGAAAATATGAGGCAATTATGTAACTTCAGCAATTTCAGACAAACTGGCTACTTTGGTATTGGCTGAAATACTAATTTAAAAGTATAGGTTAAACTAAGATGACTGTAGAATAGGATATAAAATAAAGGATACTGATACCAGTAACTCCATAAGAGAAGATTTTAGTCTAGTCTTCTAAAATTCTTTGGACAATATGCCAAATAAARGAGAACTGATTAATAAAATCGTTCTGATCATTACAGTTGCCTGGACTACTGAAGCCTTTGAGTTTTGAAATATCCCTTATGGAAGGTAAGTGAGAAATTATGTTGTCAGTAGTCGAAACCTGATTAAGAARTGAAAACAAAAACTGAGAATGAAAGTTCAGATTTTTTCTACTTTTAAGTTTTTCATTTGTTAAAAATAATATCCTTTATTAGGACTTAACATCAAGTCTAAAAGTGATCTGGAAAAGGTATTATTGGCAAAATTTACCACTGTCACAGTTACTAGATCAGTTGGGAAGAGAGAAAATCCTGAGAAACAGAGGAATCCAAAGGAGAGGGAAAAGGTATGAACTGATATGATGGTGATGGATTAAATTAATTATTGATAAACACAATGTAGCACATTGGAAGGAATAATTTGTGCTACTGTTCACGTTATGCAGTTTTAAGTTAACTAGACGATGAAGGTAGCTGTAAAGGAGATGTGAATGAAAGTCCTCCTTTCCATAATCAGTGTCAGGGAGAAATCTAAGTATTACAGCATTTATAAAGAATGGGTTTGATTAGTAGCATTGCAATATAAATTGATGGCTTGCACTTTTAGAAAGGAATGTTCAGTGATACACCGGTCTCTGAAAATAGTGGAAATAGGAGTTCAGAAACAGACTGATGAAAATGTGAGACTGACGATCTCTGAAAATGCAATGCAATTACAACCATTTAGGTAGAAGTAATGATGAAAAAATGTAATACGCTATAAAGACTTGCAAAACAATAGCTGGTAAATATGTGGAAAGAAAGGGGCTCTTGTACTCYAGGAAGAGTGACTATTAAGTTGAAAGACTACATATTCTGTGTAGCATTCCATTAAGTTTAGATGTCTTTGGCAAAAGAGAGTAGTTTGGTCAAGAGATGAGAAATTCAAAAAATTCTTAAGTGTTTATGTGAATGACAATCTACTGATCAACATTTTTTCCCCATAGGGATTTAAACCATGTAGGATAGTCCACATTGGGATGTTATTCCATGATTGTCCATCGTAGAGRGATTTTTAGTATTATTTCAGATACTTGAGAGTTTTATTACCACGTTTGATTTTTCTGTATGCATTGTCAAGCAGTCTTCTACAGTAGTGGAGTACTGTCATACAGAGACCTAGGCTGAGAAACATGTTTTTAGGTCTAGACTAGTGGTTTGGCCACTCAATTGCAAGAGTGCACTTGAGTTCTTGTCCCTGCTCCATGAGTTGTTTATGAATTCTGTTCAGTTACTACCTAATGCAAAACCAGTTCTACCCTGTGGTCAAAGATTATAACACAGCCCTCTAATCTCACGGGTGCATATCCAAACTGCAGCACAACAGCATGTCATGCTCACTTTTTTCCTATTTCTTTTTTCTTAAAATGTTTGGCTTCCACTGTAACAAGGATGTCAAGGAGCACTCTTCCCCAGAGTAGCCTATGGCTTCATGGTTAAAAGACTGTACTAGTTCTTGCTCCAGAACTATTCAGTTGCTGTATATTGACTTCAACACAAGAGTAGCAGTTTGAGTGAAAGCATGAATGAATGCAATTGGACCTTGACTTTCTAAGTACCAAACCTGTGATCTGATCTGTGAACTCCTGGAAGAGACCTCTATCAAAAGCAGGTTATTGGACCAGGCAAATTTTCATTTAGCTTGGTTGATGGTTGTGTCATTGTGGTCCACTCAAGAGAGTGTGTTTATCAATTTAATTTTTGCAGATGATGCTATATTAAGATAGCAATTGATCTRTTCATCTTCCTATCACATATATTTTCCTTCTTTAACTTAAAAATAGATTTTTTTAACCTGAAAATACATACCTGAACTGAGCATATGTATACATCAAGCTTCAAATTACAGCATACTTGAGCTGTTTAATAAACTTAGATTCCTCCCTTCTCATGAAAATTTTCTGATGCTATTTTTGTTATAAACGTACTGGCCTATGACATTATTACAATTTACCGCTCAGACCAGAGAGGGGGTTGCTGCAATTTCATGCATAAATAAAATAATAAATAGTAGGCCACTTCTAAGTTCTTGATTTTTACGGTTGCTTTACAATAAATGTCTTTAAAAGGCTAGCACTAGATGTGAATCTGGAAGGTGTTACCTTCAGAAAGACAAAAATGGGATTGGTATGCTTACAGTTGCTTTCTGAGAGCTCTTAATTCTGGAAGCATCCTGAATTGGCTACTAATGACTGTTGAGGCTCCCTGTTCCTTATGTACGCAAGTATTTATTCCCACGAAAAGCCTCAGAAAAGAACTTAAAGGCTTTTCTTTTTTTTTTTGAACAGACCATTATTCCAAATTTCTGTAATTGAGGTTGCAATTCTACTGGTTTTATGCAGCAGAGGATTTAGCAGAGTCCTAGTTTAAGATTATTTGATATTGAAACTTGGAAGCCATAAACACAGAACAAAAAATTAGAACAGATGAGTTACCCACACAACTCGAGAATGGTCTGAAACTTTATCAGAGGTATGGGTTTGAAAAAAAAAGRGGGTATACTTGCCCTATGCACTGAATTCACTTTTTCTAAACATCAGAGAGAGGCCGAGTTGCCCTGAATGRGGCTTGCACTGTGGTCTCTGCTCAGTCAGAGAAAAAAACAGTTACTGGTGTTCAGTACTTACTGGAGTACTGGAAAATGATTTGACAAGTAGCAAAGATTAAGGAGTAGAGAAAAGGTTCTTGAAGAAGGTTGTTAACTCTCTGCCGGGTCCACTGATAAAATCTGTATGAAGTCTATTGGATTTTGAACTCCTTGATGATCTTGGCAGAGTGATTCTCTGGTGTCTCGTGAAAAGCCCAGCATGAGATAAAGGTTCCTGGAGACTTCTGGAGTCGAGGCAGCAGCCCGCCGCTGCTGGTGTWTCTGCTAGGGTGGTAGAGGCTCGCTGCCTTGAATATCAAAAGGAGTTCAATCCTGCGAGACCTCGGAAGCTCCACCTGAAAAACGTTGTCCAAGCAGCGCTTTTGAGCGGAGCTAATGAAAGCTCTTTTAAGGATCTCTTCTAGCTTATTGCAGAAGAAATAAAATGTCTTAATACATTTCAAATGAAGTTTGAAGGGATGATTAAGAACGCGCKCTCTCATCTGTTTCAGAAAAGTGCAGGAGCTTGCCTTTCCTGTGTTTCTCCTCACTTTGGTAGCTGTTAATTGCTGYTTGAGTTACAAGACTACCTTTCTCTGGGGGGAGAATTTCTGATGTAATTGCAGTTCCTTTTTGAAGAAATTAACAGAGAAAGTTCCTGAGTGCAGAAAGCTATTCCTATCAAGCAGAGATTTTTTTTTTAAGTTCATTCTGCCCCTTTCCTCACTTCATTCCATTTACATAAACAGTCAGCATTTAAAAGTCCTGAATARTCTTCACTTGATATGAAAACCAGTTGACTGTCACAAGGGGACTTGGATAAATAATTGAGTCTGGGTTGTAAATTTTCTTGCTGCTTCAGCTAAATTTAAAAATAGACAACTATTTTTTTCAGATTTTTTAAAAGATACATAGAATTGTGAACTAGCTGTTTTATATCTTCTCATTGCACGTTACAATAAGCTGTTCTTTTGAAAAGTACTAAAAGTGATTTTTTCTGCAAGATATTCTTCTATGTTATTGTCAAATGAGCAATGAGATAAATCATTGTATGTGCAACTTTAATGTTAAGAAGTCTGTAAATTGCTTTTCATGAAGTTTACACTTTTACATGTATTTCAGTATTCTGTGTGTGTAGTGTATCAAGATTATGGAATATTTGTTCCATTTATGTAACTATGATGAGTTTAGTTTCTGAACATCAGATGTACCAAAGTACGAATCTGACATCATTTCAGATGTAAAGCTAAATTCAAGTTCTGTTTTTCTTAAGTTCACAGTCATTTTCTAACGTTGATTAGAAGTGATCAATTTTCATGGTTATAGTTTTCATCCCAATTATGTGATCTTCATTTATTTTATTTTATTTATAATTAATGTATTGCCTGAGTTGTGATTTAATGCAATGCACTTNAGAAATTCTGTGAGATAGTTACCTGTGGTGTTTGAGTTATGCACTACATGAATAAAGGTCTCTGTTTTTCTTTTCTTTTTTTTTTGTTCTTCCTTCAGAGTTACTGCTATGGCTACTACAGTGAACTTGGAGCTTGATCCCATTTTTCTGAAAGCCCTGGGCTTCTTGCATTCAAAGAGTAAGGATTCCGCTGAAAAGCTGAAAGCACTTCTCGATGAGTCTTTGGCCAGAGGAACCGATTCAAGCTATCGTCCTTCTCAGAAGGTATTAGTATTGAGAGGGCATGGGTCATTCTCATGTACTTTATTAAAGCTCTAGCTGTTCGCAGTTTTATAGCTGAAATCTTAAGAGAATCAGAAATGGAGGGAAAAGAAAAAGTAATTGTGGAGCGTTCACATTGATCATTCTTCCTTTATGCAGCATGCTCCATTCCATTAATTGAAGTTAATGAAAAAGAATTCTCTTTACCTTATTTGTATGTTCAGACCTGCAAAAGAGCTATTCTGCACTATATTGCAAGTGTTGTGACTTTTTAATAATATATTTTTGTATTTGATTGATGTCCAATATGAAAAATTATTTTTCATCTACGGAAAATTGCTGAAGATGTGCTTGAGAGAGTATTTGATTCTGAGATTAGTGTATGAAAATAACCAAGCAAGGAAAACCCAGTATTACTCTTTTTATAGCCACATGGATAATGAGATTATAGTCTCCCCTTGGATGCCCATGTTAGGCTGGCATGTTCTAATGATGGCTTATTTGCTAATACATTAGTAATATGGTGTTTCTATATGTTTGCAGTTCCAAATAATAAAAAAAATAGGGATATAAGGCACTGTTACTCCTACAGCATCTATGATGTTTGTACTATATGATCTAACTCTACTCAAATTGTTAACTCTYTTAAACCTAAATGATAGCTCCCTCTAAATCAGGTCTCAAAACCCTCAGGATCCCTCTGTGTCAGAGCTTAAATAAATAYTGGTTTTGTAGTTTAAAGAGGAAGCAGGGAAGTGGAGTAACACCTCTAAGAGACTTCGAAAGCTGATTCTGATGACAGCCCAGCTGGTAGTCACCTGGTTGCAGGTGAGACTGAGGCTAGGGGAAGAATTCTTTTGTTCCCCTGTCCTCCCKGTGTCTCCAGTATCAGCTGGACAGCAAAGCCCAGAAAATAGAAAAAAATAGAAAAAAATAGAAGAATTCCTTTCCATGCATTCCTGGGCTGCAGGATTAGTTTGTTGTTGACATTGAAGTGTGAGAACCAAGTGAGGACCACAGGGACACCATAGTCARGCACAAGAAGAAATACATTTATGACTCTGGATTTGACAGAAAGTCAGTAAACTTGCAGGGCTGAAGCTCAAGGCTCAGGACCAGTCCCAGTATACAGCAGAGAATTAACCGTATCTTACCAAGATAGAGGGAGATACCTTGCTTGAATGCTTTGCTGTGAATAATCACTGATTTACAGACTTGCTTGCTTATTATCCATTGCTGACACTAATGCATAACTAATAAGAACTATCGATTTCTGTTGAGATGTATATCTAAATGTATTAACCTGAAAGGTGAATATGGACTGAGATTAAGCACAGGTCAATATTTTTCTCCATGAGGGAATGAAGTATTGATGTCCGGTGATATCAGATGTCAACTTATATTTTCAGCATACATTGAATTTTTGTCTTCAGCACTATCTGAAAATTCGTGTTCATTATCTTATTGAATTTTTAAAGCAGGAAAGTTTTTCCTTTTTAATTAATGTTTCAAAGGAAAGCTGTCTTTAGCAAAGAAACTTTTTTCTCTGCTGAGATAAAGGTGAGTGATAAGGAGGAGGTTTTAGTGAGTTTAAGCTACAGTCAATTACTAATTTGTGAATGTGATATGAAAAAGTTTTAAAATTTTACATATATTTATAAAATATAATGTATGTGTATATGCAGACATACATAGGTRAGCAGTTATTTGACATGGAATGTCATTCCATGCTTTTACATGTATGTAGAAGACATGTTTGCCTAGCCTGCAATCTAATAGGAAAGTGGGAAGTAAACTCTTGTAGCATTTGCCCAATTTTTGTTTCTTTTGTTTTAGGAAGTAGAGCAACCAAAAGTATCTGTTACCAAACCTATTTCCAGTAAGCAAGAGCCTAAAGCTTCTTCTAGTTTGCCTTCAGGCAACAACAATGGCAAGTCTACTGTGTCAGAGAAGGTGAAAAAAGAAACAGAAAAGAGATCTAGTGATAAAGTAAGTCTAATTTTTTTTTCACTAATGAAAAAGCATAACATTTGGAAATGTTATAGACAAGTTTTCTTCATGTATAACTTGTATAACTTAAGTCTTACCTAATTGTCCATAACCTATGAGCTATCTTAAGCAATCATGTTGCTGTGTAGGCAGTACRACAAAGATTTTGTTGTATTTATTCTCCAAATGCTTTAAACATACTAAATTTTTCTGAAGAAGTTAATAAAATGTAGCAATCTGAAATGCATGTTTCCCAGAGCAATCGGATTTCAAGCTGAATTTTTCTAATTCCTAAACATTTTGGACAAAATATGCATCTAAGGCAAAAGTTTGCTGTGTATGCTGTGTATACTTCCTGTACTGTCATCTGTAAGAATGCTGTTACACTCTTACACTGTTAATCTAGTTTTCCCAGTCACTTTTTTGTTTTAATAATATCCATTAGCTTCCTGCTTTTTCACATTGTCTACCTATGTTTAATAGATGAAAGGGGAAACTGCTGAAGCAATTGATGCTCCAAAGAAACCAAGGCTAGAAAAGCAAGAGGCTCGTTCATCTCCTATTACTGTTCAGACAAGCAAGGATTTATCCATGCCTGATYTATCTAGCTTTGAGGAAACTAGTGCTGATGACTTTGCTATGGAAATGGGTTTGGCCTGTGTTGTTTGCAGGTGAGTCAACATTGTTGCATTGCAATTGTGCAGTTACTTTTTTGTTTTGTGTGCATACCATTTAGCTAACGTTTTTCGAAGATTTTATGCTGGAAATCACTTAAGCACCCATCTAAAATTAGTAATACCTTTAAGCATCCTTCATGAATAAGAATGGCTTCTTGAAAATGGAGCCTTTAATGGGAAAACATAACTTTTCTCCTTCAGGAAAGATAAAGTCAAAAATAATTAAGTCAGACAAGATGCAAATTATTTTTGACACTGATTATCGATTACTAGAAGACAATATGAAGTATTAATAGCTAATGATAAGCAGTGCTTAAAAAAAAGTTCTTTTCTGTGGAAGTACTCGTTTTAGTGGCATCTTTGAGTTCTCTGTGTGTTGCTCCTCTCTCCATAACTCTTTGCCATTTGTTTACGCATAACCATGTTGTTTCGGTTAACCTTGTAAATGTGTTACGTCCTCTAGTCGAGGCAGGTTCTTTTTACATTCCAATAAAGGCTCTAAAATTGGAACTTAACACTGGATGGATTGTTAACAGAATGTTGTTAAAAGAAGTAAGATTTGCAAGGAAGTAAAATATAAAATGTGTTTTGAATATGCTCCCTGGGATCAAATCACTTCAGTAAGGATTTGGTTTCATAGTTGGTTTATGTTCCTGCAAGTCTGCACTACTGCCAAAAGGAACAGTTTGACTTTCCCCATTGGTGCCTTTTTCCCTGCCCCGTTCAGGGAGTGTACTGCCCACACAGCTGAGTGATCAGCTGGATCAGTTCCCTTTCAGCTTTTTTCAGTATGCTTAGATTTCAGTCAGCTTAGTGAGTGTAATGTGCTGGCAYGTGGGTGGAATGTGGGGCGAAGATAGCAAAGAAGATGAGGCTGGCTTTTCCGTGGCTATAGGTATTCTAGCTCAGCTTAAACCTATTGGGAAAGTATGTCCTTTATAACTTCGTTCTTCAGCCATTACTATGGTCATTCCTGTTGTGAAGATGAGATGACTTAACTAATCATGGATTGATGAGATTTCATGTCACATTATTCTCATGYACTAGCTTGAATGTTTAGCTGCTTATTATAGACGTTAAAAAAGAAAGAACAGTTGAAACACTTGAAATGTAAAATATGAAAGCAGTATTTCAATTTTACCTTTTTTTCCTTCTCATTCTGTTTCTGCTKTCTCTTAAAGGAACAAAGCTCTGTTTGACGATATTTTTAAATGGTACTAAAACCAGCAAGTTATTAACTCATTTAGCAGGAGGAGAGGAAGAAAAGTTTGGTTTAGATGGTCTTGAGCTGCTGTGGTGTACTGATTCTGCATCTCCCAAGGCAAAGAAAAACATGCACAGGCATAATGAGAAATGAGCAGTAAAGAAAGAAAATGAGCTTCTGTGCCTACTGTGGCTAACAGCTTGTTTTGAAGAGCRTAGGCCAGGAACGTGGTTCCATTAGCTGTTCCATAATCGATGCTTAACCTGYCTGCTGAAGGCATTGCTTCTTAGCTAATCATTATGGTCACAATTTCATAGAGCTCTTACAAGAGATTTATCTATCTTGACTAACTAAACTAGACTCTTATTAAACTGACACTGGAGGGAGGGAGAAGTGCAGCAGGAAAAAAAACAGCCTATTAGAGAGAAGATGGCATCAGTCACCCAAGGCTTAGGATTTGTTTTAATTTTAGATGTAACCTGCTAGAGTTGATATCATTCGATTCTAGAAAAACAAGAGTCACTGATATGGCTCTCCAGTTACATGAAGAAATATGGCATGCAATTTGCAGGTGATGGTGAACACCCCCCCCCCCCCCCACCCCCCAAAAAGAAAAAAAAAAAAAAAAAAAAGATTTCCTAGAAAAAAAATCTGAAACAGCCTTATCTTTTATGAATAAGTTAATTCTTGTGTTTGTTTTATGCAGGTAAAAAAAATATTAACTTTGTTTCTTGATTAACAGATGATCTTACRATAAGGCAAATTTAACTTGGTTTTGGACATGAAAAGTTCAAGTTCTAATCAGTCTAGGATTGTTCTTTCATAATTTTAAGATAGGATGATGTATCTTCTCCCCCGAGATGTGATTGAAACACCACTGCTTTGTTCTGACCCAATTTATTTAGGAAAAAACAAACAAACAAAATGACATTTGAAATACTGTCAACCTAAAATAAAAGGTGCTGGAATTTCTGAAAGATTTCTTCCTCTCCCCCCTCCCCTTTTTTTTAATAGTCCATTTGAAAAAGAAATATTGCTTAAAAAATGCTCTAGTGGCCATATGGACAATATCTTCTGACTTCATTTTCCTGTTATAGAAAGAAATAAGGTATTACCTTTTCCCACCCATCCACAAATAGAGTTTCCATGGTTACCTGGATACCTGCTCCTCAGGGATATGAGCAAAAGCAGCTTAGCAATTAAATAGCCTGATTTGTCATCTGAAAGAAGAAATCATTAGGAAAGTGGTATTTGGCTAATTCACAGACATACTTCCAGTCATGTGTATATCACTAATTTGTCATTTATACAGCRTGATTACTTTCACCAGAGGCCCACATAAAATTAAGTCCTCATCACCAGCTTACATGTTTGCTTCAAGGCAGCACTGCATAGTTAATCCTCTCTGTTCCATCTTTCCATGATTTTGGTATTATCTCAAATTCCAAGTGTCTGTGTAGTAGGGGCCAGCAGAATGGCTAATAAAACATCTGTGAAGTAGTATAAATTTTGCATGATGATACTTTTAAATCCTTGAACAGAAAACATTCTTACATGGTTGTTATTGAGAAATTATTTGTTCTTGAACTATATTGCTCAAAAGCTTACGGCAAAATTATCCAAATGTAGACTAGGCCTTTGGATGCTACTATGACGGGGAAGTCATATCATTGATATGCAGTGAGTCATTCATAAAATCCCCAGGTGAAGTAAAGCAAATGAGATTTAAATTCCTGGTATAAAAATCAAACAGGTAAGCAATGTCATATATGCACATTTAATACTATAAAATTTCTAGATTTTCTTGAGAGAGCTGACATTAAAAAAAAAATAATGTAAAGTTTCTAAAACATTTGTTAGGAAGAACTCRTACCAGAATAAAGGAATATATTTCATTTGCCACAAGGTGGAAAATATATGTGAGACCAAAAATATTTTTAGTTTTTATATTAAGCCTTGCAAAATTTGCAACAATTGGATAATCCTTAAAGTACTTTCTCCCATAATCTGTTCTTAACTATTTGCTCTGCAGGCAAATGACAGTTACTTCTGGGAATCAGTTAGTGGAGTGTCAGGAGTGCCATAATCTCTACCACCAGGATTGCCATAAACCTCAGGTGACAGACAAGGAAGCGAATGATCCTCGACTTGTTTGGTATTGTGCACGCTGTACTAGACAGATGAAGAGAATGGTAGGAGTCATTTCTTTTGTCTAGCGTTGAACACTACTTGAATACAGCAGGCTATTTCTAGTATCCAAGGGGTTTTTATTTTGTTTTGTTTTTAAGGTTACAGAAATCTTTAGAAGCATATTCAAGAACCATTTTTCACAGTAGTGTTTCTATTGCTGCTGCTGTGCTGCTTAAAGTAACATCTGAAAGAGCAGTAATGTTAGACAATGCTTTTTTAGAAGCAAAAGTTGAGTAAAGAAGAGTCAAATAAGATTCTTTCTACTTGGTAAGCAGTCGTTTAAAAACATTTTTATTTCAGATGGTTCTGACTTTTCGTACAAATCTACCATATAGCCCTATAGTTTTAGTTTTCATCTCAGYTGTGGAAATGAATATTTTCTTCTAACAATAGTCTGCAAATTTTGGTCCAGATATGAAGTGCTAAGTGTTCTGAGGCTCCATATTAAGCTGCGGAGTAGCACCTTCATGGAAAAAATCCTTTTATTTTGATTCGTCTGTGTGTTAATCTCTAAACAAAGAAACAAATTATTCTTGATGCCACAGAGTTAGTCCGCTCATTTCATTGTGAGAAAGAAAGGTTGGAGTAGGAAAACATCTTTGGGTGCACTGAATGTTAATTGTTAGTTCGCCCATCTTTAGTCGTCATCATGCATCAGAAAATGTTCTGTTTGGATCTATTTTATGGTAGTTTAGCAAGCTGTTATTTGTTGAAATGGCTTTAATAAAGAAGCAAGAGAATGAGACAATGTAAGATCCTGGCCCAGGAGCAATCATCACTTTGAACTGTTTTAAGTCAGTTGTTGCATGGGATACGTCTTGCAGCAATTCAMCCTTTCCCTTCAAGATGCCAGGCTCCTCTCTTTGTTTTGACATAAATTTTATGCTCTTACCTGCCATTTCTTAGTGGACTCCCATGGCCTGGGTCCCAGTACTGCTGGGTTCTGTCCATATCTTCAAGTTCACCCTTCTCCTTCCTCTTATGAAGGCCCTGTGCTTTCCTATTCCCTGAGTAACAACACTGCCTCTCTCCGCGCTGAAATAGCAAGTTCTATTCAGTATGCTTTTTTTGGTCAGACTCTCTCCAATACCATACTCAGCACCACTCCCACAGCTGCAGTCTTGACTTATTTCTTGGACACTGTTCAGCTGGAAATCTAGTACTATAWAGGCCAGAATGCAATCTGATAATGCTCATGGTTTTTATTAAATGTTATGCTCAATGTTATGRAGGCCATAACTAATTTGGGGCTTTTTCTACCACTTATGTAGGCTCAAAAGACACAAAAACCACCTCAAAAACCAGCTCCTGCTGTGGTTTCGGTTGCACCAGCTGTGAAAGATCCATTGGTCAAGAAGCCGGAAATTAAGTTAAAACTTGATACTCCACCAGCTTTTCTAGCATTCAAGAGAACAGAAGTCAAGGTAATGTAGTTTAAATTTTCCAGAGGAAGAGTTTACGTTTCATTGCACAGATATGATAATTTTAATTAGGCCAGTCTTTCCTCACAAGAATCACAACTGAAAATAGTCTGCTATTCCCTGTGTACTAAGTAGTACCATAGCATAGTTGTTTTGCATTAGCACTAAAAAAACCCAAAGTTCTCAATTYAATTATGAGTCCCTAAAGCATCTAGCTCTTGACTATATTTTTATTTTACAGAGGAGAGAACAGAATTTACTCAGGGGATTTTTTTTAATGATATTTTGTACAAGTAGGAGCCCTTATAATTGTATAAAAGATACGATTTGCTCTCTGGCCAAGTAACATATGCRTATTTCGGTAATTAGAAGGCTTCTTCTCATGATAATAGGGAAACCAGGCTGATCCCCGTGAGATTGAATTTAGAAAGGTACTCCTTCTCATATATGTTGTCACATGTTTCTGCTTCTCTGAGTTATTCAATACAAACTGTTATGAGTTGGTTAAAGGTAGTAAACCAGAAACAGCATGGTAAATAACAAAGTAGTCGAGCAAACCATGACTTATCTAGGAAAGCACATCCATAACTCAAAACCATGGTGATTTATTCAYGTGCTCCAAGTTATGTTTGCAGTTGCTTTGCCTGCATGGAAACAGTTGTGAATAATACGGTGACTACAGCTCAAGCACTTACATGTGTAAATAGCTTTTTTCACTGCAGCAGAATTACTTATGTTCCTAAATGGGGTTGTAGGAATGCAGTCCAATTCCATCCATCATCTTACTATTTACAAAATATCTGAATATACTATGGAAGAGATACAATTTGAATATAGGATTTTAATTTTAGTTTTGACTCTGCCCTTTATAGCTCTGGTTTGATAATTCAGCATGTGTATTATCCCCAACTGAAAATGAGAGCAGGTAGTAGTGAGGTGTGGGAACCACAGTTAYGTCTGCAGAAAGTTTGTCCATTACGCTGCCTGAATGGGAAGACTAAAGGAAGGAAGGCCAGTGACTTTTTAAGGTTTTTAATTATGTATTGTGGTGAAGAAACAACAGGGGAAGGAAAAGGAAAGTTTAGGCACTCCTGTTTTAGCCAAAAGACTGTAATTCTGCAGTATCTAATTGCTCAGGGTCTGATTTTTGTCTGAGCATCTGTCATCTTGTTAAAAAGCACAGGTAACCACAGTAAACAATAAAAACTAGGCAATTGCCTCCATCATTTATACTTCACAAATTTGGGCTTTTTGTAATTACTTCAGTTAAACCATCTTTTATAGTTTATTGAGAGATCATGATGCCATATGGTAGCCTGTTAGCTGTACAGACGAAGAGAAAGAAGAGGTATAATATTGGATTTATTTGCTTGGGAAATTAAAAGTCAGCTGCACCTGTGTCCTTTCCTTTCTTTGTTAATGCTTTTAATCGTAGTGGCCAGTGATAAAATACTGTCCAATGGGTGTTCCTGGGGAAAAAAACAAAACAGAAGCTTGATCTGTTCTCACCATGATGTATTACATACATAAATGTCACTATAATAAGAATGGCTTGTTTATTTTAGACCTCAGCAGCAGTTTCGGGGACCTCAGCCAGTACAAGTGTTTCCTCTTCAGCAACCAGTGGCCTTACGGGATGGGCTGCTTTTGCAGTCAAAACCTCCTCTGCCAGTCCATCAACTGCCAAACTGGGATCAACAGCGCAGAGCGCCAGTGGGAAACCGGCAGCTTCTTCTAATAATCAGAAACCTGTGGGCTTGTCGGGGTTGGCAACTTCCAAACCAGGACTAGGGTCAAAAATACCTTCAGCTAACAACAGCACAAACCCTGTTCAGCTGAAGCCACCTCCACCTCTGACACTGGGAAAAACCACTCTCAGCCGTTCGGTAAGCAGCGACAATGTCAGCAAAGTAGGTCTTCCTAGTCCCAGCAGCACTGTGCCCAGCAGCAGCAGCAGCAGCCAGGTGCCCAGTGGGAATGGCAACAGTGGGACCACGGGTAACAGCGGGAGCAGTGCAAGCAAAACAGCAGCAGATACTGGTAATCAGTCGGCCTCCCTGAAAGGCCCAACTTCTCAGGAATCTCAGCTAAATGCTATGAAAAGGTTACAAATGGTCAAGAAGAAAGCCGCTCAAAAGAAACTCAAGAAGTAGGACAGCTGCTTGTTAATTTTGTTRGTAGTGTTCCATAAAACAACAGCATTGATGTTTTTCTCAAAAAAAAACAAAACAAAACAAAAAACTCCCAGTTACTAGGCTGAAACAGTAATTAAATCAGGGAAGACCAAAACCTATGTTCTACAGGAGGTCAGACTTGGATGATCCTAGCAGTTCTCTCTGACTTCACAAATCTATGAGTTGAATACGATGGAGGAATATTCGTTAGAATATGCCTACTGTTTTTTAGCCCAAAGCTCTGAAATATGATGTTAAACTTGGATTTTTTTTCACATATAAAGAAAATATTTGTGTGCACCCTTCATAAATTGGACTTCCAGATCCTGTCATTCTTAAACAGCATTATTAATAAAAGTGTTGTTAATCTGGGACATCATCACTGCTTTTCTTTCATACTTCATTTTCCAAGAAATGCTTCTGTTGTTCAGGGTTGTCTACATTATGCAAAATTAATGAAGTTAATCCTAAATTATACAGTTCCTCAGGGGGAAAAATCTATTTTCTTTAAATTAACAATGAAACAATATATTCTATTTGAAGTGAGAATTCTAAGTGACCTTTTTATCTTTATATACTGGGAAACTTCATTGGTCACATTGTTGCTGTTGTAATCCTCAGASGAAAAGAGTGTTGGCAAAAGGTGAATGGCCCCTAACCTGAAATAAGAGTGAAAGAGAACTAAAACTATTTTCAAGCTCTTTTAAACTATGAAGAAACTTAAGACTGTCCTATTATAAAATTAATGGAAAATAAGTGGAAAACAGTATCTATTTGAATTAAATAGACAATTCAGTTGAGCCACATTTAAAACATAGTGAATTCATTTCTTATATTTTGATGATGTGAGAGAAGGAAATATAGAAGAAAACAGAAGGAAATACCTTGGGAGCCYATATGTTAGCTCCATTTCTGGCCCACCTGAAACATAAGACCTTTCAATCACGTAAGTATTCCATGCTGTAAGTACTGCTGTTAAATTCATAAGTCTTGCATGGGTTAAAGTAGTAATGCCTGCTAGCCTTTGTTGGAAAATGTAACTTCCAGTCTCATAACTGTTGTACTGTAGCCTTTATGATTGTTATTTAAAATACAGTAAAATCACTGCCTTCTTGTGTAAGGGCATGCAAATCTCTTTAATCTGGTATAGTTAGTGACAGTGTTGGTCACTAAAGTCTGTATACAAAGTTCACTAAAAACCTTCTTCTAACCCTTCTAGCCGGTGTTTTGGGGGTTTTGCTGTGGTTTGTTTTTTTTTTTAAAAAAATATATTTATTAGAGTTTCAAATCAGTAGGAAAAGCTTTTTCAGCAGTTTTGGTGGGATGGTATAGACAAATAGGTGTATACAAATGCACGTCTTCCTTCATTTTATTCAAAGTAGCAAATGGATCTTGTATATTCCAGAAGTTCCTTTTTTTTTTCCCTCCCCTTGGTGGTTTGTCTTTCAGAAGGAAGATTCTGCTCATGAATGCTTCCTCAAACCTGCTGAAGGGCTCATATATTTAAATTTATTTTAAAATATTGCTAAATTTCTGAAAGGCTCTTTCAAGGCTTGTGTTTAGGTAAATCTTAAGGCCAAGGAAGAAGTGTTGAAATACATACAGAAATTTGGAGAGAAGGGCCAAGGTATATTGGAGATAGTCTTAAGCTTAAAGGAAGTCGACTCCAATCTTCTAACTACGTAAGCCTATTCACAAAGAAATCATGGGACACAGACCTTACCCAGCTATATTAGGGTACTGATTTTATCTTGTAACTCATAATTAGACAGAGAAAACTAAAAAAAAAAACAGAAGAAAAACAGTTCTGAACTTGCACATACAGTTCTGTGACCTGTGGCAGTCTCRCTACTGGATTTTTGGATTGGCTCGACCGTCTGAAGGCACAAGGGCCAGGGTGTGGAACTTGGAGGTCGAGTGCTAGTGTCCGTGTAACCCTGAATGGGGATCCTCATATGCCCTTGTGAGGGTTGTCGTGTAAACTACAGACAACATTACAAGGGCAGACTTGATCTGAATTTTTGAGGGGGTTGTCCCACTGTCSCTGGCATTCATAGACAAAGCTTTTTTTTGGCTTGTTTTTGTTTCATTTGGGAAGGGGTGCAGCGAAATTCAGAAACCCACATTCTACTTTGGTTTTATTTGCAAGTGCCAGAAATAATATCAGGTATGTTAGGTGTTCGAATAGATCCAAAATATTTGTAATATTACAGATTTTTCAAATACAGAAGATTGTCTTAGAGTGGTTTTTTTTTTGTTCATAAGGATTAATGAAAAAAAGTTAAGTTTTTAACTCTACCTTTGTTGTTATACTCAGTGACACACTCTAAGACTTGTATCGGAAGTGTCATATCTGTGTTTACTTTGCATTATTGCTTAGTGTCTCCATTCCAGGAGAAAATGAAGCAGGTGCTACGGGAGTATTGCAAGGGAGAAGCCGTGTCAAGGCAGAGTTGCATCCAAGCATGTTCCAGCACAACAGCGATGTCGAGGTGACTTTTATCTAGCAACATCCTAGGTACTCTGCCTAAATGCCAATAATACTAATAACTCGAAAGAGGATGCGTGGAGAGGCATTCATCTCTGCGCATGGGTGTTGTTCAAGCTCAGCATGTTAAATTCCCTGTTGCAGGGCGTTCGTTTGTGTCTCTTCCCTTTGCAGCACCAGGGCCTCCTCAGTCCCCCTGCCCTGGTACAGTCTCGCGCTCTGCCTGGCTGTTGAAGGAGCGTGTGCGTACTGCAGCTGCCTCCCGGTAACGTCCCCGTCAAGCCTCCCTGCAGCGCTTTCCTGACTAGACCTAGCTTTCGCACCCACAGGCCTCCCTTCAGCTGTTGCCAGTGTTTCGCCCGCTGCTACTAAGGAAGGTAATGGAGAGAGCGGGAGGCGTAGCAGCCTGTCCGCGGGCGCTCCTGAGCGGTTCTTCGCCCCTCTGTTCGTCCTGGCTGCGCCGTGTTTCACTCGGCTCTCARTCTTGTGGTTCAGGCCGTGCGCGCTGAGTGCTGAAAAACGGTCTTGAGCCTCCTCGCTGTTTGTGACCAGCGTGCAACAATCTCCTCTCTGTTCTTTCCACGGTAAGGGGAGCATCTCTAAGCAGGGAAATGCCTCGCACTTCAGGATAGGCTGGCTGTTTTCCTCGCCTCCTTTCCCCTCTGCACAGTCAAGACTTAGACCTAAGGTTTCTTAAACATCCCAAGGAATAACTTCATGTACTTAGGATTGTTCTTTGCTACCTGGAGAATTTGCATTCTTTTTCTAGTTTCATGCCCTGTGGGAGAGGGTGGAAAAAAAGGTTTTGTCTTTCTGTTGCCTGTGGCTTCCAAGGTGATTGAAGAGTAGCAGCAAAAAGAGGAGGAATCCGGAAGCTTTTATTGCCTTTGGATCAAGCTATCTTTCCTGCTCTCTAGCACAGAAGGTTTTTAATGATGGTATGGTAGGAAATGACATTGAACTGTTTTTCATTTGCAAACAGAAGGCATTTTTGCCTCCTAAATGTTAATCTGAAGAATATTGCCTATACTATGAAGCAGAGCGTGCAGATAGATTCTTTTAATGGCTAGAGTGCTCCTGTGTAAAGGCATTTGCTCTAGTAGTAGAATTTGCTCCCACAGGAAGGTTCAAGATGTAAAACTGCCTTAGTCATGCCTCTGAATATATATATGGTTTTGCTTGGTAGAGCCTGGGAGCTTACATTTGAACTCTGCAGTTTGCCTGTAGATACCACGTATGGAGAGAACAAAGGGGGGAAAATTGATTTTTGTTTTCGAATTGTGGTGGCTAGTCCCATTTAAAATTCTTCCGAGACCTGATTTGAGGGTATCTGGATGTTTTTACTTCTARAACTCTGGTAGGGGTTGACTGTAGGTTATCTCCTGCTCATCTGGGATAAAATAACTCATACAAACCTGTCTTTTCCCTCTAATAAGCCCAAGCTGAGATGATGTTTGCTGATATAGCTATATTAGCGAAATCTGTAGTAGAGCTGCAATTTATATAAGCAAAAGATTTTTTTTTTCTGTAACTTTAACAGCTTCCTAAATGAAATACGAAATATAAAGTCTCACTCTTGGTATAAAAATGTCAGTTAGGATTGTGATTCTTTGAAGTATTATATCAGGAAGGATTTAAAGCGTCGACTCGTTTTTTTTTAAATCAAGTGTTTTGCTTGAATATATAAGATAGGCATTGTTGAAAAACAGCAGATTGAAGGGAATTGATGTTTTCTGCTTTGAAGTTACAGTTAGGATAGAATTAACAACTGATTTTTCAGGAAGGCAGGCTGTTTTACAGTATTGCTCAATTGAATTCGCATTTCAGGCTGAGGAATGCGGTGTTGGGCAGAAAGAATGAAGGTAGCAGAATAAAGTATGTGCGCCTCATATTTAGGAAAGCTGACTAGGAAATAGTCTTCTGACTTTCTATTCCCAATTTAGATTACTCTGTGATTTACTATAAAAAAATAGCTACTTGACTTTCCTTATCTATTTTATAAACTGCTATGGTAATATTTTCCATCCACTTAAATATGATGTTTTTCATATATGTCCAAATTCTGGTATCCTTAGTATTGTGGAAATAAATCTTGTGTTCYATAAAAACTCCTGGCGGGACTAAGGGATGTTGATGGTATCTGGATACAAGAGCAAGGATGCTGGAATCTAGCCCAAAGTTCTGTAATATATTTTAGTAAGAAATTTTATTAMGAATCATGGCAGAGTGCAGACTGGACATAGTAATAATGGTTACAACTACAGGGGCAGCTAGAGAAGAACAGAGGTAACCTTCCATTTGGAAACTTGAAGTGTATTTTGAAACTTCTTCAGTACTTTGATAACWAGTTCCAGTGTTTTAATATATAAGCTAGGATATATACTAAAAATGCAGTGTTTTATCTGAGGCCRTTTTGTCTGTTTCCTCTGCTCTTACTTTGCAATGACACTTTTTACAGTTGATAACAGAAGGCAGATCTTGGATAGCATATAAACCTTTTTGCATCTGGGAAGAAGTTTATTTTAGGGGAAAAAAAAGGACAACATATCCTTACAAAAATAGATTTTTATTATTACAATAATTTAAAAGAAGATTTTTCTCAATTTCTGAACAAATAATATTATAAGAGGAATTATCAGTAATAGATCCACAGGCACCAGTGTTGTCATGGCTGGATTTGCAATTGCAAGTATGAGGTCTTTTTCACATATTTGCATTTTTACAAGTTATCTCAAAATGACAGCAAGAGTGTTTCTCAGTTTTTGAGGTAATTACTCAGTGAAGCCTCCTAAAATGCAATGTCAGAAGGAATTATTCTTCAATCTGTGCTSAGAAGGTGAATCCTCAGTAAAGGTTCACAAGTACCCTCCAAGCAGAGGKAACACGGTGCAGCACAAGATCAGAGCCAGAGACTGTGCTGTTCTTCGTCTTGGATATTTACTGGGCTTCAGGTTATTGCACAGAAATCAGTGGCAACACTAAAAATATATCTCCTGAAGGAAGAAACACTTCAGTTCAGAGGGACCCAATCTTGGAAATATTTTTGAATGCTTACTCTCACAGTGGTTCAAGTCAGTAAAATGCAYGTTTGAATATACGCCTCATCAATCTATTAAACCACAGCCTGTCCTGCTTTAATCAAAATAAATTAATTCTGTCATTAATAGGAAAAAGAAAACTCTTAGAATASTGTAATCTTCTCTACATTAAAGAAACAATTGCAAAAACAGTGCATAGTTTTTTAGAAATTTYTGAGTCCTMATGGAGCTGAATTTCTAATATTTAAAGCACTACCTCAACAATAATGTGTCTGAGCAGGTCTAATCTGCTAATTTTGTAAATCTCCTTGATGTAGGCAGGCTTTAGATTCCAATAGYTTCCCTTGATTTTTGCAAAAATTCTAGTTTGCATTCGTATGTTTTAGACAAAGATAAAAGCTTACAATATATATGTAATCTCATCAAATTATAACAGCTAAAAATGTGAATTTCTGAAATGATTRATCTACCTGAGCTTAACAAAGTACTCTTTGTGAATCCCACATTTTTGTGAGGATAAGAAAGAACATTCAATATAAATTTTCCCAAAAYACAAAAATTATTATGGGTCTTATGCATAGACTGGCCTGCTAGAGATTTGCAAKTCCACAGAAATTCTATGAAATTTAGGTGACCAGCTCCCTTGTGTTTCATCCTTCATTCTTTGTTATGTCAGGATACCTAGTGAATATTTTGGAGAGCAGCATTTGGATGYGCTTTGAGACACCTTCATAGAGCCTGAGTTTTCATGGGGAAACACACACAGCACTCTCTCAAAATCAGGGCTCTCAGTTTGACTCAAGCTGAGCTCTCAGAACTAAGACTTCAGATTTTTTTTTTCTGACTCTTGCCCTTAATTAATTTCAATATCTAAAATACAAAACTTTGTCATTGTGCTTATATGACTGCATTAAGCCTATTGAATTCAAGTCAGTCATTTCTAAAACTGTTTCAACTAATACAAAGTATGGATTGCATCCAAATAAAATATTCTGAAATGTAAGACGTTAGAAAACTTCTTGCGTTCATCTTCATAACATTAAAAGCCAAAATAGTGCAAAATGTAGTGGGGTAGGGTCAATTCTAATCTTTCAGTCTGTTCATCTGAGCTGATTACCCATCTCCCMACCCCAAAGATCTATTTTCTTCACTTAGTCTACGGGCAAAGTTTTCTGTAATAACATCTTAAGTCATTAATAAAATGTATGGGAACCTTTTTTTGCTCACTAGGGAAAGAGCAAGACTTAAGTGCACAAGGTTGTGTGTGGTTACTCARAACAGTGTGGTATATATTATTACTGCTCATTGGATTGCAGTAGTTCAGAGCTTCACACACCAATTCCTAGATGTCCATCTCAGAGAATTTTAAAAGCTTTTCCATCCATATGATTTAATCCAGCACAAACGTCAGGATTTCATCTTGGCGATCCACTGCATTCATCATTCATCATCTCAGCAAGTACAGGAACGTTCCCTACCTTTTTAGCATAATAAAATGMAAGTATGAGATACTCAACAATATGAAACTGGATTCATTAGTGTAGCAAAAACTCTGCATCAGCTCCTTAACTCTTCTCATCCTCTCTTTGCTGGCAAATTATTCTTACTACATCTCAGTAAGCATTTCAGTTGTTTTATCTTCGTACCCCACACTTCAGCAATGTGAAAAAACTTAACAGCCAACAGCTTTGGTGCATACCCTTGACCAGCAACCTTTCCCCAYACGATCTATTTTAATAGTGTAACTGTAATGGTCAGTCAGTAATGAGGAATTACGCAGCTATGCAGAAACTACCTGACAGAGGCTTGTATTTCCCTTACACCAACAGCTTCAAGCATAGCCTTTCCTATTTTTTTTCCCCTTTTGCGCTGTTTTAGCACAATAAGCTCATTCATCATTAGAGGTCCTAGGCGTTACTCCAATGAAATCAACTGTGATGAAATTASTTATCAATGGCAACAGCAACAGTATGTTGTTAGGTCACCGTTCAGCCTAGCATAAACGCGGGACGCTAGCCTGYGCTGAAGATCACTGCAGTCAGTGAACCTAAACAGCTAATACTTGATATCACATCCTACCTCAGGCTTCTGCATTTTCCTATGCTCATTGAAGATACAGTGTGAACTCCTTTAACTTTTTAAATAACATTAACAGTTTTGAAGGTACTTTAGTAGAATACAGGCCTTGACTCTGAATCCAATGAACAGTAAATCAACTCATCAATACATTCTTCACTGTTCCATCTAATGCCAGGCACTTTGGGGAATGAGAATGATGATTTTGCCCGGAAGAGAGATCTTGACACATCTTGAGTCCTGCTTATTCACTAGACACTATGATCTCTGTACCTGACGTAAGAAATCAGATAGGCAGTAAATATTTATGGAATAGCACTACCTGATTCTTTTTTTTCCTTCTTTTTTTAAGCATAGGCTTTTCAAGTTTAATAACACAAGTTCTGTTTCAGTACACATATCTTGCAGTGTAAAGCAGTTAGTGTGGAGATGTTTTTCAATCCTGATAAACGTTCGTGTTCCCACAAACTATTTCCTATGATATGAAATAATTGTGGGTTTTTTTTTTTTTTTTTTTTGATCTGTAACTTCCTTATTCTACAGTATCTATTTCTTTTGTGGACTCCTCTTCACTCTCCTCCCTTCCCTCCCCCCACATATTTCCATATTTAACTAAATGTACCCTCTTCCCTGAGACCAACCACTGGTATCAAAGTACTCTGCATATTTTAAGTTATAAAGTGTGAAATGTTCTTTACAAAAATGAAGCCCTTTTTCTTTTCAAAGTCCAGAAAAGAAGGTTCATTACAAAAGTGACTGAAGATAGAAACAGATTTCCAAAAGTTCAAGTTTTGAGAAGGGTCTGTGTTGACCAAGATAGAGGTTCAGGAACGATTTGGTCTGAACTACAGAATCTCTGAAGACAGAATTTATCCTTTTTTAAGGTTAATTTTTCTTCATCTTGAATATTATTTGCTAAATACCATGGAAGAAAAACATACGTTTAGATGTGATTTGTATTTGTAGGTTGACTTTTGATGTAGGCACTGTTTGACAAARGAGAAAACTATGGGGTAATGAAAAAGCAAGCTCTTCAGGACATTAATCAGAATCAGTCTTCCTGTTAAATGATTTCTCCCTTGGGTCTTGACAAGTTGATGGCTTTCAGAGAATGGAAGTTCTCAGTATCATCTCTGTGCTGTACCTGATACCATGGCTTCTGTCAATCACTTGCRAGTTTTCCTTGCTTGCTGAAAACCATAGTAGATTATTATTCTGTCTACTTCAGAGAAACTGGCTCAATGGACCATTCTGTTCCTAAGCRTATGTCATCTTCCCAAGGTAATTAGACGGTACATATCCTTTCCGACCTTCGGCTTCTGCTAGCCACCATTCTTTATTGCCACTCARGTCAGAAAAACGAAGTATCCTAACCCTCTGGTACTCCTGAAGACTGAGTTCCTGATCATTTCTTGCTTGAAATGCATAAACAGCATAAAATGTCTGAAAAAGGAAAAAAAAAAATCTGAATCCAGAAATGTAACCACATCTCACCCTATCCTTGTATATTAGTATGAATCATGTATATACAAAATGTGTAATAATATATACAAACCRATGATAATTACATGCTTTGTAACAGCTATACGGAGTTCAAATAACAGGGCCAAAAAAGAAAATAAAAAGTAAAATTGGAGAATCTCCATGTGAAGAAACAAGCCAAGCTCTGTGAGGCACCATCAAAAGAACACACTAAACTAATAAAAATTTCACATCAAATGTCAGCAAGCTTGGAGTGCTGACCTGAGCATTGACAGTAAAGTTTCATCAAGGAGAACCACCTTTCCTAGAGCTCCTATACTTAAATGTGGCAACTGTTAACATGAATCCTTCAAGCCATCTTCTTAGCTGCAAAATATCCTATCTGGAAACAATAAAAACACAGGTCAGTTCTATACCTTGCTGATTAGCATTGCCACAGCTTTCTCATCAAAGGTAAGTGGAAAACCCCAGAACTTAGATATTTCTGAGGCCCCCACTTCACTGGAGAGCCTTGAGGTATTGTATGTRTGCAGCTGTATTTTCTGTAAGATAGAACTGTGATTTACAGTWTAACTCTGATTATCTTTTCCCACCTTGTAGCTATTTAAGAAACCCAAAGAATAGCAGAGGATAATCTGGTCGTACTGACAGGTTAGCAGAAGCCTTTTGCAGTGTAAAGCCATTTAAATGTAAACCATTTAAATTCTAAGTAGTATAATTTTGGATTTGAAATAGGAAAAACAAAAAGACAGGCACAGTATATATCACACTTACATGCTGATCATCCATATCTGGAATACTATCAGTCTCTGTCCCATTACTTGTGGGATTTTTGCAGAAGTTAATAGGAGATGAGTTGCTGTCACTCATACTATGTCCTGGGCTTCTTACACTGCTGTCAGTGGTGGGCCGTGAAGAGACAAAGAGGCTGATATCAAAATCATCATCACAGAAACTGTTTTCTGCTACATCCTTCTGCATCTTGGCTGGGTTGTAAGGCTTCAGGAAGGAGGAATACACATACCCTTTAAGGACTAGATATCAGAATAGGAGAGAAAAATAAACATTTCAAAACCAACCATTTCATGCAGCTGTCAGTATGACAGAAGCAAACAGATGGGGCCAGAATGAAAAGAAATCAATAGCCCAAAGAAAAGCTGTTATTGGGATGTTTGTGTAAATAACTTACTTCCTGTGTCAACAAGCCATCTGCTTGTACTTCCAAAGGGGTCCTTTTGCTCCACAACAGCCACCAGTTCTCCTTCATGTAAATCAATATCAAATTCCTGCGTGGCATTGCATTTGCGCTTCGCCTGATACAGGAGTTCTGTGTTGTATGTAGACAACAGCTTGGATCTGTGGTCTTCTGTTTGATGTGAGGTTTCGAGCTGAAAAGAAAGAAATTCACTGGCAATAATTCTGAGGCCATTTCTAGAGCAATAAGGATGCATAAAAGAAACTAGTGTATACTGCATGTGGCCATAGGCTCTATATTTTTTATATAAAGATCAAGGAATTACTTAAACAACTATAAAAAAATCAGTGGTCTCTGAATGGTCTTCTATTTGTATGAAATTACCTTGCTATGTAAGGTGAGATACTATTAACTGCTTTAAGCACATCCAGTCAGTTTGCTTAGAGGGCAAAGAGGGAGGTGCTGCACACCAGAGTGACTGTAACACACTGGCAAGAGCATCTGTGCCTTATTGATGCTAAAAGGAATCCTACAGCTTCCTTGCTTGCTCCAGTAAATCTGCATCTGAGTTTTTATTTTACTATAAACTAGACTCCTAAAAGCTTTGGAGTGTCTAATTAGATTGGAAACTAGGCGCACACACATTTCCTGGTGGGTTTTGTGCATCTCCTGATCTGTGTGTATGTGTACATGTAGATATGTGTGTTTTATATATGTGTGTATGTGTAACTATACACACAAAACTCATGAAGTATCATAGCTGAAAAASAGAAGCAAGAAGTTGTTAATCAAAAGATTAAGATGCACAGTAAGACTATTTAAAAAGAGAAGAAATTGGACATTGCATGTACACTCTTACAGTTAACATGCTTAAAGGATCTGTGACCTAAGGATTGTCAGTGATGATTTCAAGTCAAGTTTTAAGATACTAACATGAAAAAGAGMGTGGAAAACTTTCAGAAATTACTAGCAAATGGAAAAGCTTCATTCTAACAACCCAATTCAGGTTCCCAATGAAGGGACCAAACACAAACCCCTAGGTGGCATAAACCAGATTTGTTTCAAAAGTGATTAAAAGCGGATGCTTCATACACGATTCAAAAGTATGACACAAACCATAGCTGGGACGGGCTTCTTTTTTTCCAAACTCAGTTTTCTCTCAATAAAGGTTGCACTGCTGTTTTCTTTTACAAAATTCAGCTTGTGAATTTCCTCCATCAGCTGATTCTGCACTTCACAGATGCTTGAGGAAGACAGCTGCAAACACAAAGGTGGGTTAGATCTCACGAACAAGATGGTAAGGAGATTTCAGAGAGCAGATTTGGTGTAACGGGCTGAACACTAGGAGTGAGGAGATCTGACAAGTTACTATTATTTCCTGCAGAACCCATATAGTGCTAGACATGAGACAGAAAGAAAAGAGTGAAAGATCCTTGCTTAAAAAATTTATAATGATTACTATTAGATTAACAGAACACAGTGATTTAACTTAAATCATTAAAAAATATTCCAAATGATGTTGAAAATGATGAAAGAGTGATTAAAATGAAGACTAGTGATGAAACAGTGATGAGAAATGATGAAAATGAACAGCCTTGTAGTTATGCTACTGAGTCACAAGCAAATGTGCATCCAAGCAGTTATCACAGTGGCCAAAGTGCCATAAGGCTTGGTGTAACTTGCCTTACAGCTGTGTACTTACGAAACTGTGCGCTGCTACCAGGTCGAAGATAGTTGAAATTAGTTGGTTAGCTGAAGTTCTGTCTGTGGCACTAAATAAGTGCTTTCAGCCTATGCCTAACCAGAAATGTATTTGCTAGTATAAATAGAAAATAATAATAATAATTGTRTAGGCAAATCCCCCTGAAAACAATGCTGATACAACAGTTTCCAAAACATACAATGTTTTACACATTGTAACCCATGTAGCATGTGTAATGCAATATGTAACACATACAAATTATAGGGATGCAATTTCTTCATGCAAGAAAAGCCCTCATTTTCCCATTAAACGGTGCGCTCCATGTTTTGATCCTGACCTTGCTTTCTTAATTTTTTCAGCTACAAGCGACTGTAAAGTGCTGTGCGCAACTGCTGCTGGAAAGGAATACTCCACAAGACCTAACTACAATGTGTTTCATATGTAGAGTCTTGTCCAGTCACAGTCACCTAAATGTGGCTCCATTTCAGGTGAGTGGGCTTGCAGTTGTGAAGGCAGCCTTACAGCTATGTTTTTCAGAGGGTTCAGCTCTTCCAGGAAAAAATAAAACAAAACTGAAATGTTGTGAGATTTTCACACAAATTGGCAAAGAATAGTTTCTTAACATGAATCTTAACATCACGGTTATGGTATGTAGAAAGAATTGGTTGGAGGAACTAATGTCCTCTGCAGCTAAGGCAGGCACCTTTGGTACCTTTGGCTACATTGATCAGTGAAATGACTTGAACTTTCTAAAAATGCCAGTACAGCCAAAGCTATTCCTTAATGCCTAGAGAGTCTGCAGGAGCTTCTGAGGGATACTTGGGTTTAAAAGCAAATTGCTTCTCACAGAAATTATTTCATCAGATCTTCTCCTAACCCACTTCTGCTCTGCAGTGTTCTGTGTGACTCTACAGGTATAGCAGTAGCACGAGAGTCCATGCACTTTCTTGAAATTTTCTTCCTGTATTTTCTATGCTGCTCATGGCAGACCCAAAGAAGACTAAAATGTTAGCAATGTCTCCTTTTTGCTTTACTGTAATGTTCTCACTATTAATTTCACTGCAATAGCTGGAGCAGCTTCACTAGGATCATTCTAAGCAAAAAAAAATGAAGGCTGGCAAAACTTAAGAGCTGAATTTGTAAAGTATAAAAAAAACCCAAAACCTGACAGTGCTCAGAAGAAAAAAAAAGGAAAGGAAAACAGGCTTGTTTGTAGGCGTGTGTTCTAAGTATCTCTAGCCAAATCATACAGAAAGAAAAAAGACAAACATAGAGCTCCATCCACTTCTAGTGTCCTTACTGGAACAGGCACCACCACAGCAGAATTTGATTGAAGTGCTGTGCACATAATGTTTCTGAGGAGGGTAATGAAGCAATGCAGGCAGTTCAACACAATCTTCTTGGCTGCTCTGTTGAATATCTGAAGTTCTTCAACTAGCTGTGCATTTAGAGCCTCATARTCTTTCTTTGCCAGGTCCAGTTCTTCTGCTGTTGACCTTTGAAGGTAGCTGTTGTAGTCCAACAACTTGTCGTAGCGTTTCTGGATGAGCTTCTGTGGGCCTGGAAACAAGGCCTGTAGAGCTGAGAGAGGAGCCAAAATGAGCTTGTCGAATTGAACCACCTGGAAAGGTATAAAACAAACATACRTATTATTTCATTCATACATTTTTTATTCATGCAGTAACAGGTTAATCCTGATAGCAGCCYAGCCAACAATCTGTTATTAACACTTCACAAGCATTACTGTCAGACACAGCCTCAAGCATGGTCTAGCATGAGTTGGAAACTCCTTCATAACGTTGCAAAAGAGAGGCAAAAGTTCTGCAGCTAAAAGTGTCTGATAATGGTAATGGTCCCTCAGAGCATGTAGCCTACAGTACCGCCATCAGTGTGTTACCACTGAGGAAAAACTGAGGCAAGGATTGGTGAAGTGCTCTAGTGAACTATGAGAACTGAAACTAGAGGGTAGACGAACATGTTTTTAGTGCCTGAGCCAGCCACTGACTTCATAGTGTGATGTTCCAATGAAACTGGGATTTGCATAATTATCAGGGACCATGCCAAGATAAAGTCTAGAGGCAATGAAGTCTTTTAAATGGCATTCTTCCTTTTTAATGAGATCAAAGTGTTCTGTTTTTTTTCTTCTGGAAACAGCTGTAACTCAAGTCCTGTTCAAGCAAATGCACAGACCATCACTTGAGTTTGATTAAAATACGCTATGCCTGTTTCTTTTTTTTTTTTTTTTTTTTTATCTATAGTAATCAACAAATTAGGTACCTAGTAAAAGAAAAAAATCTTTCGCAGATCTTTGCGTTAGTCTTAACAGACTAATATTGCATGAAATAAGTTTTATTTTTGTAGGTCACTTGTTCAAATATAGCACAAGCTTGTGATGAGTGAAATTCTGTCCTGTTAAGGCTCTGGGATTTTCTATATGAAATGAATTGCCAGGCTGAGTCTGAGAATAAAAAAGTGGCATCCCTCTCCCCTCCATGATACACCACAGAGTTGGGCACATCATCAGAAGTGCTCTCCCAAGGCATCTCCCAAGAAGATGAGCACTGACTAGGTATTTTCCATTATATTTCCACTTAAAAAACTGGGCTGTGTTTAGTAAAGCAATTTTGGTACATTAAGAAAACAGTTCTTCAAAGTGCTGGTCCTGATTTGTGGAAGAGAAGAGGCTATTGTGGATTTTAGCCCTCAAATAGTCCCTGAAAGAGGAGAAGAGACAAAGGATTCATTATTAACACATGCACAAAGGAAAAAATGCCTTAAGCTGGGCCCATTGCTGAGTTCTCCATTGATAACATCTTTTCAGGAAAAGATGCAAAGACCACCATGGACTGTTCATTGAGAACATCTGCTCATTATGCAAGGTAAGGACAAAAGTTTTCTTTTTTTTAATCTTCTGCATAAAACAGACTGTTGTAAATCATAAAAGTAAATAGAAAATAAGTAAAAATAAACATGGCTAATAACAATGTCCCCTGTTAAAAAATACAATTTAAAATGTTTTTTAGAAAGTATATGAGCTTTCAGGCCAATTGGGTCATGGGCCAGTAACGGGTACAAAGTTTTTTTATTGAGAAACATTTTCTATTTTATTTATTGTGGAATTTCTTCTGCTTTTTCTGAAGCTTCTACAAAGGAGGATGTCTTCCATAGTGGATGTGGTCACCACTGCAGTRATAGAGGAATTGCTTTTCTGCACTTTATAGATTCATTCATTTTAAAGAAAATGTCTTTTGATTATTGAGATTAATTTTGGAGATTTTTCTTAAATACTGAAAARCTTTAAAGGAAAAGAAATGCAACATCCTATTTCTCCATCACTATCTGGGAGGATGTGGTCTGTCAAAGATCCTTTGTTTTTTTTTGGCAGTCGCTCTTCTGTTTGTTGGAAAGGATTAAGTGGTTCCAGTTTAGACTCTACAGGCCTAAGAAAGTACAAGAAAAGCTCCATCTCTATATATGTCCAGCTTGAGCAGCTGTTTGAAGAAGCAGCCGATGCTATTTTGAAGATACACTTTATTCTAGTTTGGTAGAACCAGGTCTTAAAGTTAATTTGGGCCCTGAAAGTGAGACACTACTTGAAAAACTATTACATATAAATGTTTTTATTGGTTTTTAAAAAAAATTTATGGGCTATATTCAGATTTTAAAAGCTTTAATTCTATGAAGGGTAGGAACATATCTGAAAAAGGTTTCATAGATATATGATTCTAGGAGCTAATAGCTTATGAGTACAACAAAGATCCCTCTCTAAAACTGAGTGTTGGTAACAAAACTAGCAAAAGCAGATTTCTGCTCCAAACTGAATTTTATCTCATTTTGTGTAGAAACTCAACTGACCTCCCCCATCTTTCCCTATGGATTCCTAAGGGTTTMTTTTTTTTGTTTGTTTGTTTGTTTTGTTTTGTTTTTTTGCTCTTTTCTGTTCTGAATCTTCCCCACATACAAATACATTTTCTCACACATACAGATAGCTGTGTAACATTGGATATTACATAAACTTACAAGGTTTCCACAGAGATTTCCAGTGTTATTCAGTTTATTTGAACTGTCGTTGACTTCATCTTCTTTATCTTGCAAAACTTCTTGAAGCCCAGTTATATTCTGTGCAGCCAGATGTATGGAATCCTAAATGAGAAGCTGGTATGAAGATGAAAATGTACTAGGATTTCTTTAATATACTGCATTCACTCATGCAGGCACTGCAATAATATTGATGAAATCAGAAATAATTTMCATCTCTGGTATCCATTTGGTTATCAATGCAATTTCTAATCATTGTGTGTTTGCTGTGGTATTTTCTTGTGTTCTATTTTCCACATAAACTATTTAAGAATAATATTGTTAGCGTTCAGCTGAAAAAAAAAAGTATCCCTAAAACTAATGAGCTTCCACTTAAAGTTAGTTACTCTTCAGCAAGCAGCCAGCTCAAGACTCGCACAGCCTCAAAGGCCTATTTTGGAAGATTAAGTAGGACAAAGTGGTACATTTCACTTACAATGAATTTTAACCTTAATGAAGGGTGCATCCCTTTGAATAACAAACTGCCAACACCCTCACAGTCAACACATCTGTTGGGTGAGCACACAGGACTTCCCTTGTTTGCCAAACCAAACAAGGTGTGTTTGTGATAAGCTGTGGTCAGCTGGCTAGGGATCTTACCTACCTCGCAAACAAATTTCAAGTCCAGCCTGGGCACACTTACGCTTTGAAGGACCTTGTGCATTCTACAAAGTTGGTAACTCATCCATGAGAGGGAGAAGTTGGTAAGTCACAAGCCAAACCATGTTTTCCAAGAGGGGGATAAGTGAAGACATTTACAGCACTTTCATCTGTAAATCTAATGCTATCCCTTAACTCAACATAGCAAGAGGATGAAGGGAGGAAACTTCAGTCCAGTACATATTTTAGAACATAGTAATTCATGTAGCTGCCACTCATTTCTGCACTTTTTAATGAGAAGTAGTTGTGCTCTACTTCAGCACAGGTGCATGACCTGTATGGTGGCTATGTACCGTGATCTAAAGTAACAACTGTGCCAYCAGTTCTGCAATGGAGCATAAACACAGTTTGTTTGCTACACATTGTAATGCAAACAGGCCTGCTTATTATTAGTTTGGTAACCAGTGGCAGAAACATGTGTTAAACTGGTTATGGACCTAGTTTGTGGCCACAGATTTCATAAAAGCATGCACCCACCTGTAGATGTTGTGAGGAGAATGAAATGTTCTTCACGCAGAATTTCACGATCTTTTCTAAACTTCGAAACAGCTTTTCCTCCTTATTAAAAGTCTGATCTTTCACCTAAAATAGATGTTTGCACTATTACTTTGGCAGCACAAAGGAGTCTTGCTAATGAAAGAAATGCCCACAGCTTTGCTGGAAACATCTAAAGCCTTCCCTGAACTCCTCCCTTTGAAGACAGAACAGATTGATTCTCTAATTCTCTCAAAATGAACTACTCAAGTTTCAATCCAAGAAAAGTTGAGGGCACTGGGTTGCATGACAGATATCTTAATTTTTGCCAAGCCTGATGGCAGTAGGGAGTTATAAGCACATCTGCGTCAGTAAAACCCTTCATTTGCTATATATTGTTGCCCCATTTGGAGAAATAACAGTARAAATATAAGACTTCTATTCCTGTCATAGCATTGCTTCCTGAGTGCTATTTATGTGGATACTGGGGAGATTTCCCTCCGGCAGGCTGTAGGTGGTGCTGCTACCTCTAGAGCAATGCCTGCTCTCTAGCTAGTGAATGGGGTGGTTTTACATTTTTATGCTATCTGAAGAATCCCTGAAAATACGTTTATATCTGCCTACTTTTTACTTGAAGAACATGAGAAACCTCAAGGTTGGTTTTCAGTGGTTTTGCTGTAAGGGTCACAGCGTGTCTCGGAGATGTGAATTGTGAGCTTTCTCAGTCTCTACAGAGGATGGAGGGCTGAATCTTTAACAGATGTATCTTATTTCAGAAGTCATTTGTAAATGTTTGCAAATGGAATTCGCAAGCTTTAAAATATTTTTAAAAATCCAAACAAGCAGAAAACAAAGACTTATAAAGGAATGAAAAAAAAAAACATATCTCATCTCAATCAAATGTAGCTCCACGATTGTCTCTGATTTTATACTCTTGTCAGTGTTACAGTCTGCCATGGAGTTTGGTGGGAAAACCAAGGAAAATACCAGAATTTCCACTGTACAAATAAATGAACAGAAAAAATGAATGTGGGTAGCTTGCGTCAGAGAAAGGGGGAAACCACTGATAGAGAACAAAACAGGAAAAAACAACGCAAATCTTGAAAGGTTACATCTAGAAAGACAAGTGACCTTGCATAATCAACTATCTTGTGCAGTGAGGTGCACCAGATATCATTTTTAAGGTCAACTATAATTGATTTTCTTTGAGATTAGATTTAAGATATTCTGAAAATGTTTATCCTGACAGGTTTTGAATTACAACCTCAAAATTATGAAGGAGCATTTTATTTTGGGGCACCCATTAGATCTAGCACAGAGAGTTCTTTGTGTCTGGTAGTTTTGACAGTTACAGGTCCTTACACATGTAGAGGCAAACTCGTTGTTTTAACTAATCAGAAGATAAGTAAGTATTACTGATTTTCCCTGGTGGATTCAGGACCTGAATGTTATGATGCAGAGTAAGATGAACTGAACATGTTTTCAGCACCAACAATAATCATTGCCAGTCTGACCACAAATAGCTGATCTCAGGATGAGTTTCCTAAAACTACTGGTCACTGCCTTTCTGTTGAAGATGTCTCAGAAATTCTTAGAAACAAAAGAAAAGGTGGAAAACACATTACGTTATTCTCYACTTCAATCACAATGATCTTTTCTGCTTTCTTTGACACTCAGACAATGATTTTGTAAATGATGCAAAAAAAGCAAAACCCCAAATCTATTTCCAAAACGTGAAAAAAAAACTTTGTGCAAAACCAGAACTGTCAATGCAAATGTGCAATTGGATGAGTAAGTACCTGAGGTTCTCCCCCTGTCAGTAATTTCAGATGGCTGGTGACCCTCTTGGATTTCTTGCTAATGGAGTGAATATTCAGTCGGGAAAACTTTTCTTTAAGGGATTCATCATCATCATTCCTCTTATACTTCAGTACTGCAGACAGAAAATTTCATGACACTAATAATCTGTATTCGCAGGGCCTTTCACAGAGTCGGGCACACAAATATGAAACCATTTGAGATCAGACACTTTGATGTCACTTGCTGTAATCTTGTGTGAAAATGCCTGAGACGATGAAAACCTTGTTATCAATCCTTGCCTTGGGAAGAGTGAGTTAAAGCTTCAACGTGGCAAATCTGCAAGAAAAATCGCTACCATTGTGTCTTAATTATTATTTGTGTTTGCAACTGCATTACTGACAATTAATGTGGATATAACACAGATTCTGTCTTATTTTTCATTTTTATGGAGTCTGTGTCCCCTGCGAAATAACATAGCTGGCGCTATGGGGACATGCAGCATCAAGGCATCTATTTACCTTCTTAAAGACCAGCCTATTGCACAGTGTAAGTAGCACCCAGCAAAACTGCTCTGGTAATATGACTGAAGCTGAAACTTCTCTTGTAATCATCAGCCAAAATCTACAGAGAGAGAGGAATTCACTGTACTTTTTTCTTACCTAAGTCTTTCCTCCTTTTGAGTTCATTGATGTTCATATTAATGTTTTTCGTAGCAAAAAGGGCATCTTGTAGTGCCTTGTGGTCAGGGTGAGAAGCAGGTGTTGAATTCAAGAGTTCACAGAGTAACAGGGGATATTTCATCACCCGTTGTACTGGTTTGATCATCAGGGATCCCATGTCCATTAGATTTGACTTTCCTCTGTAATTTATACAAAAAGTAATTGTCACATAAGGAGAAACTCCTTGAAGACAAAAACTTCTTATTATTTCTCTCTAGTCATTGAAGCTGTTGCCTTTTATATTCTTCAGTTGAGCTTTCAGCTACACGAAATACCAAAACCAGAGCACTGCTTTGCGCTGAGTCATGGAGATGCATTTACCACTTATGTCAAAAGTGAGACACATCTGTCAGGGAACATGGGCAGTTGTAAATTAAACCATCCTCTCGCCCCCTCAGTGAGACAAGTCTGAATTTTCTCTATTTTCAGCAATTTGCCAGACTCTTGCTTAGACATTACCTCTGAAATTGTCCCACTTGGTCTGAGGGGGTGTGTATGGTACAACTTACATACCACAACACCAAAGAAGGGAGATGTAGGTGGAAAAACAAATAATGGGAAGTTTGAGAAACACATGTAAGTGGAGGTGTAAGTAGTAGCTATTACAYCCTGCTCTGGCCCCTCAACCTTATGTCTCCTCGTTGTAACTGAGATGCCCATGTGCTGCTGCATCCCTTCTCACAACACCTCTCAGCTTGCCACTGTGACCCCAGTAGATTTGCTCTCTTTTACCTGCTATATTTCTCTACTGGATTCCAGTAGATTATATCTAATGATGGCTGAATTTCCAAAGTATACTGGATTTGGTTTCGAGGAACGCTGAACGTATAGGTTGTTTACCTAGGCTTGATCCAGCCAGCTGGAAGTCRCTTTAAGCAAAGGCAAAGTAGGCAGTTGCCTAGAGAGGCAGAAAGATGAAGGCAGCGAAACTGTAGCTTCCCGCATGGACACAGGGACTCTCTGTGGTTCAGGCAYGATCCCCGCTGGCTCAGGACTGGCAGCAGAGCAGCTTCCCGGGGCACCAAGTCCTACGYGACTCAGGCCAACAGGGCCACCTGAGCTCTCTAGCCCCCATGCAAAGTGCTTATCAGCCCACTGCATTTACGCTCCAGACCTATTCTGAGTAAGGCTTTGTTCATGCTCTCCTGGTTTTAAGAAGAGAGGTTGTGCAATTTGCAGGCCAGTTCTTCCAAGTCTGGAAGAACACACGGAAAGAGGGCAAGAGTAGCCACGTGCATTTTCATTTCCATCCCTGTGGCTGGTAGAAACATACTGTTTTGACAGAACAGGTAGCACCAGATGGCCAAGCCCTAGGGCCAGGGCTGGCTGTTACTGAGACTGTGGTTTAGTTTTTRCCCAGGGGAAGTTGTTCTGCCGCTGTGGTACATTACTGAATTTTGCCACCTTTAAGGGTGAGGACAAACACACTTTTTTTGTATTTATGCCTGGGATAACAAAATTAAATGTTACTGGGGAGCTTCGAACTAGCCCTACTAAAATGCTCAGGTTTCTTCATCTTTTTCTTCTATGCTGTAAAGCCAAGCCCTAAACAGCAGCTGTTCACAGCCTGCACCTATCTCTTTTTGCAGGCTTTGCACAATTTGTTCCTCTTGGCAGCACAGCGACAGAACGGTCTGTTGTCTCTCCTCATCACAGCACTCTCCTGAGCAAACTGGAGAATGCTCTGCCACCAGTGCTGGGGTGAACCGCATGTGACTCACAGACCTCCCCTTTGAAACTGAGAGTGAGAAGTGTGAAGTGTGAAGGACAGTAAGGCAGACGAAAGCTTTCCATTTGCATGCCTGAAAAGGCAATCCTGAAGAGAAAAAGGTTGTCCGAGATTAAGTTCAGGCAAGGTAATGCTAAGGAAAGAAGGATTTCTAAACATGGAAAGATACGGAAATAATACGATATAGAAGTGCAAAAAACGTTGAGCATCCATTTGATTTTGCAGGCTGCTATCTATTGTTTTGTACAGCAGAAGGAGTAAAAGGGGCGGGGGGAAGGCTTTCATTCCCACTAACATATACATATATGAAAAATAGCAAGCCAGTCCTCACTGCTGACTAATTAACTAACAATTTGAATGCCTTTGAGAAGAGGCATCTGCATATTTAAACCATCTCTTTCTCACAAAGGCATTATCTGTAAAATTTCTGCATGGAAAAAACTAACAGTAGATGCCTTTTAAAGCTTGTTGATGTCCCCAAACTTTCTCCTCATTTCAATACTCCTCCTTTCCCCTGTATCCGACATTAAATATAGAGAACTATTTTCCCCTCTTCCAGCTTCTGGCAGCAATAATGAAAAAAAAAATCTTAACTTGTTATTGTTTTCTCTGAAAAGCCCCATGAATGCAAATCTATAAAAGCTGCCTCATGAATGGAAAAATCTTCAAGTGTCTTCTCTTTATATAGTTGCACTTTGGACAGCTGCCCAAGTGATAAACAGCCCTCTGTTCGCATATCTGCATGACACAGTCTAGCAATATGGTTTGAAAGATAGTAGGTTTGTTATAAGATAATGACTCCCTGGGGGCACTAAATGCCACAGAGTTCAACTCATCTAATTCTCCCCAGCAAGATTATCTGATGATAACCACTCTCCCTAGATTAGTCCTGTTTCTAATACGCCCCATCACAACACCCAGCAGCCTGGCAAAACGTGGCCTTGCCACACAACTGAAACAGATGTGTAACGGCTTGTGACATCTATTGTGCAGAAAATCAAGTTGATAATTCATTTGCAACGCTACTTCAGCCACCCCGCCTTATCATGAGTTTAGCAAGTATTCTAGGCCATAAGTAGTTGTACTAATCTCATTGCAAATTATTACTCTGCAGCTCTGCAGCAATGTAGCTGTCTTAACTGCAGTGAGCTTCAGAGCATACTCTTTCTTCCTCCATGCAACAAAACAAGGTCTYAAATAGAAAAAGAATCGTACCTGTTTAGAAAACCCATTGTTGCAAGCTGTGCAGAGACAGGTGATTCAATATTTGGTTTCACATTATCTCCTTATCTCACCGGTAGTTCCAGTAGAGAACATGATAGCCAGTATGAGGTAACGGGGCTGAGGCTGGTATCATATTCCACTTGGCAGTTTTGGAACTGTGTACATGCATCATAGGTTGCAACACGATTTAAAGACTTAGGCTTTGTGGTTTACTGTGTGTGAGTCAAGTCCATTTTAGCACAAAACATGTAGGAGAAATAATTTACTGTGCCATATGATTCTCATGCAATCCCAGGGAATTCACTGAGGCTGCACAGCTGTAAATCCAAGCAGGATTTAACCTATCCAGTTGACAGCAAAGGGCAACATTGCTTGGTATTTATGTAATTGTTTTCTTTATTGTGCTTGAATGTAAAGGGATCTGGGACCAGTGACATCACACATGGGTTGGGTGAGCTATGTTCTACTTTCTGGTTCAACATTAACCAGATTTTTAGGCATGGTCCTGCCCAATGGCTGCTGAGATTCCCCAACTTCTAAACTGATTTGCAGGAGATGGCATTTCTGAGTGCCTTGCTGTTCAGACAGGGACACAAATGCCACCATGCTGTGTGAGATAGCCAAGCTCAGGCAGGGTTACTCAGCTAAACCTAGCTGCTTGCACTCTACGCAGCTTTGCCACCTTTGACAGACCACGGCTTAGGGAATCRTGTAAACTCAGCAAGTTGTGTCCTAGACTCTGTCAGCAACTGTTTGAAGGAGATAACTCGGCATTCATTTCTGATAGRGTTACGCAAGTCAAAGCAGCCACTCTCGTGCTATTTCTATGTGTGTTGCTGTCTCACATGATCTTATGGTTATTTTCTACACATCTGTGTCYCTCTTAAAGCCCCAGCTGCCTGAGAGAAGGAAATATCCAAGAATCTTCTTTTTCAAAATCCTGTACAAAAAGCCTTGTTTCTTATCATTGAATGAAGCTTGAAAACCCTAACTTTGGAGGTCCAAAATGCAATCCTTCAGTGTCTTTTTAAGAATTAAGATTGTTTTTACACTGATCTCATTTTTTGTGTGTGACTGATTGACAGATTAAYAATTTTTCTGACCTTACAGGTGTTCCTCTTCTATCCATGGGAAGCACACCTGCTCCTCTTTTCTTTCTTAACATTTCTGCCTGGGATTGTAATAATTGTCGTCAGTTCAGCTAACCCTTTCTTTGACCTCTAYGCAGGTAACTTCTAGATTTGTTGCATTTCAATGATGCTGACCTGCTGGATGTCCAGAAACTGCAGCCTCGATATTAACTCTCCTTTATGACTTTTCAAAAATGCGACATTTGGCTCAGAAGTCCCTTACCACAACTTTACTGGAGGCTGGGTAAGCACTCTGGCAAAGTGTTGCTATAAGCTTATTCTCTTCTGATATTCTTCCAGCCACTGTCATGGACAATATCCTGGGAAAGAGGGACTTCTTAGAAGCTTAGGGCTACAGAAGGGTCATCACTTTAGGAAGAGCTTTACATGCAAGCCTAATGTATGTTGAGCAGGTTTACAAAGGCCTGTGCAAAATTATTTAAGAGCACCTGGATTTCAAAGACCTCACTAGATTGTTGTGAAGCATTCCTGAGAACTTCAGAACTCTCTGAGCACATTTAATAGACAACAAGGTGATAATGAAGGGCTCTGAATAGGTTGGCAAGCAGATTAGATAGCTTCATAAAGCACAAGTTTTGGAGGATGCAGCAAAGGTGGTGCAGTGGTAATTAGAAAATCAGACAGTTACAGAAATTAAAACTGGAAGCCCTTATCACTTATGTCCTGGAGAAATCTATGGATTATGCTGAAACAAAATGCTTGTGTTCTTAACATTTCCAAAGGTACAGTTCTAAGCATATTTAAGATAATTTGAAGATATTTAAAAGATAATTTTACATCTGAAAAATGCATAGTACTTACTCTTCCTCGTATATCTTTCTGCAAAAGGAGAAAAACAAAACATATATTAGCTTTCTCCTAAAAAGATTTATACCAATCACAGGCCAGATTCCTAGATACACTTCAGTGACACAGAGCAGCCATAACTGGCCAGTTTAGTTAGGTTTATGGCTCCTATGTGTCAACAGAACTGCACAAAACAGCCAGAGGGTACCAGTGAATCTGGCCCTATGTCTTTTTGAAAAGACAGCCCAAATGAAAAAGGATTGTCAGGAACCTGGCTTTAGTTACCCTTCGCCCAACAGTATTAAAACATGTTATTCTTATACAGCTAAAATTTTTAGGCTTTATAAACATTTCCGTCTATTTTATTTAAATAGAAATGTATTTCTAAATGAGATAGAATGCATTTAAGCCTTTTAGGATACAGATTCAATGATGATATTAAGTTTTTTTTTGTAGGATGCACATCAGCTGAAACCTCYATATAATTCAATGGTGTTTATATATGTATTGAAACAGCAGGGAGATACAGCTGTAGTTTCGAAACACTCAGACATGCACAAAGAATATTTTCTTTATGATAGGATTAAACTTGGAGAAGATCATCTAAATGCATGGGAACCAAAATGTCATCCCACCACTATATTAGACTTCTGGTATTAAGTCCTGACATCACATTGTCAGCCACTGCTATCTGATTGCCTCCACTAATGCCTCCTTTTCCCACTATGGGCTAACTGAGCATCTGGAAGCTAGTGCTTTCATTGCTTCTGCACTGTCGGCTCTGGAAGTGCTTGTGCCATCCCTCTACCCTTTTAATAGTTGACCGAGCTACTTCAGACTGAAAGCAGAGCAGGTAGTTGCCAGCATCCTTTCATTTTTTACCAGCTGCATTTCTTTGGCTAAGCTAGCAAACAACATCCCCAGCTTGCATAATAACTGCTGAAACATGGGATTCTACCAAACTGTTTTTTACACATGTCTCCAAGGCAGACACCTACATTTGGGGAAGTAATTTCTCCCCTTCGATCAGCAGAAAGAATAGGAATCTAAGCCTGGCTAATTAAATCTGATTTGCCTGTACAGGTGTGCAGAGTGCCACTCTCAAGCTGCTCCTAATACAGAAGTCATTCTTAACATGGTAGGTGTGGCTTAGCTGAGGAAGAGAAGCCCACAGTAATGTCAGCCCATTTTCGCTTTTTAAAAATGTGACAATATTCTTCCCAAGGGAAAAAATATTTAAGAAGTAAACATTGTTCAAGAGCAGCAGTCAGTGGCCCCTGAATACATTATATCTCACCACCATCAGTCCATAACTGATTTGGTAAGATTGCTGCATAAATTTCCTCYTAAGATATGTATTCTCTAATCAGTAGTAACAGGTTTAGATAACCACAGCTCCACATTTGAATGTGTACTTTCAGGCTTAACATTTCAATTGGTTGCAATTTTTAGCCACTGTGAAAAAAACACAATATATTACGTGTAATGGTGTTTTTTCCCATGGGTTCCTGTTCGAAGGCTAATAGGAAAGAACAAGATAAAAAAGGCTTCATTGTAAGGTAGTTTTTGTCACTTCCTGCTCGCSAAGGCTACAATGGCTCAGCAGAAAATACCCTTTCTATTCTCAAATCCAAGCTGTGRTATTGGAACAGGAGCTTCTCTTACTGGCTCTAGAATTGAAGTGGCAACATCCACCCTAACGTGTACACAGATGCTATCTTTTAACCTTATTTCCTTCCATGGTCTCTTGCCTCAGCAGTAGGGATGAGTGACTGACAGTTGCAGCTTCTCTTGATTAGCTGGAAAAAAATATTGTAGGAGTCAGCAACTGAAACACTCCTTTAGGGGAGATACCTGGCCATCCATTAGCCTGAAGCCTGAGTTTGTCTGAAAATCTATTTCTTTCAACTTCCAGGGTAGCTAAAGCCTAAACATCCTGCACATATACATCATTATGTATTTAATACCTAGATATGTTGCACAAAAAGCCTTATTTTCAACACAACTGGTCTTCTAAGGAAACATTTCTCTTTTGATTTGTTAATATTTTTCTCTATCACTATTTCCAGATTTCATTCAGATATATTTCCTATGTCCTAAGTCTTGCCACCTCTCTACATACTGATCATTAGCTGAAGTATAGTTGAAATGTCTGTTATTGATAGACACACCATTAATGAAGTATTTGCGATGGTTTTACATCTCTCCTGGAAACGTGCAGCATGGGCCTCTTCTAGAGTTTGACTTTTGATCTGAAAGGCAGCAGTCTGCTCACTCTTAACAGTTCTGTGCTACATTTCTGAGAAAATGAGGGGGAAAGGGAATTTGCAGGTGGGAGCAGAAGCACTYTGTGGAAAAGGTGAGGTAGTTCACATGACTGGGTTCAGGAAGAAGTCACACTGGAGGAAAGATCCATTACTTAGCTGCACTCCAGTTTTCAACAGGATTTTTCTATGGAGCTGGAGGTAAAGAAACGAAGCAAATGCTGCTGTCTGGACATGACAGCTTCGTTAAACACCAGTCACTTTTAGATATCCCCATCACGAGGATCCAGCACTGCAATAACTCTAAATCCCTGGGGCCCTACAGTATAGCTGGGGCATAGAAACACCATCACATATTATTTTATTTCAAACAATAGGATTGCTGAAAATAGGGGCAGTATGTTTCCTAGGATCTGGGCAAGGTGTTCCCAATAGCCCATTATATGATGCAGCATTTTTTTTGCCAGTATGGGGCACTGAAGCTAAGGGAACAGAAGCCTTTCTTGTGCTATTTTGGGCCATCTTAGAGCGAAAGAAATCTAATCATGGCCCCTGGCTTGTCATCTTTTCATGAAAGCAGCATAAGCCAGAGCTCCCAGAAAGCCTCATAAAACTCTGGATTTACAGGGGACCTTTCATCTACATCCATTTAAAATGTTCCCTGCCAAGCAACTGACTATGGACGGAAATCATCATTTGAAAAGATCTTACTTTAAGGACTGTACACAGTGTCTTAAATGCTGCTTCAGTTCTTCATCCTTTTCATAGGATTCCAGCATGGTGTGTGCATCATCGTGGCGACAGCAGTAGATTTTATATGTGTCTTCTAGTGGGCCTTTAATCTGCAAGAACACTTCCCCTGTTAAAGAGAAAAACAAAGCGTGTCAAGCCAGACAACAGCATCTCAGAAGGAGTTTTATTATTCCACCASATTAGCCGTGAGCTAAAAAAGGCTGGTTTCCACTTTACTTTCCTTAGAAATGATCTTGTGTGTTTATGTGCATTATTTATTACATGCATTTCTCAGCTGCTCATCTTTGTCATAGCTGGGCGCCATTATATCAGTGTTAATGTACAAAAAAAATCCCTCAGGAAAAGGGACAAAATCTCCGTACCCTGCACCCCYTCATACACAACCCCCTAATTCAATGCCCCAGCTTAATGCCTCTTATATGAAAACCAAACAGTAGGGCTTAACCCTTAAAGAGTGAGCATTTTTTTCTTCTGGGCTGTAAGCATGTTAATTTTCCTTTTGAGTTTTTTTCAACTGAACGTGAACTTAAGTGAGTTATAAGAGGAATAACGACTCCATCTCCCATTAGCCATTTCACTTTTATAATCTGTTTTGCAGAATCCTGAAATGACAATTGTTATGGCCTAGAATAGAGGGGGGTGTTCACATGACAGAGGAACTACCTCCACCTGTCCCCTAATTAAATAAAACCACTGTGGATTACAGCCCTTTTTATTCACTATTTAGGTTTATATACAATTAAAAGGGGGAAAGCTTTTACATTTCTGGTCCTCTACAACACCATTTTTTCTTCAGAGAACAGTTGGGATTTTTAGAGGCACTAAAGTAGTAATATACCCATTTTCTATTTAATTCTGGTGCCTAATTCTCTCAGCCTAAAATTCTGGTGCTGGTTTCTGTGTATGTAAGAAATATTATGCGAGCGGAAAAGACACGCTTCATCTCCTTGCTGAGATATTCATTCTTAAACCCATACATAAGAGTACCCTGATCAACATCCTTGGAAATGCATATAATAAACAGCAACAACAATGAAAGCTACTGTCTCAAGCACGTCCTGAAAAAATGCATCTGTGCAGTGACCAGTTAGATGTTTTCCAAATATTCCTGTTGAGTTATAGCAATGATTATTAAAGTTAAAAGCCGAACACCACGTTAATTGGGAGCTCTCTATTCATTCACGGAGTGAGCACAAAGCTGTCAGGCATCCTGCATGTTTCATCCTGACCAGAGTGGGCTGTTTCATAATACATTGCATTGAACTGCTCTGTCTTAAAGTGAAAAATGGTTCAGTTACCACAGTAACACAGCTCTGGGTTTTTTCCCCTAGCAGCGAAGGTTAACTGGGCTGTCTAATGCACGTTGGTTTCAAGGTGTGAAAAAGGGAACAACAATGACTGAGCTAAGACCATGCAAGGTCGGAAGAGAATCAGCATCCTACAGTCAAATATTCTCCAGCTGCCTTCATCTCTGGCTTCTGCATCTCATGCTAAATGCTAATGCTGACTGCTAAAAACACACGCTGCATCCCGACTTTCCCATGAACTCGCTATACAGGCCTCTAATAACCAACACTGTAAGGGAAATTATAACAGTCTTTCCTGTGATTCTGCTCCCTTGGGGCCTGATTTTCAGAGATGCTGAGTTCTTACAGTTTTCACTGACTTCAGCAGGAGTTAGTGAAACTTCTGAGTGGTTAGTATGGCCCTCAGTATGCTAATCTCTCTCGAGAGGTTATATTTTCTGTAGCAAAAATGCAAACTATAGACTTACTGTGCATTTCAGTGTATGCTAGAGGCTGAAAATTGTCATCCTCTCCTCCAGAATGAAGGAGCTGAGCAATATCTCTACATTACTGCATTGTCCCGTAATGGCAAATATTTTCATTGATGCTAAATGATGAGAAAAATGGTGTACTGATTTCATAGACAGGTCATTTTAAGAACAGCCATATTTCTTAAGCCTAAAGCTCTTCTTGGTCCCAAGCCCTGTGGCCTGAATCAGCTGAGCTTTGCGCATATCACTGCAGGAGCTTGCTATATGGACCAAAAATGGATTGTATTTGGGCAGGTTTAAACATACTCTGAATCTTTTGCACACTGATGAATCCAGCTTTGCCTGATGCCTATTCTTGAGTGTGATGGTCAGACAGTCTTGAAGACAAAACCCTAGGAAGAAGGCTTGAGCAACAGCAACAGTTTCTCCCTATGGCTTCCAATGGTGCTTTCTGTTTCRACAGCAGTGGGAGACAGAGAAAGGAGGAGTCAAATACAGGATAAGATCTAAACCATTGTATTCCTCCACATACAGTGACTAAAACAGAGAGGAAAATAAAGTGAGAGAGAACTGGAAAGAGCAATTTTATCTCTGCTGTGTATAGCTTTAAAAGACCAAACAACACAAGAGATGTGTCTACTTTAGCATTTCAGCTCAGATAAGGAGAGTGCTCTCAGTAATCCCTGTTTCCCACGCCTCGCTTGCACCATGGAACAGTTGGACACACAAACTGGATTTTTTGAGGGTGRCAATTACCAGAAAATGCACTCCAAAAGCATATCTTATGCCCAGGCTAAAGCTAATCTGAAGTAAACCCCCTAAAATGTGTAGTATGCACATCAGGTCCTTAGCACCAACTGTTTTGCTTTGCACATCTGCTCGTGTTGGATCCCACTACTTGTTAATATGGACATAGCCTAAGATGCACAGAGCGTACCTCAACCTCACCATGCCTAGGATACCTTCCAAAAGTAGATTTTTCAATGAAAGATGTTTAAATACTATAAACCATTTAGAATATGATGGATACGTTAAATAGATTCTCATCAGCCCACTTTTTCCAGAGACTGTCTTTAACAATCTTTACAGTGACTGTGAGGATCCTGAAGACAAAACAACCGTCTCCTACACTTTCAGGGGATGACAAATTTACTGACTTACTGTTTATAGTGATGCAGTCATTCTCCCTGCTTTTGTCTTAATCTTTAGAAGAACTGCTCACACCTTATTCTCACACCTTATTTTCCAGTTTCTTTCTTTGTCATAATTTAGACAACTCTCTGATCCAAAATCCCATGCATTTTCATGGCTCCTTGACTGATTCTGGAGAAACTCACCCTAACCAACTGATGAAATTGTCTGTCTTCTGGATGTGGCAGGGAACTAAAAGGATGATTCCCTTTGCTGTGAAGAAAGCCACTTCCTGCTAGAATAGAACATTGCTTATTAAGGGTATGACTCATCATGATGCACTTTCATTGAAATACCGCCAAACACCACAGTCTCATCAAACTACGTTAAGCTGTTGCCTTGGCAAACCAGATTGAGATGTGCTAGGATTAATACTTTCACCAAGCCTCACATACTTCAAAATTATATTTCTTAGTCAAATAGCAACTGACAGTTTTTTGCTCCATTGTTTTTGCAGGCAGAAGGATTTTTTCTGTAACATGTTACCTGTGGCATATGGTCAATTTAGGGAGGAAAGAATCTCTCTGACCTCTGAATCATAGCCGAAAGCTTTTAAAATTAAACTGGATGACTTTACACTGAAGCAAATTAAGAACTCTCACCTGATCCTTTAAGGTGGCTCAGCTACTGCCTCTGCATTTGAGAAGTAGTTAAGGAAGAGCTGATGAACAGTAACTTCCTAAATCTCTCCAGCTGTGTCAGAGTGTCAAGTGAATAGATCACAGCCCTAACATTCATGTCCTGAACTGCAGAGCATATGGTTGCTGCGGTATATCCAGGGGTAATCCATTTGCTAGAAATACCTGTAATCCCCACAGRCATACCTTCACAGATTCCCACAAGCTTAATATCAATTACAGCTTTCTTTACAGATCATGTCCCTGTTAAGCACACTTCACCATCTCTTGCGTGAATTATATTGCCTGTAGATAGATGTTTGCAATGTTTGGATTTTTTGTGATGTATTTATTATTCCAATCATTTTTTTTAGTGCTTTGCTTGAATGGTACAATTATGAATATGCAACACTAGAGTTGGTCTAGTGTTAGATAGACCAGCAGAGTTAAGCAATATCAAACTAGATGAAAATGATGTTATCAGTATATGGCATAATTTCAGTGCTGCAATTTCTGCCCATGCTAAACTCACTCTCTCATTACCTCCATCCCCTCAAAATCCAGAAGGTTTGAATAAGAGCATCACAATCAGGCCTGAYATGAGTACAGCAGCCTCACTGGACAGGCTTTGCATTTCATGATCCACGTATTATTGCAGACAGTTAGTAGCTTGTTAGTTTCTGGGAGCGGTACTAGTTAAGCCTGATGAGGGTAGAGGACCGGAGAGCATTATATTTATTCTTTCGTGTAGCTTTGTAGAACTCAAGAGGACAGTAAACATACCGATTATTTGCATGGGTGGCTCCACATCTGCCGTGGCTTCTTCCAACAATGACAGCAGTTTGGCTGATATTTGATGGACCGATTCGATGTTGCTAAACAAGCCATCGACGTCAAAGCGAACAATCTAATGGAATACAAATATTAAGCAGCTACTGACGAAGGATAAGGAAGGACATTATGTATTATAGACGTTCTCTTGCTAAGCTTTTAGTGTCCAACACTCCAGGAARCATCACTTCTGCAAAACCTCATATAAACATCCTCCTTGTGACTTCAAGGACATATATACAGTTTTCAGATTAGTATAACAAAAGACTTGTTATCAAATGCTTTTAACCTTATTTTGAACTATTCCTAATCTGAACGTGTTTACCTAAGAAGGAAATAAATATTATGATCTGAATAAAGAAAAGATCTTTGGCTGCCTTGAAAATGTTTATTTATTTTCCCATAGAGAAAAAGACTAGTTGACAGCGGTTTTGATTCCCTGATTACTAGTTGCTCCTACAGGCTGTATGAACTGCTACATAAGCTGAGACCTAGGTGCATTGGTGCCAGCTGTCAAGTATGTAGACTTCCAACAGATGGTGGTACCATTTGAAATTAGTTGTCCTATAAATCCAAAAAGTACAATCGAGACCATACAATTTCCACTAAAACAAACAGATTTACAATTACAAGCATTAATACAATCAAAGAAGCTTTCCACAGAAACTGGCAGGACAACACTGACTTCAGTGAACTGMGCCAATTTATACCTACAGAAAATTTGGCTCTGTATTTCTCTTCATTTTAAAGTAAATAAAAAATTTCAGAACACATACTTTTCATACATCAATTATTCATTTCCATGCACAGCAGGGAAATAATTAATGTTTGGGGATAATTGAAGATAGCCAGCGGTAATGTGCTAATATTGAGAATAAAGGCAAGACTGATTTAGAGTCATCCATATTGATACACTCTGAACCTGTCTCTCCCCATCTCTCCATTAGAAATAGAATTGCTTACTTACGTAGCAGCTCACCAGATGCCAAGAGGATCAAATTGCATGTTATTGTAACAGAATCAGCATTATACTTTCAGTGCTAACGTAGTTTTTTTTTTGTTAATATTATAGGGGCTAAAACAATTTTATCCATTTTGAAATATGAAACAGATTCATAGCTAGGTCAATTTTTTAAATACTATCCATCTCTATATGCATTACAAACTTTCAAATATGGTTGTTTATCTGAGAAGAGTCTTAAAACCAAATAACATTCTTGAAAGCCTTTCAAAAATGCAGAGGTTATTAAATTAAGACAATGATAATCTCTAAATTACTTTCCTGTATACAGCTATCAAAGGACTTCTGATCTCTGCTCCAGCRTAATGTCTACATAGTATTTGGAAATATATTGTACATATATGCTTATATACATACTGACCTATATAGTGACAAAGGACAGRCTCAGGACGTATGTTTTCAGTTGGCTTGAAAAGAGCAAAGGAATGCAGCAAGGTTGTTAAAAATCTTAGTGAACCAGACTGTGCTCTTACTGAATGCTGGCCAGACTGAGGAAAGAGTCAAGTGGAGAATTCTTCTAAGTGGATGGGCAAGTGAGGGGAAAAAAGAAGTCAAGAAGTCCTTAAAGTTACACTAGCAGATGCCAGTTCTGCTGAAAATTGGCTGGAACAAACTCTGATGAGTGTGTTTTTTTTTTTTTTTTTTTTTTTTTTAAATGAAAATTTTGCAGGAGCTTAAATAGCATGGGCTTCAGCTGATCACAGAGTTTCCCAAAGAAGTAGCGTCAAACATCATATAAAGTCACTTCACTCCATACACCAATACTTTATGATCTATTTCATAAGAAACCATATATACAAGATACTTGGTTAAAGGCCTGTTTAAAATGATTCTTATTCTGCATTAGCAGCAGGTACCATATGCACAGCCTTTATGAATCCTATGTTGCAGGCTCCACAAATACAAATCTTTCTCTGGACAGCATCTTCTATTCGTAGCTTGTGACTACACAGTTTTTCTAGAAATTGCAATTTTGTTGAGGAAAAGGTGCTCTTTGAACTCTCAGCCAAAAATGAAAATGGGTATCATCGAGCCATAAGCTCTTTTGCCTGAAAGAGCTATCCTTCTTAATTTTAGTTTTGCTGAGTAAGATGCAAATCTTGTATGTGCTCACTGGGCTGGCTGATATTCTCACCATAGCTGTCTGAGAGGCTGGATGAAGTCATCTTTAAGACTGAATTTAACCTTGATGTGGAGATCCATGCCATTCCAGGTTATTATCATGGAAAATATTTGTTTCTGGTTGCTACTGCTTTTGGAGGTGGCAGTAACGGTGCACCAGGGGATTGCACCAGGGATTATGATTACACAGCATCCTATACTGCAGCATGGGGAAGCAGAAGCTCCTATTCCAGCCTAGGTCTGAGAGCAGAAATAAAAGAGGTAGAGTCTAAGCTGCTCTCGAGGGAAGTACATTTATGCAGGCTTTATGCAAGCGCAGTGAAAGTGTCAGAAGTGTATCTGCCTTCCCACTCTACTCTCTGGAGTCCTGGCATGTCCCCTTCCCAGAAAGTTAGCTCTGGACCCGTTCCTGGCACCATCCCACTCTCACACTGACATTTGTGCTTGGTTAAGATTATCTGTAAACAGAACGTGGGTGAATTCAGATCTTGGCGTCACCTCGTCCTCCGCCCSCGGTGCTTACCTGCTTGTTTCTCAGAGGCTGAATCACTTCCCTGATGCAGAGATCCAGGTCATTGATAAAGTCTTTTTCTGTCTGTATCAGCTCTGCAATGATTTTCATCCTCTTGGCCATCATCTGTCTGGTGATTTGCTCTTCGTTCTCCTGGGGTGAGGTGGCAGAGGATGAGGACTCAGCCTGAGGGGCCATTTTTTCTGTTTAAAAGAGTATTAGAGGAGTGTCACAACTTCATCATCCTGAGGGAAAGAAACGTTAACTAGGGCCTGTGGGAAACTCCCAGATCTTCCTAGGGGAGCAAGAAAAGAACCATGAGAAATAGCAATGCTGGATCAGACTGAGGGTCATCCAATCTCCTTCTTCTAAGAGTGGTTACAGGTTTGGGGAAGGAAACCCTCCAGCTGACAGTAAGGGGATAACCTATTGTAGGGTACCTCTTCTTTAATACTGTATATGTAGGCAGAAATTTTCCATGGAGCATAAAATAGATCCTTGYCACACTGAAATCCAAGAGGGGCTGTATACCACATTCCCTTCTGCTCCTTTGAAAATAYAGTCTCAGCCTGAAGTCTATTAAGATTTGGGCTATGGGAGAAAACATGCTCCTGTGAAGGAAAAAGTCTGTGTTTACCATAAATAAGTTTCACTGGAATAATCTTTGCTCTAGAAAATGTAATGTTGAGGTCTGTTTTATAGGAGGCTGAGGGCTGTAGGTACTGAGAAATGTACTTTCAAGTGATAATAATGATACTAATGATGACAATGGAACTTGTAATTCTGTTGCAATGAAATGGATTGATGAAATGAAATGGATTGAAATGAAATGAAAAGGATTCATTTGAAAGAGATAAAGGAATTACAGGATAATATGGGAAAAGCTTTAGTGATCGATAATAACAATTCTTGAGACAGGAAAGATCACTGGAATCAGGATACTTTTCCATATCTAAAACCTAGAACACCTGTTTCATTCCAAATACATGGAAATGCAAGAGAATCTTCTATAGAGTTGTAGTTTACGTATGTTACAGGACTTGAAAACAGCCTACTTATCCATAATGATAGTCTTCCCTTTTGCTAGCTCATAAGGCACTCTGCAGACGTTTGTGTCAGCTGTGCAAAGGGCACACAATTTTATGTGTCTACACGGACAATGTGCCTATTTTTCACTGGAGAAAAAACAAGTGAAAGACACCAGCGGATATTCGGGTGTTTTACTGCTAGCCACAAGATGGTGTAGAGTACCAGCAGAGACGGACATATCGCTACTGTATTCATCTCTGCRTTACCTAGCTTGTGCCTTGCCAGCGTGGGGTTTATTGCTCAGTGGCAAAGGACGTGAATCTCTGATGAGGATCAGACTGTCATGCCTTTCTGTCCACTTCCCGCAGGAAGCGTATTGTACGAAGAGCCAATATCAAGCAGCATCTGATGCTTTGCCAGCTGATAACCAATACGGAATGTATTGAAGTTATTGAATTAATTTTCAAGGGCAAGGTTATGAATGTGCAGTGAGCTTCAAAGCTCAGCAATACAATGAAGGTCAAGCCTGTAGATTGACAACCTAGAGCTGGACTTCTTCTAAGGATACCAAGCGACTTTGGTTTCCTAAGAGAGTGGGCTTTGAGCTGTCAACCACTGAGAGCTGTAAAATGTTATAAAACCACCGTACCATCCTCAGGCCCTTATACAATTATGCTGACCACTGATACACAGAAAGGATAATTTTGTTATTAATCTTTCTCCTGTCAGACTTCTGGTCAGACAGGTGCAGCYGTAACTACTGTTTTAAATACTGCTTTGGGGGCTGCACCTCTCCCTCTGTACTGATAGTTTTAAAAAGTGAGTACCAGGATCCAAGGYGAATCTGGGGAGCCTGTTGTTCAGATGTTTTTCCATTGAGATATACTTCCTTTCATTAAAACAACCACTGCTTTTACCTTTGAGTTTTTAGCCTTAAAGCCTCCGTATAATGAAGGTGTGAACATTCTGTCCTCAAGTTCATACACAGACAATACGATGGAAACATGAGCASGATGTTTTTCCCTCTTCAAGGCCTCAGCTATCAAAAGACTTTTCAACTGAATTCTGCTGTAGTGAGTACATACTAGTGCAAGCGTAGGGGTTGCACAGTTGCATCCCCTTCTGCAATGCTCATCCACCAAAGATGCTGGCCAGTGGAAGAAATAAACTGTCCTTATTTTGGTGAAGAGGAGAGCAAAAGAAGTTCTGCTACCACTTCATGGCTCCCTCTAAGCAATGTCCTACCAGGGTCTTGGAATCAGACCTSCTTGCCTGCTGCTTACATGCTAAACCAGTAAAATAACTACCTCTAAACCTCTACAGTCATAATCTCTAAAAAATATGGTATGTAACCACACTTATAAACTTGCAGTGAACGATATGACATCCATTTCAGTTCCATTTCTGCACCAAAATCAAAATTCTTCTTGAGATCAGGTGTGAAATGGTGTGTGTGTGGGGGGTGCGTGTGCCTGCATTTGTGTGATTGTTTGTGAGAGCRGAACAGGATAATTCCTAAAGAAGTACAAAGAGGACAGGACAATCCGGAAGATTTAAAAGTGTCATTTTGTCTTARATGCAGCACTATTAGGACATTAGATGGAATGTGAAGGTAAACACAAGATGCTCTGCAAAGGAACTTTCTAATCCCTTGTACCAGTGGCAGGGGAGGGCATTATATGAACAAAATAAAGCCAGAGTATCCCACTTCAGACTTGAAGTTGTAATCCTGAGAGTGGTTGTTCTTTCAGTTTATGTCATTAGATCRCCTTGATTAAATCTGATACCTGAATTATGTCAGGATTCATCTATTATCCTTATTGCATGATAGATAATAATGCCAGGAAATAGAAACTRTTCTCAACAGGAAGAAGTAACTATGAGAAATATCAGGTAAATGTTGTTTCTTTACAGCAAACATATTTTTAATAAATGTATCCTTTTGTTAAAAGTAATATAATTTTCCATTTTACTCAGTATGTTCGCTTTTTCATTTCAGACATGTCTGTCTCTATAGAACGCAAGAGCAAGCTACTGAAGTGATCACAGTCAAAACCTGTGATTTTATGTTCAGCCAATTGCTTTTGACCAGTTTGAGATCATTAGTAGCTTGCAGAAATCCTTGTGGAATGAGTCAAAGTTTAATGAATGCAGAAACATCAAGTGCATATTTGGAATATAAGCAGGCTTGTTTCTACCTGCTATGTGTATCAACAGCCAAACAGTTTGAGAGAGAGGATTAGCAAGAGGAGACACTGCTGAGGCTTAACCATTGCAATAAGAATTTGGCTGCCTTGTCCTTGGAGATGCCACGTTTAGGAAAAAAGGAAAAACTACTTGTTGAATGGTTATGTTGATGTCTTAAGACATCAATTATGTCTTAAGAGCAGTTTACAAAAATGTAGTTGGTACTTTTAATAGACAAAAAAATGGATAGTGAAATGTAGTCTTTGCAACTGTTGCTTTGCAGCGTTAGTTACCTGCAGTGGTTGCCTTGCTCCAGGACTTTGCTTTGGTGAGGAAAAGGAAGATGATGATTTTGGTTTATCAGCTGAGCTACTGAAGTACATAGCTCTAGTCACACAACATGAGAGGTTCTCTACAATGACATGGACAAAGCAGCTACATGTATTAGGAAAGCAATTTTTTAAAAAAAATATTACGTCTAAAAATATCCCCCAGATGGAGACATCCAGCAAGACAATGAGAGCACGGAGGAACAGAGTCTGCAAGGGGCCAATGCTGCTCTCTTCTAGGCCCGACGGGAGTTATTGGGGGATCCACAACAGCTGACTGGAGAAGCCAGAGCAGACCTACAAGATCTATGTGTGCAGATTCCCCAGGCTTTCCCGCCCTATGGAGTGAGCAGCTCCGAGAGGACTGTTCTGTCCCTCCTGCCTCCCRGGGAGATGGTCGCTCTGGATATTGCATTTGCCCCTAGCGTCAGGGCTCACACGTCTCAGCATCCAATGCTTCCATTTTATCTGGAAGTGAAGTTGCTTCAACTGCAGCAAACGCACCAGCGTCAAGGCACGGAGTGAGTAACAGGCCGCTTTGTTACTTAAGCAGTRGTTTGAGGACTCCGAAGGAACGCAAATTCCACGCTCGCGCTGTGCACAGAGGGGAATTTTGCCTGGCACATGGGAGCAATGAAGGCATGAGTTATCACAGCATGACAAACAAATTACAGTGTTACTGTGTTCTCACGTGTGAAGCCTGAATCTCACACTACCTTAGATACAATTATTCTTCTGCAGAAGCGAGTCCTCAGATAGCCTGTACCCTCAGATAACCCAGAGACTATACATGGGAATGTACACCATTTTTTATCAGCTGGATTTGTAAGTGAAATACAGGCAGCCAAATCCAGAGACCGCTGCTTTGGCAACTCCCCTCTCCTCGGCATCTCCCCTGGCGGTACCTCTGCAGCTCGGCCCTGGCACTTTTCCGCAGGCAAAGCGGGAAGGGGGAGGTGTGGAAGCCGCTTGTGGGTGCTGGGAAGGCTGTGGAGAGGYGGATGCGGGGCTTCTCTCGAGTGAAGGGCAGCAGGAGCCCGACGCGGGACAAGCCAAGGGAATGGACRCATGTACTGCTGCATGAGGGGGCAGAAGCGCATCACAAAAGCTAAGACCAAAGCAATTTTATTCCAGATCCCTCTCCTCTCCCGAGGGAACACTTGGTAGTGGTGACATGAAGGTGGCTTCACCAGTCTTGCACTGGAATTATTACGGTGCAAACCGGAAGAACTAGGTCTGCTGAACTCAAATTTGGGCACAMAAATACAAAAGGATTGAGCAGGGGTTGTGGATAAACATCCTTCTCTTTACTTCCACATGCGTACAACGTCTGTATTGTTCAGGTACAGGCTTTTTGCACATAGGCTGTGAGTTATATATGCAAAAAGCCCCTTTTTTGAACACAGGAGGAGAATGCTGCAGGACCAGAATGACCTTGCACCAGTCTTCCTGGGCAACAGGTTTTCTCATAACATCAGCATTGGAGACTTACTCACAATTAGGTCATTCAATCTTTGATCATTTTTTGCTCCGTAAAGTACAGAAAATATTTACATTCAATATGCAAGGTCTTTCTTCAATTCCTTGACAGCCGACTGCTTTAATTATACGTGTGCTGACAGGACTACAGAGAGATCCCATGTGGCCGCGGAGGAAGGGAAGAAAGCTTATCATCAGGTGACAGAAGAATGCCCTTATTGTTAGCGCCAATACTTGCAAATCAACCTTTCCAGTGCGTCCTAGACCGGCACAAATATACCGCTCATGGGGTAGGGAGCTAATACGTTAATAACGCAAGAACCGAGGAAGGACTTCTCCTGGGATACACGCACCTCAAGATTTGTCACGGATTAGCCCTAAGAATTGTAGGGTGGGTAACCCACAAAGTACACTATTTTGGTTAACACAATGTTATTGCTATGCTCAGAAAACGAACCTTAAACCTCTCTGGGTCTTGGTCTTCCCTCCCTTAGCCCAGCTGTCGTTACTGCTTACAGTGTTACAGTACCTAGGAACCCTAAGCCATGCAGTAGGACTTTATTGTGCTACGTGCTGTGCAAACACGGCAGCACAAAACGGATCTGGCTCTGAGAAGATGAGATCGCTTCCCAACCTGCCTGTCACTGCAGTAAGTTCACAGGATGACTCCAGATTCACTATGGTGCAAGTTAACAGAATTAGGTCCTCTAATCTCAAATTTGCACACGCGAAAGTAAAGGGATTCGTTGGATTTTGATTTTTCATCACATTGCACAGTGGTATATGTTCATGAACCTATCTTCCGCACTTCAGGAAATAGTGCAGTCTTTTACTTCTTAACAGTACTTCAGCTGAAAAACAAACCAGCTGCTCCAAAGATCAATACATTTAGCAATGAAATAAAATATTAACTGCATTGTGCTACATGCAAAGTTAATCAGTAAGTATAGGCCAAAGAAGGAACTGCGAAGAGTCACATAGGATCTTTGCTACTGGCAGGAGATGCCAAAGCAGAGAGGCTGTGCAAACTGCCATTTTCCACAGGAAGAAGCAGTGCTGCGCTGTGCAGGGTGGACAGGAGGACAGAGGGGTGGAAGAAGCTGCTGTGCTTGTGATGGAGTGATTGGGGGGATGAGTTTCCTCCAACTGGGCTTTAATACACCCAGGGTTAGCAGCTTTCTTGGAATCTCTGTAACTTCATAGGTTTCAGCTTAATTTGTGGTGTTGGTTATTTCTCATAACTGCATCAAACGCAGACAATTTTGGGTTCAGATATGAGACTCTGAGGTAATGTATTGTGGTAGCTGTGTGACTTGAATCAGTGTACTTATCGGTACAACACTGCTGTACTTCAAATTAAAGTATGTGCAAATTATTTAACAGTACAGTTGACCCATCCACAGCTGAAGTTATAAGGAAGTTAATATGTAATAGATTTTTAGCACAAGGAATATTTTCAAATTATCTATTATCATGCTGGACACTGCAAATTTTGATCTCAGATTCATTCTGGAAACTCACCATTTTGCATAATTCATTTCTTAGATCAAGGACAAGTCTGGTATATGATTATTGACAAAAAAGAACAACCTCTCCAAAACCAAACATACTGTGAAGGATGTTTTCAATCTCTTTTTCTGGTCTTCCCTTTTTGGTTTATACCCTCTACCCTTATGATTCATCACATCTCACTCTGCCCTGATCTTGCAAGCATTTATATGTCAAAAACTGCATCAAGCATCCCTCTCTTAATGAAGTACATAGGTATTCACAGGATGGTAGCTTTAGGTTAATTTAAACATGGATCCCAACTTTAATGTAACATACAGATATTAATAAATGTATTATTAGAGCTGATACTGATAGATGAGACCAACTCCTACCAGCTAAACAGCTACAGATTATACTTTTGAAAACAGAGACGCTAAATACCATTTTGTGTTGCCATTGCTTAAGGAGAGTAGCAAGTTCTTCAGTCCTGCAAGAAGGATATATTTGCAGGATTTTCTAGTGACTGTAGAGCAGAGCACTGCATAGGAATATCACAGATACTGTGTCTATCTACTCCCTTAAAATGACCCTCAGTATTATTTATCCATCACAAACATTAGTGAATTTATCTTCTTTGACTCCCTCCTTCCTTCCTGAGAAAAGTGATGCTTGCATCCAGCTGATGGAGTACCCTAGCACAAAGATATATATGGCTTGATCCAAGTATTCCTGGACCAGTCCAAGAACAAAACTACAATCTAGGTGCTAGATAACTGTGTAATTGTATCATTAACCTGCCATTTGATAGTAATGCCTTATTTTACCCTTATTTAAAATGAGGGTGATGGTACCTATACAGGATGTGTTGAAAAAGATGCCCTAATGTTTGCCAAGCTCTTAGAGAATATAATGGTTACTTTGCACCTTGTTTCCTCTTTAGAAGGAGTAAAAGCTGGTAGCATTGAATGCCATTCACACCAGATAGGGTATTGAAGAGGTATTTCTGGTACAATAATTAACCATGAAAAGGCTTATTTGTGTTTTTAATTAAATTCCCAATTTTTAAGTGAAAAAAAAAAAGCTTTCAAAGATTTGCACCTTTAACAATGCAGTTGTTTTCATGTTTGCAGATTTACAGAGCAAACCATCTTGATTACTTTGGGGATCCAATMCGGAAAGCAGGCTCCCTGTTTCACCCTTTTTAGAGAAGAGTTTGGATTCCTTCTGTATAAAAGCAAAACAAAGGGAAATGCAAGAGCAGAAACTGAATTGTCAGGATTTTTATACCTGCCTGCCTGCCTGCTTGCTTGCTTTTTGGCTCATTGGCTTTTATTTGTGGACCCGTATTTCTAACATAGTCAACAGCGCTTCAAGGATACACTTCAGAGCTGGTGGARAAGGCCACGTGGCGACAGCATGATTTTTACTCAGGGAACCACATAAACGTGACAGAGGGCTGGAAGGCACCTTGCAAGGCGTCCTGTCCACGCCTCACCTCGCACCAATGCGCTCCCRACCTCGGCCTAAGGGTGCAAAGACAGCTCGCCACCCGCGCTGAGGCTGGTTTGCCCTTTCTCTCGCGGTGCTGGGCCCGGCAGCCTCTCGCTCTCGGCTTCCCGGCGGAAACCTGACCTGCTCGGGGGAGATTCCTTTTGCGGAGTTTGCTCCCTGGGGTCTCTCCCCATCTTACACATCCTTGTCCGTGCTAACACGTACTACAGCTCTGCAGACTGTCTGCTGGAGAACATGTTAACAGGGGGCTGCAGAACGAAGGGGTAACTAAAAACAGAGCTTTCCAGCTGTGTGCCTCCAATTCACATGGGAAGCAAGTACAAATTATTACCGTTTGTGTCTTTTTGCAAAATATTTACTATTTCAGGGCGATCAGGGCCTCCGGACCTGGAGATGCACAACAGTGTGTTTATACCACCAACAGAGCTGTACAGTTCTCTTAACCAAAAATGAAGAACTTAAATGTTTCGTGCCAGCAAAAACACTGCCCTTATCTTGAAGTAAACTGCTTCACATTCAAGCACTGGTAAGAGAAATGAAGAAGGTGAAGGCCTACAGGCATAGCACATCATCAGTCCTAATACATCACATTAGGTCTGGGATCCATGACCATTAATATCAGATCGAGGCACATCTGGCTCACCAAAATTTGATCCAGAGCAGGCCTTGGCACACCGCTGCATTTCTCTCTGCTGATAGAGTGAGCTCACAGCAGAGGAATTTCTATTTGCTTTAGATTTCTACTGTGAGGATAAACTACTTCTAATCCAATATAAAGCCTGCAGGTACCTTGTTAAGCCATCAACGTTTTTCTTAACAAATGTGAATAAGCAGAGTGAGCCTATAGCAGACCAGTGCTTTGCAATTGGTGGCCACGGCAGCCTTCAGCTGGTGGCAGGAGCTGTAAAGCCGGATTTACTGTCTTGTTGGACTGCTGCCATAAGCATAACCTCACACTGCCATGACTACCCAGGCTTCCCCACCTCTTTTGCTCCTGACTTTAAACAGGAGACATCCACGGCATGAATATACGAGATTTGATAGAGCAACATCTCATGCTTTTTGCTCAGTCCCGTTTTAGTTACCACTTCCCTTTGCCAGTACCTCAAAACTACTTTGCCAGGGCAACCATGTCACAAGGAAAACTGCTGTTCCGGTGGAATAAATGCATTTGTGACAGGGGCTTGCTAGCACAACCGTATTGATCAGTGCTTGCACCCCGAAACTCCTCTGACAGATGCTTGTAGTGCCTRCCTGACTTAACTGAAAAATTTTCATTTTCTTATTGATTAGCTATCTCTAGGAGGGAACAGTATAATCAATGAACCTCTTTGTTGTTTTCAACATATGCATCCCCCATATAAATCTCATTATTTTCTACTTTATTATTTTATTTTCTACTTCTCTTGTCTCTCTGAAGGAAATCTATTTCCTAATTAAATGCATCAAACCTATAATACGGTAACCTAAAGTATATTACTATTTTATTTCCCAATAAAAGATTATTGCCATGGGAGTGACTGTCACTAGGCAGCTTATGTCTCTATTAGTAATAAATGTTTATATTATAATATCACACGAAACCCTCATTTGTGATGGTATCAGGTTTTAAGATCCTGAAAGCCCACGGAAATTAGTCAGTTTGTGTTCCAGAGCACTCCTGGAAATAGCCATACACATTTTTCATGCTTTTATTCAATTTATGGCATTGCATTTAATTTTTGATTGGCAGGTTCATCRCTGACATGATTTGACAATTTCTGGTCCTGACACAATTTGAGTATTTGAAAAGAAGCGCTCTTCCTAATGGTACAATTTGCATCAGCATGYACATTTGAACATGTATTTGGATGTATTTCATTCCAGGCCTGTACAATCTGGGCAGCAGAGAAACACGTTATAGACCCTGATACTTTTCTCTGAAAGAAAAAAATGCCCTTGATGCTTCTAATTATTTGTTACATATCCCACTTCGTAAGACAACRGAAGACTGATAGCCAGGGACTGTATTCTCAAATAACCGTTCGCGTTGCAAATAYACGCCGTGGAGACGAGCGAGAAAGATCCCAGCGGCGTGCGCGTTCTGCAAGCGCGCACCAAGCCTCGATGTTGGCTCGAATCACGGCTTGTGTCCTGCGGACACGAGGCTGTTTAGGGGAATCAGCGGGAAACGCTTCGCCTCCCGGCGCAGGGGCGGCGGCGAGACGGGGGCAGGAGCCGCCCTCTCCGTCGCTACCTGCGGGCTGCAGCGCGGCGGGCGTCGAGGTGCCGCCGCAGCCCCGCGCAGTGCTCAGCGAGCTGCCCCCGGTACCTTGCAATTTCTGGCTGTACTCTGTCCTGTCCGACTGGCTCCTCCGCAAGGCGCCGTGGTCCCCGCCGGCGGTGCCCTCCACCACGGGCTCCGTCCTCCTCCTCCTCCTCTCGCCTGCGTACAGCTTGTGCTTCAGCAGGGCCAAATTCCTCCTGGGGGCCCCGGGGCAGTCGCCGCTTGCCATGCTCAGCCTCGGTGCCGAGGACGGGCCGGCTTCGAGGCCGGCGGCGCGGCGGCCGGCGGCGTGGGGCTGGCGTTGGGACGGAGCGCTGCCCACGCGGCGGCCGCCGTGGGGCTCGGCCCTGCCACCTGCGCCGCCGCCGCGGCTCCACCCCCGCGAGCAAACGCCGCGGGCCGTGTTTGCCTTCACCCGCCCTGCGCGCCAGCACGCCTGGCGGCGCAGGGCGGAGGGCCGGCCCCAAACCGCCCGCATCCCCCCTCTCCGGGCTTCGGGGACACCCCCGCCCCCGCCCTGCTGCGGGCACCGGCACCCCGAGGCGGGCTTGCATCCTCCGGCGGGCACCCGGGCTGCCCCCGCCGGGAAATGCCCTGCACTTTTATCGGACGCCGTCCCTGCCTGCGCTGCCGCGGGAGCAAGGGGGAAGCAGAGGGCGAGAGCGGGGGGAAGCGCCCCCGCACCAGGCCAGCACCCCCTTGGCCCTCACATCTCCTCCCTCCCGGGGGYTAGCGCCCAGCGGTGCCCCCTGCARCCCCGCCAGCGTTGCCRSGGCCCCAGSTCCCAGCGCGTACGATTGCACCCGGMGAGCTCCCGACCCCGCTGAGAGCGGCAGCTTGCAGGCTGGAAACTCCTRATCTACGGGTTTGAAGGGAATCAGATTCCCCAGGACCAGGAAGAAATGCATGTGTGCGCTGGGAGGGAGGGGGCTGGAAAACCCGCCGCGAGGAGGGAGAGGGCCAGCAGCCGAGGCTTGCTTCAGCCMGGGGTTGTGTCCTGCCTTAGGACCGAGCACCGCGCCGCAGAGCAGCAGCCCGGCCGGCGGGGCGGTCGTTTGCAGCCTCGGGAAAGAGCGGCGAGGGGCCTGTGCACGCAGAGGCGGCACGGAAGAGTGCAAGGGACCCGTGGAGGCTGTCACAGCAAATTACTGCGCTCTGATGGCTGGGGAGCGGACGGCAAAACACCTGCTCTTACTACCTCTAGATCAGTCCCAGAAGAGATGTTGTTACAGTGTTTGCTAGCAATGGCCTCTGGCATTCAGGCACCGTCTAGCGATCCTCCGCAGAGCTGGTCTAATCAAGCTCATGTTAAAACAGCAGGAGCTGCTGGCATCTAAGCTCGGCCTGGCCCTATCCCGGGAAGAGCCGCAACAGCCGTCAGCGGTAATCGCTGCAGCTGCCTTGGTACCGACCCCCTGCGGCCCCTCTGCTCCAGGAAAGGGTCTCGCGGGAGCCGCCGGTTCAGCCCCAGCGGTGTCGGGTCTCGCACCCGCTCGCTGCCACAGCACCCGCAGAGCGGCGGGTCCCATGTCCGTGCGGTAAATGCCGGCGTGCAGGTTGCTCTAGCCTTCCCGTACCGCAGCCCTGAAGCGCTGTGTGATAAAAAGCAGCGAGCAGGGAGGTGAGGTGCCTTTAAAGAGCTCACTCTGTGATGTTCCCTCCTGCTTAAAGCCCCTAATTTCTACCCAGCAGCAAAAAGATGATGAAGCTGTTAAGCAATGACTATTTCAAACTGCAAGTGTGCCAGCACCGCACAAACTGTCCAGTCCAAACACCACCTGGCTGCAGAATAAAGCGGGGAGCGGGATACGGGCAAGCTGCTGCGCTCACACAGGCAATTCGTGTACTCTGTCTCCTTCTTGATATTGCCCTGAGAAAGTCTTTTGTTCCGCAAGTGAGACCACAAATGTTCCTTAAAAGGCCCAAGCAGCTGCGGAGAGCGTGAGGAGAAGAGTACCCAGGGAGCAGAGACACTCCTGGGACAAGCATCAAAGCCACAACAGCCGCAGGATGAGCAAAAAGATCAAGGTGAGAGTTGAGGGAAATTAGCTGCCCAGTTTCTTTACAGGGTGGACTTCCTTTTTTTTTTTTCCCCCAAGCAGTGGTTTGACATTCAGGGAGGGCGGTAAAACTGGTTTAAGCAGTCACCACCCCACCGCCTCTCCCCCCCAACCCCCAATACTTGTGCCCTTCTGTCCCTGCAGGCTGTAGAGACAAGCTTTGGAGACTAGCTGGAGGAACTGAAAACTCCCTCCCTTCCCCCTCTCCCCTGGGCTCTTTTCCAGCTGGATCTGTTCTCCCTGCTTAGTTCATCACACCATTACGCAAGCGCTTGTGGTAGCATGAGACAGGGGACGATGCCGGGGTAAGAGGGAGCAGCTGGAGGTAGGGGGGCTTATTGCTGAAGCTGGCATTGCCCTGAGAAATTACTTACCCCAGCTGGGGTTTTAGGCATTGTGCTCTTCAGAAGMCACGGAGTCCATAATTTCTATGATCTGTTATTATATTTATTTAAATTAAGAGTGTTTTGGGGAGAGCGAGGGAATATATCTTGGCTGGGTGGAGGTGGAAGAACAAACTTTGTTAAATTCTTGGCTCCATAGGCTCTCTGCCACATACGCACAGTTACAGCCAAGATAGGATATAATAAAGTTTGTTCAGGTGTTTATTACGACAGCAATCTGCCCACATGCAAAAGAGGTCTTCCTCTTCCTCCACGACTCATTCATAGGCTCTGAAAAGGGATGTGTTCCTTCATCACGGAAATGGTTGCAGGGAAAGYTGACTGCAGTTTGCTGCCGTCTTTGTACTTGTCATGGTTTACCTGGCTTTCTGAGGCAGCCAGGAGCCCAGAACTAGCACACAACACAACGTGGAAATGTAGGCGAATGCCTTCTGGGACCTCAAAATACTTACGCTGTACTGCTTAGCATGGAAAAGGTTGAAAATACCATGTCTTAAGTAATATTCCAACTGACGTGGGGGGCATTTAGGACTCACAGCTTCTCCAGCCTCTCTGGAGGGAGGGAGTTTTGAGACCTGTCCTTGCTTTATCCATCGGCCTGCACTGCGGGCTGGTGCCAACGCAGCCAATAAGAGGAATATGTAAAAACAGATGCATATTTGAATTAGATACCCTCAAAACCTCTTATTACTGTTTTTTATGCTTCACCTGGACTATAATAAAATGCCACAGAAAGCACTGTCTGAACTGCATGTGAAGTACTTGACTTTAGCTGCCACATGCAATAGTACTAGCAAGCACCTCTTAATCTGCAAATTACTCCCCTTCCTTTCTGGACAGAGTAACAACTGATTGTCAAACTGTATCAAAGTTACTAATCTGTAAAACAAGAGGGAGTATTTAGCATCCATGTGGACAAAGTGCTCTTTTTACAAATAATGTGAAAATCCCTTTAACCCCTGCATGTAATTCTCCTAAGCAAATAGGAATCTAGTTGATATGAGCACTCACATGTGAGTTATTGACGTGGAAGTCACTCTACTTAAGAGATGGAACAGGTGCTGGTGTCAGCATAGAAAATATTGGCATTGTGTTCCCAAGCAACTGTATTAGAAACATATAAGAGGTTATTGTTGTATGGTCAATGCTAACCTTTATCTCAATCYTGAGCTATAAATGAACCAGGAACGCCATCAAGGCTGATGGCCATTAAGTAAGCAAACAGTTATTTCTTTTTTTGCAACTCCTTGCAGCTGTTAGAGAAGATTTCTTTTTATAATTTAGAATCCCAGTGCGTATGTGAAAAATGTGAGTGCTGATTGACTGCCATGCCTGTTATGTTTCAGTGGAGGTGTACAACACTGCTAGAGTCCTGTGGCAATGRCACAAGCCTATTATTTTCAAGCTTGTTCACTGAAATGGGCCAGCACAGCCACCAAATGAAAGCAGTCTCTCATTACTGTTGCATTTTGACTTCATCTGCCAATGCAAATTCACTGTGAACTACTGAAGTCCGAAGTGTATGTTCAAACGGGTGTGTTTRTGACCTAACCATCAAGTATCGCACAACCTTTTAACAACAGAGGAAAATTAGGGTCTGTTCTGATGACTTATGTGGATGCTTCTATTACTCTGACAGACAAAGGACCAAGTTCATTGATGGCTTCACTTTAGGGCTATAGTTGAACTTCATCAACACAAAATTTGACTTCAAGAGGGAGCGCTGGGTACTGAAACAATAGGATACAGCAGCCAGCACAAAGCATGAAGCATGATCYCAGAGGCAGGTCTGCTATTGCACTGTAAAGCTGGAATCTTCTGTTGAAAGATTGATACATCTGTTACCCCTCACCTGGACSTAATCCAGGCATGGGGACAAAGTCCATGCAAATAGGTGGGCAAGTCCACTAATGCCAGRGGAGTTTCATTGCACCCTTTTCTGAAGTTATATCCTATTCTGAGGTTATACTGAAGGAGAAGCAAAGGATGTACTATCGGTGCAACACCAGTATTAGAAACCTTTCTGTATGGAGAACGGTGTGCTCATCTTCCCTGCTGGYCCTGTAAATCACTTGAGAATTGTCATTATAATTAACAGTAGATCAATGGGTATGTTTAATGACTTAAGTCCATGGGATCGTTTCATTAGCAGATCACTCAGGCTCAGCTCCAGATCCATGAGYGTCTCTGACAGCACCAACCTGTGGAGCATCCAGGCAGCACTGGCACCTTTCTCTGCTCCCGGGAAAGCTCCTGTCTGTGYGTTCCCCTGCTAATTCTTCCTCCTTCCTCTCCTTCCACAGAGCTGGTCAGAAACAGAGAAATCATGCTGAAAGGTGCTCCTCGCCATTGCTGTTGGAGTTAGCCCTCCTCTTTGCATAGGTTTGCCCAGGTAGAAGGACTGCACTCCAAAGACAGTGGAGAATTAGAAAGTAAAAAGAGGCTGCTGCAGAGAGCTGTATTACCATCTTTATAGGTAGAATGTGACGGTAAACAGCGCAAATGTCCCTGTTACCTCTTGGTCTCCATACAAGCTAACCTTACTGCATATAAAAGAAAATCCTTATCTCTTGTCCCTCTGCCTGTATGCATGAGCCATACTAAAGGTTCTTTTAGAGAGACAAAAAGTTGAGGTTTAAATAGTGATAAGAACAATCACGTGTCAGACCCACCAAGGACTTTGAGCGTTGGAAAGTTGCTAGTATGTATACACTATTTGTTTGCAGCTATAACTGTAAGATAAGAATAGGATGACAGATCAGGATAAAAGTAATAAAAATGGAAGACTTAAAAATAGGTAAAACTGGATACTACACATTGATTTTTTTCACAATGAATGAATCAAAATTACTTTGAAATATACACAGAAGAAAACTTCAAACACGTTTCAGTAGTAGAAAAAGAGAAAAAAAGCCTGCCTTGCAGGTGAAATGTTATTCAGTGTGGCAGTGTCACCTTCACTCCTCTGGCTGATCTTGCCAGACTGGTGATTCCAGTAGAGAAACAGGTCTTTAAAGTAAGCAATAATTTCTTTCAGTGCTGTCTATACTGTTTCTCSTCTAAATATTTGTAGGAGAAATTAATAAAACAAAGCATACGCCTTCAGGGCTCAGACTAGGCTGTGGGTATTTTTAAGAGGGGATGGCTCAAGCTATCAGGCTAGGCAATCAACGTCTTTTGACTGCTGGGAAGCTTTCTTACTTTGAACAAAGACTCTGCCCCAGTTTACCCACACAAAAGGCTGATGTGTTCTGCGTATACAGAGAGGGACCCAGCTTTCGAAGGAAACACCTGTCAGAAGAGAGGGGGAGAGTGAATGCTGAGAGAAGGGTCAGCAGGGCTGGAATTGTTCTCAAAGTGTCAGTGGATCTGTCATTGTCCAACAGGGGCATTTTATTAGTTTGTAAAACATGCTCAGAGCTGCGCCAGCTTTCAAAGGCGCATATCTAATGGCATTGCTTCTTTGAAAGGGCTAGGAGGTGTGGAGGAAAGGGGAACTTACTAAGGAACTGAGCAGCCTTTTGATTTGTTCAGGGTTACGGCTGCACAGTTATTTTCTAAGGAAAATAACCTGACTCTGTTGATCAAGTAGATGGCACTGTGATATCAAAGCTAATGAGGAAAGACAAGAAAACTAGTGAGACAGATAAAAGCACAGAAGATGAATCCTGATTATTATTATGTTATAATGTAAAATAGGGGGTGAAAAAATTACCAAAGAAAAAATGTGGAATTCTTTGAGAATTTTATGCTTGGCAATTCAAAAATCAAGATGGAAACGGAGTCTAAAATTATAGGGCCAAGGCTACTGTGAGCCAGTGGCGAGATTTGCRTTCTAGATTCCTATTTCCAATTATTACTGCTTGCAACTTTGCACTGAAACTTTGTGTGTTTCCAAACAATGTTTTTCAGCTGAATTGGAACTTTTTTTTTTTTTCTTTTCTCTCAGTCTCTCCTTCTCTTTGTGCATGCGCATGTGTGCAAATGAAAGAAAGAAAGAATGAACAGGGAAGAAGACTATTTGGAGATTTCTGTTTTGTGATGTGCAAGCTTCTTAGAAGCAACAAAGATCAGACTTTTAAAATATTGAAGTTAAGTAACATTTCATGCTTGTGAGTGATTTTTGGTAAGAGTTATGGTGGGTTGGGAATCCTTATTTCACAGGGCTTAAATTGAACTCTGCACAGATGTCTAGGAAGGAAGGAACAGGCACGTACTACAAAGCTTGACTCAGCCCCAGCCTCCTGATCGGTAAATYACTTTCTAGGCATAAGTCCAACCAGAACTAGTGGCATGCCTGCCTGGCTAGCCTCTGCTTTCACTGCCCACTGCAATTAGATTACCAGTGGGCAAGATGAGCACTCTGTGTACTTGATAATGCTGCCTACTCCTAGAGAAGTTAATCTGGCAAGTGAATCCTTATGGGGAGCCTAATGGAAAGCATAGTTAAAAACAAAACTAACAGCTCACAGGGACAATTTATTCAGAAAAAAACCCACAGGGTGTAAACTCGACATCTTCCTATACGTGACAGTGAAATTTAAGACTAGAATCTATTTTTGCTTGAACATAGAAGATCAGTCCCTTCAAACCAATGGGATTGCTCTTATAACTGCTCACTACTGTAAGCAAAGGTCCACAATCTGACCCAAAGTACAGTTTCTTCAGGACAGAAGCCTCTGTCTTTACTCACTTTAGGATGTTAAGTAACATAACCTAATAAACCTTATCCTAGTTACTGAAATGCACAATTTGTTCCTTTTAATTAGATGATTGCTACCATCGGGTATTTGTCAGCACATAAAATGCAGATACTTGTGTGAATAGGCTGTGGATAGACATTCTTTCCAATACCCAGCTGTGCCAATGAAAGAGGTTACTGACTCCAGCAACCTGTCATCCTCTTCCTGCTGGAGACTGTCAGTGCACAGATCTGCAAATAGAGTTGTTCATGCTCCTTAACTCGCTTCAGCCACAAAGTAGCCTGGCTAACTTAGGCCACCTCTTTAAATTGCTTCAGCTAGCCTGTTTTGTTTTGATTTGAGCTAAGGAGCACTGATATGAGCTGATCCACCTATATGCTGGTGGRATAGTGACCTCCAACCAAGCGAGCGCTAACAAGCAAGTGCAAGCAGCAACCTATTTCACCAGGGTAGCGGGACTGAGAGGACAGTCATCCTTGGCTGCACTGGCCCTTTGCACAGAGGTAGTTTTCATTCAGCAAACAGAAGGCTGGCAGGAATTGATTCCTCCTGATTAATGGTCTTACAAGCAGTGGAGATACAAGTTATATTACAGCAAAAGTTAATGATAATGATGTGATCACCAGTCAAGAGCAAAGGCACTGAAATAGCATATAGATGTACTAATGAAATTCTTCAAAGCCTTATTAGCTTAAAAGATGAAAATGACTTTTATTCAGGAGGAAGGCATTTTTTTTTAAGATTATTATATAGATAGTTTTCTGCATTTAATTTGCACAGCATTTTCCTGGGCAAAACAGCCACAGTTTCATAATGTATCCAAAATACAAATTTACATGTGCCGTGTGGAGTGCAAACTTACAAAATAAGGATGTCCTTCAGGCTTAGATGATTATAATGCTGTTGAGTTTTTGCTATACTCCAGTGGCATTCTGATGGAATGAGATTCACCTCTGTGCAGAGGGCAAGCATAAAACCTATGCACCATATATGGCCTACCTAAGTCTTATGGACCTAATTCTAATTCTTTTGAAATAAAGAGCAATATTTTCATTGTCTTTCAGTGAGAGCTGGTTCAAGGTCAATAAATAAGACTTAATCAGTCCTATACATGCCTTTTCTGGCYCAATCAGAATAATGCTTTTACATTTGGAAGTAAAACACTTGGGAATAAAAAGAACTGAAAAAAAACACTTCGCTAGTAAAAGCCTTAGTAGTTTTGAAGAGTTTGCTTAATGTACATGCTGGAATCAAAACACTCGTATGTTCCAACATTCAAGAACCATTAGAACACTAAGAAAATTTATTCTAATAAGGAAGCTGCAGCCTTACCTAAATCTGACTTCAGGAGTACTGTGCCTACTTCTGCCCTGATCTGTGTAATACAAATGTGTAATACTGCCAAATACAATCAAACCTATTCAGGGTTTTATTGTTATTATTATTTCTGTAGTAATAAGGGAATTTTGGAGACCTTAGAGTACTAAAATTTCATGTTCTCTACTCTGGCAGCACTAACAGGGTTTCTGTGTATTTTTCTGCTGTATCACGCACCCTTGCTAGGTGACACGATGGCATCTATGCATCTAAAAAGTGCCTGCACAGAAACTCGTTTATATTTCATAAATTTCAAGTGCTTCACAGGTGATTGCCCAGTACAGATRAGAAAGCTTTAGATAAGACTACGTTCACACTGCAAGGCAATGGAGAAATCTGCACTCAGATTTTGTGCATATTACTGGGGCCATAGCTATGTATTTCACCTCCTAGCTTGTCAAGGCAAATAAACATATGGTGGGATCCTTGTGGGATAACATTACGCTGAGCTGTAAACTTTACAAGTTTAAAAATATTGTGCATGTGCACATAGTAAGTGACTTTCAAAGGCTTTGAACTTACACAAATTAAATCCAGATTCCAAAAAAGTGGAGGTGGAAGGCTAGGCCTATGGCACATACTCGTTTTTAACCTTCCCAGTTTCAATAGTGGGCTATCTCAAAGTTGTTGTTTTTTTTTTTTTTTAATAATTGGAGAAGTTCCTCTACTTTTTTTTAATGCTTCAAATGAAAAAAAAACAGTAATTTTCCCCCTTACAAACTGAAAAAAATAAGAACTTCAAAAAGAGACCTCACATCACCCAAATATCTGGTTCAGGAAGTTAACATCTGAAAAACTAAGGTTTGGTGTACTCAGTGAAGAAAGATGCCAACTGCTCTAGTGAAACACCAACTATTATTTAGCAGCTTCCAGGGAGGTAGGTCATGATCGATCAAGTGGCCTGCTATAGCCTCTCTGTTGTCCTGAAGATAGTCTCCTGCGATAAATTTAGCAAACAATGGCACAAATTAGAGAAAGAGTCAGTAACTTTTTTTTTTTTTTAATAGCCCTTTCCATTATCAGGAAAAGTCCACGGGCTGGAGTAGAGCTACTGCTAAGATCTCGAGTGGCAACTTGCACATTTTGCAGCAGTACGTGGGGAAATTGTGAACGAGGGCATAACAAAAATCTCCTACTCTCATGTAAAAAATCATCATGGGATCTTTACTGTACATGCAAAACAGGCATCCTAATGCTTTTACAACCTCATCTACTAAACAGTTGAGGGGATGAAGAAGTTATGCAATGCTCAAATCCGATGAGAGTTCCTTGCCTTTCCGCTGCAAGCACTTTACTCCCAGTAACATTTAAAATGGCATCACGCCCTATAAAATAATCGAGGTGACATGTGGTTATCCTGTATAGATCTTCCAGAGTAACTCAGGTCAGCATTAAAACTCCGTCAATATTGATCATTTTTAGAGATGAACAATCAGTAAGACTGGCTTGGGATTTAAGGGATCAGCTAACTACGCAACAACAGCAACAAAAATTGCTCTGCCTCAGCTTCCCCAATAATAAAACAGCAGTAATGGTATCTGCCTTTTTCATGAATTAAAAAAGAAAACTCGTGAATAAGAAACATTGCTCCAGGAACTACCACCCACGTTGATGAATAAAATTCATYCAAAACCCGCCTCAGAGATGAATGAAGAGGGACCAGAATTCAAAGCCAAAGGTGTCACAGGAATCAGATCACACGTCGAGGAATAAGCCTGAAGAACAGCTCAACCTGAACGCAGCGGAGAGCCTCCCACACGCATCGGCGGGGCTCAACGTACAAACGCACGCACCTTCGGGAACCTTCGGCTACCCCGCGCCGCCCCCGAGGCGCCCCCCGACCGTTACAGCGGCTCCGCGCGCGCGCCGCCGCCGCCGCCGCCGCCATCTTGGGCCCCGCGCCGCTAACGGCCGCGCTCTGCCTCAGGCGGCGGCTCCTGCTCCCGCTCCCCCTCCGCAGCGCGTTAAGGAGGGGATAAGGACCGGGCGGGGGCAGCCCGAAGTCCCCCTCCTCCGCTCTCGGCCGTGCGAGGCTGTCCCGGCGGGGCGGGCGCGGGTCAGCGCAGGCCCGGCGGCCGCAGGAAGGGGAGGGAGGCGGCGGCGGCGGCGGCGGCCGTCGCCATCATGCGCGCGCCGCTGGGACTGCTGCGGCTGCTGGCGGCGCGGGGGTGGGGGAGGCCGCCGCGCTGCTGCCTCAGCGCCATGGCCCGCTACGGCACGGAGCAGCGGGGGCGGTCCCACTCGCCCGATTACCGCCTCTACTTTAGTAAGTAGTAGCCCCCCGGGCTCCATAAACCCCTTCTGTCCCCGCCGCTCCCCTGGTGGGGCACGGTGCGGAGGGGGGTGAGTGGCTGCTGCCGGGGCTCCTCAGGAGCCTCCCTCCTGCCTCGGGGCAGTTTGGCGTGGAAACCTCCGGCATTTCCCTGYGAGCCGGCTGTTTCAGGGGATGCTTGGCCTGCTCAGCCCTGGGGGCTGGTGTGCCCTGGACGGCCGTGCCCCCAGCCCTGAAAGCCCTCAAGGGCGAGGGGGACCTGCGACCCGAGGTGTGGGAGGCTAAAGCAGTGCCCTCTCCGTGGCAGCTGGGGCCGTGAGGGCCACAGGATGTTTTGTGAGGCCAAGGAATGCTTTGACAGCAGGAGCCTCGGCCTGCCTGGCGTAGTGGACCAAAGGAAGCGTGGCCTGCCCCCTGGGCACTTCCCTCCCAAAGTGTCATGGTGACCAGAGGCAGCCATCTGAAATGGGGGTCACCAGCCCTATGCAGCCTGTTTGGCTGGACCTTGGGTGCGTGGGCATAAGGACGTTTCCTAAAAACCAGCAAGAGCTCTTGGTGTGCAGTCTCAGTGTTAAGTGTTTAGTAACAAAGCTGTCTGTATGGTACTTACTTTACTAGCGCAGGTTTTATGCATCTGAGGTCCACTGGCTTCTCGATGATTTTGAGAGAAATGGCGGTGGCGTGTTTCCTGTCAGTGGTAGCCTGCCAGGACTCACTTGTGTTCAGTCCCCCAGGGGGTGTCTGTGTGGGAACTCATCAAGAGCAAGTCCATTCAGTGTGTGAGAGCAAGCAGCCTACAATGCAACTTTATCTGGGAGAAACATCTAGGAGACTTTCAGAAGTTACAAAAACAATTGTTGTCCACTCTTCTTTGTTGGGGTGGTCAAAGCGCGAGTCCAAAGCCAAATGAAGTGCATTCTCTGCTTTTCCCTTTACCCTTAAGAGGGACCCAGGCAGAGGAGGAAGTACTTCAGATTTGTGTTAGCGCCTTACATTATTGATAATGCTTCTGTCTACATGCAGATCTCATGCAGAACCTTGGGCTTTTGGCATTTTGAAAGTTTCCCTGTATTTTGAAAAGCTTTGGTGTCTACTCCAGTGAATTCTTTTCTCCAGTGGGAGCAAATCGTTGAAGTAAAGTCAGATTTCTGCTGATTTTGGAGGCCTGGGGTTTCAATTCTAGGGCCTGAGCCGTTATCTCTTCCTTTTTGTATTCTATTGATCAGTCATGATACACTAGTGGATTTCTATCTTTCTGTTTTGAAGTTCAGTTTCTGGTGTAGCTATATGGGTAGCATTGCTAGAAACCCAGACAAATTCATTGGTCGCTCATGGAGCTGAGGTTCTCTGGGAATTTTACATCATTCCCCACCTGCCTCCACCACTAATGGCTACGTATTGCCAGGAAAGCGAACAAGAGGAAATAAAAGGATTTTCTCATCTTTGCATAGCTTGTATTGCCAGTTAGTGAGAAGAGAGAAGTGTGCTGTTGACTACCAAAGCAATAATTTTGATTCTAATGAATCCTTGTCAAACAATCGATTTTTTTTTGTCCTGAGTATAGCTTATTTTGTAGTCTTTAAAATTAGAGTTCAGAAATAGTTGGGTTGATACGAAGTTGTTGCACACCATGTATTTCTGTAATGCATATTAAGTGTTGGGAATGCAGATGTTTTATGGCGTATGTTTAGATTTGTAATGCTACTTTTTTGTTTGTTTTTTTCAGAGAATGCAGAGGGTAGATATATTTCTCCATTTCATGACATTCCACTGTTTGCTGAATCTAAAGAAGTATGTATTTATGCCTTGAAATACAATCTGCTTCTAAAATGATAGTGTTTGTGTTGGTACTGTTTAGGTAAAAGTGTGCTTTTATTTTTCTCCAGCTAGTACTCTCTGAGTTCAGTAACGTGTAGTGAAACATAATGATAACCGTTTAAGCAACGGTTCCTAGATTTCTTAAGACTCCAAGTGATGGGAGAGAAAAAGACCTCTTCCTGTATCTTGTGGTAATTTTCTTTGTTTAAAGTTTGCGTTCATGTGCTCTAGAATTCATTTTTCTACCATTACACTTTTAAAATGACATTTTTCTGTATCTGCAATTAAATGTGTGCATTTCCTTACTGTGGGAGAGGTATAGCATGTACTTATGTGACTTACGGTGTATTTCTTTAATTCCCCAAAGGAGCATTGTAATTGGAAGACAACAATAATGCCCAAGAGAAAAGTGGTAATCGCACCTTTGGAGAATTACAAGGCGTGAGGTGCAGCTGAGTGCTTTCACGTCTTGTTAGCCATACTCCCTGGAGTTTCATTACAGCAATAATGAAACGCCTGTTTTATATGTCACCGGTGGGAACTGCAAGCCTTTGGTTTAGGCTTATGTTTGCTTATTATGGTATACTTGTTGCACAAACAGATTGGGAAGATTTCAGCCGTTGTCTTGATTTGTTGCTGGGGCCCTTTGGATGATACAAATGATGAGAAAAGTCAACAGCTCTAACGTATATTCAGATTGAGACTTTTGAACTAATGAATCAAGTCTCTTGAATTATTTAAAGTGAGAGCTAAAAATATACCTGAAACTGTTTGAGCACGAAGCGTAAGCATGCTAGTCAAGGGAAGAGGAATGCGTTATTCAGAGTCACATTGATAAGATGCCTGGTGCAGTTGGTACTATTGCTAGAAAACTAAAAGTCATTTTCACCCATGCATTCCATGGGGGCCTTGTTGTCCCTGGATCCAGAATTTAAGGTTTAGAGAGAGAGACGATGGAAATTTTATAGATTGGTAGGACATTGCTGTTCCATAATATAATTATGGAGAGCCTTTCACTTTGGCTACTTCAACATGGGAAGAATTTTCTGCAAAATATAGGGACTAGTGGGAGGAGAAGGGAAGGGAATCATTAGAAAGATCTATATTGATTTTACTTTCTGTGTAAGAGGAGAAGGTAAGGAGTTGTATGTTGTGTTTTTTCCCTCCTCTGATCTAAGCTTTGTGGGCTTTCTTTAATGATGGATAACTCCAGACTTATTTTCAATTTTGCTTTTCAGTTTTGCTTTTCATCTTTTTCAAGTGAACAGGAAGATGATTCTTTTTTTTTTTTTTTTTTTAAACTAATTGAGGACAGGCATAAACTGCTGCTTAAAAACTTGTGCAGCAGGGAAAAAAATGGATGTTTCCCCATCCATTTTTATTTTCTTCTGTTAACATCTGGAAGGTTATAATTTCATAATCAAAGAGACTGACCACATATTTTTAAAAGTAGTAGTTTAGGCCCTTATACTCAGACAACGATGTTTCAATTGCATTTAAAACTAGTACTATCCATATTTATATGAATAAGTTCTTCTTCTCTAATGTTCTTCATACACTTTTTTTCTTTGCTCTTTTCTTACAGGATAAAGAGATTCCAGCAAAGAGATCAAAGACTACTGGAAGTGAGGTACTGCCAAGATATATATTTTAGTTAAATGTGACTTTGCTGTTCTCTGCTTGTAATAGACCAGCTCTAACAGCATTTCCAGTCATGGTGGACAAAAAGAGCTATGTCTTTCACTGAGTAAGGTTAACACATCTTCAAATGCAAGTGTTTTAGGAGGAGAAAGCTTAAAGGGATTTAATATTCTCCTCTTTGAATGGGCCAGGAATGTCAGTATTTTTTTTTTATTCGTCAAGACATTCTCTAAGACAAATACTCTTTACCACTCCCTGAAAGGTTCATTATGGTTATTGCAAAGTTCATACATTATCTTTTTTCCTRTTACATTCAGAAACATTTGCAAAGAAAGCTCCCATAATGAAATATACATTATGCTTTGACTGTGGGGTGATATTTTGTTTATACAAAACTTTGGAGATCTAGCTGGGGCAGAAATTAGACTTACTGTCTGTTGTTTAAACCTTTTCTTTTGTCCTTTTCTCATCTGGGAAATCCAAAGGAGAGAAGATCACATGTACTAATGCTTTGGAATTAGCTGGTAACAAAGCTAAACCTAACAGAAGCCCCCCAAAACATGGAAGATCTGCTGTCTTTTTCTGTGAAACAAGATTTGATTATGCAAGTGTGTTGTTTACAATGCATAGCGTTTTTTGCAATGCTTTCCTTGGCACAGGCATACATCAAAAATTGAGTAGAAAAAATGAAAGAAAAAAATGAAATAAAACTATATTTTAAGACCGTGATGGTTCTTTCACCCCTCAGAACTTGGCTGCTAGAGATGAGGTTTCATGCCATCTATATAAGCATCTTAATGTCTGTTGGACTTCCCAGAATCTTCTTAACACTTGTTTGATCAGTTTTATTGTAAAACTGCAGCTACCCATGTCCTGTGACAGAACTGTCCTAGTTGTCTGGGTTCAGATTTGCAGTGTGTAGTATACTGGTTCTTTTGCTGTATACCTGTCCCCATGCAATCCTGCAGTCAGGCATTAAATGTATTTCCTCTTCCTTTACCTTGTGATTCATTTAGGCTACAATGCCTAGATAACACTATTTAGACTTCCTGGTTATTTGGTAGATGTAGAGTTATGCCTAAAAGGTGAATTGTAGAAGAAAAAGAGTATGGCTGTTGAGACACTGTAACATGAGTTCTTAATTACTGGTCTTGCTGGAAATCAAGTATTATGTTTCTTATCTGCTTATAAGTACTGTGACGATATCTGTGAGCTTTGAAGATGCAAAACCTGTTCTATGCAGGGTCTAAAACTGCTCAAAACYGCTTTTGCATGTGTAGTGGAAAGCATGATAGCTTGTTTAAAACCATGTTTGTAGTTCCATTTTTCTTTATCTCTGGGTCATTTGGGGGCAGGGGAAATCAAGCGAGGCTGAGAAGCTCTTGCCCTCTGGGCCAGTGGAGACCCCAGGCTGCTTCACATAACTTCTGCTGTAAGTGTGCTGTAGACTGTGGTTTAATAGAACCACAGAAAAAGAGCAAAGGAAGCTGTACTTTCCGATCTTTGTGGGCACGCGATGTGAGCAAGCAAACGAATGTGTAGACTGTAGGCTTCCCAACCATGCTTGGTTTTTACTTAGATGGTGAAATATGAGAAGGCAAATAATTTAGAAAACGCATTTTTCTTCTTTCAGAGCTGGGGAGAAGGGAGAAAATAGAGGGGTCTTTGTGTTCAGGAAAGTAGTGTTCCTTCTTTTTACACTGGGTTCTTCAGCGGCTCTCCTCATCTTGGTCTGGTGAGAAGTGCATCTCTGCATTTAGGGGAAGAAGGTGTAATCAAGAGAGAAGGGAGAAATGGGGAATTTAATGCTATTTATTGGTTTATAAAGACCTTTGAAGCAATGTACTCCTTACTGTCCTCTAGGCATGCAAAAGGTATTGTTAATATCTTGTGTTCAGTAGATTCTTGCACTGAACTTGGCCAAGATTCAAAGGTGCCTATGATCACAGCCACATCCTTAAAACTTAGGCTTTTAGAATAGTGATTATTTTTTAGTCTCCACAAGTGAATGGCCCCTTAAAAATATGTGTTAAATTATGCGAAAAATCTTTTTTATAAGATGGCAGTTTATCTATGGAAAATGAAGATAATTTTGCATGTGTCTCTTCAGTTTATCTGATCTATTTCAAATTATTCTTGGCATTTATGATAAGAAAGAAGGTTTCAAAAACAGGAGTTTCAGCTTTCAACATTAATGGGATAGGGGAGCACACGTTTTAGAAATCTGTATGTTCGCTGGTTTGCAATTTCAGCTTGTCTTAGTTCTAAGGGAAAAGTGGCATTACTGTTCTCAGTAGTGCAGCCATTTTTTGCAGCATTGTAGACCTCCCCAAAATTGCAATTAAATCTGGCTTTGCAGCTGCTGTTGACAACTAATCTTTTGGCTTTCATGGATGTTTTTCAACTGTGTGAAGACTTGAGAGAAGCTATCTTCAGGAAGGAACTATGTTGGAAGAAATCATATTTAGCCTTAGTCTCAAATTATTGCYGGTTTGCAATCTGAACCTCAGCTTTGTCTTAAGCATTGAAAGCACTCAAAATCCACTCTTGCCCAAATAAATCTCTATGAAAGGCATCAAAAGTTTCACATCTCTGTCTGGGAGAGTGGATGTTCTCCCTGTGATTACAGTGAAAACTCTGTTGGAGACTGATTGTTGAATATGGTCTCAGAGCCAGGTGGCAGGAAGAAGGTTCCAAGAGGTCATTGCTGCCTTTTCAAGATGTGTTTCTTCCCTGCTGTACTGAAAAGGTTTCTAATCCCCTTGTCATTATACGTGTCTTTGGTGAAATGTTCGCATATCAGTTCATTCAGAGGACTCAGGTGTTCTTGAATACAAGGTTTTATTTAAAATGTTGGCCTTAGTAAGGAATCTGTCCATGCATGTCAAGATTATCCTCCTTTAACTTGCAGAGACCCACAAGAGCAGTTAAAAAAAAAAAAAAATAAAAAGGCACTAGGGGGAGGAAGAAAGAAACAGGACAGCTTTTGTTTTGTTGTGTCCTGTGGATTGCACAATACTGCAATGCCCTTGTGGACTTGAGTTGAATTCCCTCTGTCAGGCGAAAACTTCTGATAAATAAGCCAGTCACATGAGATATAAGGGGTCATCAGAGTGGGCAAGCAGTCTGAATAGGTGATCTGATAGAGGGCCTCATGCTTGGAACAGAGTTCAAAACTGTGGTGCCGGAGTTGTCTTATGATTAAGTCAGTACATTTCATGAGGGGGGAAAGCTGGCAACTGGCAACGTTTTCCATATACTACAGGTGCAAATTTTGTAGCCTATGTTAACTACAGCCTCTGTAGCCTTCTGCRGTCATGTTGGACCCCTTTTCAGAAATTGTCACCCAGACTGTAATAAGTCCATTACATATGCAGTAGCATGTTCCAAATTTTTGCCCATCAGTGGAGGTTTCATCCTGATACATGAACTTGAGTCTTTTTTAATCGATCTATCATAAATCTTGCTTTGCGCTCATGTAGATTAGCAAATGCTGAGCAGGACGGAAGTAATCTTCACTCAGCAATCGGGTTAGTATCTATTGGAGTAGAGATTTTGCTGAGAAAGCTGTATCAGTGATTTGATTGAACTTAACTTCAAAGAAACAATTTCTTAAAACTTGAGAAAGTCAGTGTTTCATTTTCATCCATGTCAAAGCTATGCTGAGTAATTTCATGAGTTAGTATGTCCAGTAACTAGTTTATCTTCTAAGTGAGTGTGCMTGACGCTATTTCTAGGACGCTTGTGGGTTAAAACTCTTCCATAGTATTCTTGATTTCCTTTCCAGTGCAATATGAGGGAAGTACAGCAGGAAAAGGCTGTARGCATTTTGTGTATGCTGGGCACTGCACGCCTTCTTGAACCCCTCTCACCCCCACGCACACAGCCATGTGGCCTGTTAATTTGTATTGGAAAACTTCCATTGACTTCTCTTTTAGGCAGAGTATTTGGTCTCCAGATGTTACTGGCATCTGTTTTGATGTTTTCTTAGGCAAATACCTTGTAGCAAGTGTTAGGTTGCGAATGGGACTCATGTTATAAGCAAGCCCCTCTCCGTTTATTTCTGGTTGAATTTCATGACAGTGCTTCTTTTCATTCCCCCTCCCCTTCTTTCCCTCCTCCCCCCCCCCTTTTAAACTTCTGTTATTGAAGGCGTTGTTCTTTGTTCAGACTGCTGGTGGACTGCAGCTCATCCTTTTCGTTCTCATTAGTCCTCAAGTGCATGCTGCTGTATTCACTTGATGGCTGGTGAGAATCTCTGTAAGATTGCAAATGAGCAGACAGAAAAGAAATGGAAATGGTAGCTGCTTTTTTTTTCTTTTTTTTTTTTTTTTTTTTTTTTGTCTTGTGAGTTCAGAGCTTCTCAGTGAGGAGGGTCAGCAGCTCTCAAATGCTGTCTCTAATGCTTTCATTTTTTTTTTTCTGAAAGCACTCTACTGTAAAAATGACTAAAGTAATTGTAAGCTTCAGCGTACCTCCTATCCCCCTCATGCAAGGGTGATGGTGAATGGCAATCAGGACTTAAAAAGTGGCGATGTTTGTCATTTTAAGAAATCTTACTGACTTTCTGTTCCTCGTTTTGTATCTTTTTCTGCCTCTCATGTTGTCATTTCCCTTGCTCTGTACAAGTTGCTCTAGTTTTGCTTCAAATTTACTGAACCTTCAGAGTTGAGCATTACCTGTTGCAACCTTTGTGCAAAATCATACCTGTTCAAAACCCTCCCCTCAAATGCACCAGCTCAAGAGCTTGGGAAGACTGAGAAGGGAAGTGGTTGAATGAGAAAGGGGAAAGTTAGGCAGGCAAGAAAGAGTTTTTTGTGGGAATGGGAATCCAGAAAGGTTGCAGAAATGGAAGAATGTGAGAAATATGCTTTGCTTAGGTCTATTGGCCTGTGATACTCAGGTTTGTGATAGCATATCCTGATCTGAATGAGCTGTCTTTTGYAAGAATCTGTACAGGTAGAGCCAGCAGTTATCTTTGGCCATTGGTCTTAGCAGAGAGAATGCTGACTCATGGCTTGCTTAGATTCAGCAATCTATATTTTCTTTGCTTTTCTGAATATTTGCTGTATGAGCATCTTGAAGTGTATTCCTTTCTAGCTCTCTGTGATTTAAAAAAAACAAAGCTGCTCTTTTTGTCCATGTGAAATGACATCAGTAAAAGTGATATTAGAATAAATTAAAAATGATACTCAGTTAAAGTGGAATGCAATAAATTGCTGAGCCTTGCTGCAGGAAGCGCCCTGGTAAAGCAAACACTTACCTTCTCTGTATGTTCCCATATGGTAAAGTTACACTGTAGTTCTTTGGAAGTCCTTACTGTTTAAAGGTATTGTTTGTTCCTTGTAATGTCATTTGCTGCCTACTTTCATACTTGGTTTTAGGATTTAAGAAATAAACTTTTAAGTTCCATTGAGCAGTTTTTTTTATTCATTACCTCCTCGGTATACTTGTCTAATAGAGCGTAAGTGTCTACCTTCTGTTCACATTAACCCTAAGTCAATAAAGCTACATAATATTTTGGGTTGAAAGTCCTTCAGGGCTCTGCTAGATCTCTTCCCCTAGCTGTTAGGGTCTGTCTCTTTTTCTGAATCTAGGAAACTATTTCATCTTTTTTTCATGCTCCAGGATACTGTCCCTCTGAAGAAACCATCAGCCAGCAGGGTCAGCATGAGAGTAGCCTGCAGGAACTACTTTGGCCTGTTCCAYAGTCTGCCTTCAGGAAGTGAAGTCCCTTCTGGATTAGGCTCTTGTAGTGTTCAGTTTAGTCTTGACTTCTGGCAAGCGGTTATCTCATAGGCAGGCCTATTGATTGCCATCATACTGAGGCTGTTAAATGGTAAACTAATTTACTAGATAGCTGGTAGTTATTTGGAAGACTATCTTTTTGTCATTATTCTAGACAGTTGTTATTCCTGGCAGAGGTTTATGACTCTGGAAAGAGCACATATGCCAACACTGGATTCACTGCCTAACAGAACTGTTAGGGGGAGAAACTTTAAAGAGGGTAAGAAAGGTCTGGGAGCTTCCCAAAGCACATAGCTGATCTCTCATGAAAGGGCAACTTTGGAGTTTTCCTCTTCTTCCTACAGAAGGTGTGTCAAATGGGCTGTTGGAGCAATCTTACCGTTACTTGAGGGGGGTAGAAGTTGAATTTTTGGTGAGATGGGATTTTTGTTTTAATAATTAAAAATATCAAGGTCATTGCCTGGGTAAAAGTAATCACTCAATAGCATCTGCAGGTGGTAATCTAGGGAGACACATGGTGTCTGACATTTGCATTTCTGTTTGCAGCTGAGGTGAGGACTGTTTTGCAGCAAAGATCTCAGGGCTGAACATTCAAGTGGACAGAAGAAATAAGTGTGGGAAATAAGAATGGTGGAAAAATCTTCGGGTGTTGCTTAGGCAAGGAACAAGGAAAGGAAATGACAGGAAAGAGAAGGGGGGAAAAACAAAGATAGAAATATACGTTTCTGTTTCCAGCTGTCAGACTATCTAATATGTGCTCTCCTTTCCACTCCAGTGAATCCTGCCTCATCACTGAAAATCTGATTGTCCTATAAATAAACTTTTTATTTTTAAATGTAAGCACTGCATGAAGTTATTAATCTCTTGTAAACGCCTGTGGCAGCTTAACATTAGAGAGAGTACTTTGGGGTTTTTTTGCATATGAATTAATCTGTCAGGCTGTCACATTTAAGACTCTTGGCAAATCACTTTTGACTGATACCACAAATTATAAAGCCCTAGTCTTAAAGCTCAGTTAAATGCAAATGATTCTGTGTGAGAAAAGCATTATATGTACTTCAGTGTAGCTATCGTCTAGCCATGAGAGTTGTTCTTGTGAAAACCCTGACTAACTTCTAACCAATGAAAGTTCAAAACTAACATTTGCAGGTTCTTGAGGCCATTGCACTAGATACAGTTAGGCAAATATGTAATGGCATCTCTCACAACAAAAACATAGGAATATGATGGAGAGGAAGACACTGAGTATCATTCTAGGAGTAGTCTGTAAGTTTTTTGCCTATAGCTACCAATTTGGAACACTTGCTGGCGGTTCCCATAGAGCTACTTGTCAGCATTGGCTTTCCAATGCTGAGAAGTATTTTTCCAGATGTTTCTCAGATATGCAAACTTTATTTGGATTCCTTACCTGCTGCTTTCCTACCTGCTGCACACCCCTTCGGCATCTGCTTCCTTAGTGTAGACATTTTTGAGCTCTCTTTCCAGTTACTGCTCTATTTCAGCTATTCTTATATGTAAGGGCTACCTTATGAAACTGATCTGAAGCACCTTTCTTCCTCCCCTTCCTCCTTTTTTCCTTGTTTGATATATTTGACACCACTGATTATAGTATGTAGACAATACTTATAGATGACAAAATTTAAAAAGATGTTCTAGGAATTCAGTGTTTATCAGGATTGTGCATAGCTTGTTATCTTATGGGAAAAACAGTGAGTGATAGCTGAGACTTTTTCTTTGCCTTGTTATGTCTTTCCAGGTTTGAGGAGAGGAGGATAGTTCATAGAACCATTGGCATGACTTTTGTTAGACTGTGACATAGGCCATGGCAGTGGTATTGGTTTGCTGTAAATGCAGGTTACAAAGAGCAAAAGCACAAAAATTTAAATGAGTGCTAGTGCCTTAATTGCAATGGAGCTGAAGAGTCTATACAACTTTTCAGTTGCTTTGGCCTTGTATTTCTCAAATTTCTTTAAAAACATAGTGTATCCTTTCTTGACTGTTGCTTTTTTAATACCAACATTTTTCATACCAGTACTACCTTGGCTGTAGTGAGTTGTCACAGTACCTGGGCAATGTAATATTTTGGGGTTATTTTAGTAATCTTGGAGAAAATAGATTTTAGGTGTTGCTGGATGGATTGGACTAGTGACCGGATTTTGATTAATACTCTCTCCTCCCTTGTAGTGCTTAGCTTTGCTTAGGTAGAAGAAACCTTGCAACAGATAGCTGCTCAAATAGTTCTTCTCTTTGGAAAATGTCACTTTATCCTCTCCAGTAAGAAGAGTTTAGACTTTTTTTTTTTTTCCTCTCCTAAAAGCCTGAAAGCTTACTTGCTTTTGTTTTTAGTTTTTGTTTGCTTGTTTATTTCTTTTTTTCCTTAAAACTGTTTTCAGTTGGTTTCTGGTGGGGAAAAAGACTGATGGAAACATTAGATATCTGTGTGCAGATCCTTCCTCCGCTATCACTTTTGAATTCATTTTGGATCCTTTTAGTTAGATTTGACTGAGAATCAGGTATCTCACTGGTTGGTTATGTTGTATGTTTGTTTTTAAGAATGTATGAGACTGAAGAGGAAATCCTGAAATAGGGGGAAAAAGCACTCTTTCCAGTGTTTGAGGGAAACTTTCTCATAAAAAGATGCAGTCCTCTTTGGCTAGTAGATCAACACTGCCTTGTAGTATATCATTCCACAGGCTTATTAAACAAGAAGTATGAGATTAGAATAAAAAGCATCTGTGGATTTCCCTATCTTGTAGTTGTTCATCTTCTCAAAGAGGGAGGGAAAAGGAGGAGGAGCTGAGGAGATTGAATATCATTGTGAGGAACTGGTGACTAATTGTACTTAGCAAAATAAAAGCAGATGAAATGGATTTGACATGCGCTGTAGCTAAATATAGAGGAGAGAATTTGTCTTGCTGCAGAGTATTAATTATCAAGTGGACTTTTGTTTCAGATTCTTTCATTGTTTTTATTTTAGGTACTCTTTAATATGATTGTAGAAGTGCCTCGTTGGACAAACGCAAAAATGGAGGTAATTAAGAAAAAAAATTCCTTGAGTATTTATGAAAGCTGTGGCAACTTGATCTATTACAGTATTTCAGAGTTTAATCAGAATGTAGGATACCCTTAATACATAAAGTGTTCTTTGTTAAAATATTTATTTGAAGTTGTGCATACAGAAATTTTCCTCATGGTTAAATAAAATGCTGAGGTTCTGATTTTGTTTCCTTTCTGCAGATGAGCAATGACTCTCTACAGCCCTCTGACTGCAGAGTGCAGAATACCTGCAACAGGGTCCTAGAGTGTTGGGTTCAGGATATTGTCCTACATTTATTCTGACGCCTGCTCGCTCATCTAACATTCAGTTCAGAGGATTTAGTTCCTCTCATTTCTGCTGTATAAATGATAGTGTGCTAGGCCAAGTCCTGGCAAATGGAATGGCAAGTGAAAAGTTGTTTTCCTGTGACAAAAAATACTTGGAGAGCTCACTGGTTGAAAGTACTTGCTCCTGCCAGGAGATAGCCTGTAAGTAGAGTTTACAGGATTGTTCCTCTACTGTTAAAATACAGAAGCTGAGTAATGTGTAGTCTATGGTGTTGATAAAACAACAGGTCTTACTAGGGTTTTTCCTGTGTTTTCTAACATTTGTATTAATTTTAGGGATGTTTACTGGATGCGTTTAAGGAAGTTGGTTGAGCTGTTAACTCTTTTGATTACTAAAAACACCAAAAAGAACTTCTCCAAGCTATTATTTTAGAATTTTGTTATCTTCTTTCTGTGATGCTGGAATACCATTTGAACTGTTTACCAACTCGGCTGTTGTTCTAGAAATCGAGTTATCTTGGAAAACTAGCATGTATTTTTAAGATGATGTCTTACTGTGGAAGCTGAGTTCCCTTTCTCAGAGTTCACCTTTACCCCTGCTATTTGAAGTCTTTACTTAAAGCTCAGGGTGTTCTCTTGCAGGTAGAATCTATTGTGAGACTAGAAATGTGTGAACCTGGACCTCAGCTCTTGGGGAGGATTTGCTTGTTTGTGTGCTTTTGAGAGTATGGTATGATTCAAAAAAGTGCAATTCCTTTGGGTTAACTTTGGTGGTGTTTGTAACCAAAGTACAAAGCTGTGAACCGCCTGAGCCAGTCCATGCTCATAGCCTGTGACAAATATGAGGCCATTCAGATGAGTGTTCTTGAGTAACACCCAAAATAACATGAATTGTGCTGTAGTGTTGGAGTGGTAAAAGAATGRTTACAGTGAATTAGCTAATGTACGGTTTCAGTGGTGGATGATGTCCATGATAAACTGTTCTGCAATAATTGATTTAGTCCTTATGTGAATGCTCCTTTGGGAGTAGAAATGTCTTCTCCTAATGCAGCTTTCCAAAGTTGCATGAATTTGGTGTTTGGTGGCTATGCACAACTAGTCCTTACTTAGAAGGATTTGTGTGCTGAGAGGTGATGTAGAGAGAGAGTGTGTGCACTAGGAAAGCAAGGAGTGGGGAGCGAGAAGACAATGAAACACTTCTGCAATGGCTGTCAGAGACCGTGTTTGAAGAACTCGTGCTACCATTTATATCTCTGTTGAACTTGTCTCATAAAGTACATGAGCTTCTAACTTAAGTTCCCTTCCGTATTTATGCTTGACCATGACAGTCTCCGTACAAAKTTATGACTTTCTTTTCTAGATTCATTTTTTTTTCTTCCTTGCATACTTCACAACATTATTTAAAACCTTAATAAGTTGCTATTTGAATGTACCCTTGAGATTTACAGTGAGGCCATCACACTTTTAATACTCCTCAAACCACAAACACATACTCCCAGATGGAGCTTTCTAACTGGTTGGGTACAGAATGAATTGCTTTGTATTTTACAGTTCTCTCTTTTTCTCTCTCTCTGCGTCTTTCACGATCTGCTCAGATTGCCACTGAGGAGCCATTGAATCCCATTAAACAAGATATAAAGAAAGGCAAGCTTCGATATGTTGCAAATATCTTTCCTCACAAGGGTTATATATGGAATTATGGTGCCCTCCCTCAGGTAACATTTTTGTTATAATGGTGAAACTTTTCTGTCTTCTAAGTAAATTGCCTTGTAAATCTTGAATACTACCTGAATGCAAATCAGTTGGAATAAGGGTGTCTCTGTTTGATAGATTTGTAAATTAGATTTTTTTTAATGTAGACCTTTATTGTGGCCATAAATTTTGATCAGAATTTGGATGTGAGTGTAGATAAGCACTCTGTTTCAGGAAAGAGTTAAATAATCCASGAATTTAGAACTTCCACTGTCTGCCTCTTTGTATTGTAGTGACAGAATTAAATTGTTGTGGTCTGCCATTCAAGAATACTTTGTCAAGTAGTGCTTTCCTGTTTAAACAAGGCATTCTTAAACTCATTTAAGCTCTTCATTTGTTGCAGTGTAAATGTTAATTGGGATTTCTGAGTATCAAAAAACAAGAATCCAAGAGCTATTCTTTTTCAGATTAAACCCCAACTGCCTGGTTTAACTTTCTTGCGAACTATGAGACTTTTCTGATCATAACACACTTAAGATTTTTCATTTTAGCCCTGAAAAAAAAAAACAGCTAATGACAGAAATTTTGAATATAATGGAAGTTTATAAACTTGGTTATTTCATTTCTGTGAATAACACATTGATGTTCAATTAGTGTTGAAAAACCCGATAGAACCAGAAAGGGTAACTTGTTGTCTGTAGAGTGATGGATTATTACTCCTGAAAATATGCTAATATATGTAATCCTTGACGGGGAGATGCTGTGGTAGGTGGTGGAGTATGGCAATAAAGTTCATATCCAGTCAGCGGTCCCAGTAGGAAAAGTTTCTAATTAGAGAAATAGTTAGGAACCAACAGTTTCATTTAATGTTTGGAAATTTGTTTGTACTTTAGAACAGAGCCAAAATTAAACATTGGAACATTTGCGTGTGTAAATGAGGTAGTTTGAACTGATGACACTTTCCCCAGGCGGTAGGTTCAACTCCCCCTGTTACCTTGTGAGTCAGAGGGCTGGAGGTAATTTTCATTATTCTTTTCTGTAATAACTTTAAAAGATCACTTGGATCATTACACCTGCAATTGTCAAAGTCTAGACAATACTCCAGATTCTTAGTAGCAGCTGTCACAAACTCTGAGACTGATCCAGTTAAATGTCTCCATTATCACAGAAAGATTTGTCATCAAAATCAGCAGTTGCCAGAAGTTTAGCTGTGGTATATGGCTAAAAGATACATATTTGCTGCTGATTTTACTGGCATTGCTATTTTATGCTGTGGAACAGAGAAGGAAAAAAAGACAGTAGGACTGTCATTATTTCAGGAGCTGCTGCAATATAGTCTGGAGGTCACTGCGTTCCTAGTTAACCATCCATCTGTCCTTATGAAAGCTACTTGAGGGATCTGCTTCAGTGAGAGGATCACTAGTGTTCTAGTGCTCATATACCAGTATTTATCTAAAATGCGACCTTAAATAAAAAAAAGTGCTTTGGAAGAATATTGAAAAATAAGTTTTACATTCAAATTCTCTTTTGATTCCACTTAAGTAATTATTGATAATGATGCTGCTACCTAAATACCTTATCACTTGCTTTTTATGGTTTTGCCTTTCAGTGTAACTCCAGTTTTCAAAAATGAGATTTAGGTGGAGGCTTGACTGTGGACAAGAGGAACTAACAGTCTAGCTCCTTGGAATAAAACTTTCTGACACACTTTCAGCAAAACTTCATTGATCTCAAAATTCTTACTGGAGTAATTTTTCAACTCTAGGATGAAGTTTTTCATCCCAAGCCAGTAAAAGACAAAAAAAAAAACCTCAATGACTAATTGCTAAAACAGAAGTCAAAGCAAGGATTTTAACCTACGTCACAGGGAAGCTTCTTCAGTCTTGAGCTACTGGCTGTTCTTGGGTATGTGTGTATCTTTGTATTCAGAAATATTTCATAGCTAAATTTCAAAACCTTAAAGAGGTGGTTGGTTGCCAGTAATTGCATACCTGGAAGCTTGGTCAGCTCAAAACCTGGATGGTTTCGAAAGCAACTTATATTAGTGCAAGTATACCAAAAGAATACACTAAATATCCTGGAATATCCTTGCTTAATCCTGCAAGCAGGAGTAACTGGAATAATACATGTTCAGGGTCCTCTGACACCTTGATCACTGCAAATTGATAAAACCTGTGTGTTGTATCTTCGATGCAGCTGGTAGTTTTGTTACAGTATACCCAGTCTTACCATGTCTGCTTTTTCTTTTCTCTTCTTTTTCTTTCTTTCTTTCTTTTTTTTTCCTCTGTGGAGCAAGACTTTTCAGAAAGCAGAGTGTTTTTTACTTGTGTTTTTATTAATTTTGGTAGTTTAGTGGTTAGAGGAATTGTAATTTTAGAATGGTTGTTAACTTATATTTTTCTTTGCTTTAACAGACCTGGGAAGATCCAAGCCACACAGATAAAATTACAGGATGTTGTGGGGATAATGATCCTATTGATGTTTGTGAAATAGGTTCAAAGGTTTGTCATCTTTACTAATTTAATTTATCAAGATTACTTTAATAATTTGGTAACTGCTTTTGGAAGAGAAGGGCAGATGGGAAACAAGACAGAATGGCAAAAGCAGTAACAGAAGATCTGGGGAGGGAATAGATAAGAAAATGTGGATTTTTAGAGAAGAAAAAAAGCAGGATTTGATAAAGTCTGGATACTGGATAGAGGGGAAGGTGAGGAACATCACCCTAAAGTTCTGTAGCTGGGTGGTGAGTTTTGGATGAGGAAGGAGAGGGTTATGATTTGAGAGAAGAAAAAAGACTACTTTTCTTTTTTCCCCTATTAGTAGCACTAGAGTTAAAAGTAGGTTTCTTGAAAGATAAGGTAATGTGACATCATGTAAAATTACAAGAGCAGATCTACAAAGGAAATAGGTTTGAGAATTTTCTCGTAGGTGCAAATGCAAATAGACTCCTTCCTGTAGTGGAGGAGACAGGATCCCCTTGCAGAATTACAGGGTATGAAGTAGGTGGATGAAAAAGATACTGCAAACAGGATTTTGAGTATTAGGAATCAGAGAGCGGTTTAGCTCAGTGGAAGAATAAAATCCTACAGACCTAGAGGGAGTAGAGAATGGAACAGAGCTCCATAGTATCAAAGATGGGGTTATGAACTGGATGAGTTTGTAGGAAGCATATCTGGGGCTATTTTAAGAAAGCAAAGGTGCCTCCTTTTGCATAAAGGAGCCTAAGCCTGAATTTCTAGAGATCCAGAAGCAGTTAGAAGAGGAATATCATCTCGTAGGGACAAGGTTCCGAGGAAAACAAGGAGAAGAGATGCACTAATATTTTTAGGAAAGGATGGGCGTACGTGTATGTTGGAGTATAGAGGAAGGAGCAGTAAGAGAAAAATGAAGACCAAGAGTTGAGAGAATCAGAAGGTGGGAATAAGGAATTAGAAAACGAGTAAGAGATATCTTTGACTTGCGGATTGGAGTAAAGATAGAAAAAGTGTGGGGGAACTAGAGTAGAAGAGAATAAAAGATTTTCTCTAGCATGTTTCTCCTTGAATAAATGCTGACCAGAGAATTGAGAGTTGGAGAGTGGTGGTAGAAGAAAGGCAAGTAACATCGAATGATATGCATTGGGTTTACAGATCTGTTCTGCAGTTCTGCTAACTGTTGGTCAAAAAGGTAATGAAATTGTTTTGTCTCTAAGGTAAAACAGAAATTGCATGTGGCTTTTTTCCCCAATCTGTGAGGTTATGCTGTGTTTCAGATTCGGTCATCTGGTGAGGTTGTTCAGGTGAAGGTCTTGGGAGTTTTAGCTCTTATTGATGAAGGAGAGACAGATTGGAAGATAATTGCTATCAGTGTGGATGACCCAGAAGCCCCGAAAATCCATGGCAAGTATCTTTACCTTTCATAATACAAATTATGTCAGCAACCTGCACAACAGAATGTTATCTTACTTTGGAACACACAGGATAAGAGGCAGACAGCAAGAGACAAGGCTTTTCTCTTTTCACTGTATGAACTCAGGTGTTTTTGTCAAGGAGGGCATATGTATTTTTACACAGAGCTCTTGGAAAGGTTCACTTGGATTTTCAAGAGGGCCTGTCATGCAGAAAGTGTTTTGATTTTTTTTTTTTGAAACACAACCGTCTTAGAAAGTGACTGTTGACAGTTCCAAGCRTTGTGAGAGTGTGTATTTATCTACTCAGGTGATGTAGCACACTGCTCATTTTCCTTGTTGAAGATTCCTTTTTATTTTTTGTAGCATCATCTTGTAATCTTAGATGGGCTGAACATTTCCAGTGTTTTGCCACTTGTAGCTGGTTTACTTCCAGGGATTGTTGCCTGATACGAACGTTTTGGTTTCAGTTTTTAACTTGCAAGTTTGCAAAGCAAACTGCTAATGCAGATGACTCTGAATACCAGCCTTGCTGATTGCCAGCTGTGCAGCATGAAGTATCTTTTGCGGAGTTGTCCTCCTTGAGACCATGCTTTTTGTATACAAATGGAATCAAGTAGTTCTGTGCTACTGTGCTTTTGTGCTACTGTYTGTGTGCAGCAGTGTAAATTCAGTGTGAGGTATCTTATTCTGCTTTCAGACTGTCCTTTCAGAAGAAGCCTGGAGAGAGTAAGGTTTTTATAGCACAAAAAAGTGCAACTCTTCTCTCTCAGTAAACAGAGCTTTACTTTCTCAAAGATAACTTCACTGGGAATCATGGGAATTAAGTGAGGAAATTTGTCTAAAAATGATTGTTGTGAGACCAAAATCTTCTGTAGCCTCAGGTTTGTAAGATCAGGGCCCATTCTTTGTTGGCAAGGAGCACTTGTTTTTGTAAGATGAGGGTTATCCAGTAATTTTTGAGGGATTACGTTTCTCAGCCATTGAGGCTTTTTCCTAGTTACTGAATGTACAGTAAGTATGTCACTGGACTAGCCTTCCCATTCTCAGTTTTCTTGCAGGTTGCTCTGAAATGGAGAATACTTGACTTGTAGGGGAAGAAGGGGAGAAGAAGAAATGAGGAAAAGGAAACTCTTGGGGTGATGCTGATTAAAAACACTGGGCTGGTGAAATTGCTGCATAGTGTTTGACACTTTAACTACTTTGACAGAGATTAAGAAGTTCAGCTTAAGAAAATAGTAGTAGTTTGCTCTTAATGCTAATATCAATTTAAACCTCTCCACGATGTACAGTGGGTTGTGCTGTAAGTGTCAGTTGTTAAAAGACGAGTAATTAACGCTTTCTTTCTGGACAGTGTTGTCTTCTGTTTACCTCTTACCTTTTTTTTCTTAATAATTTGGGAGACTTTGATCAGAAAACTGTGGGAGAGTTTAAAAAGAAGTCCAGTTAAGAAGGGGCAAAACTGGGGTACTTTATGTCACTGAGTTAAGTAGCTCCATTTGGAATATCTTTTTCTCAAGTTACGTATTTTTGGTTGTCAGTGACTGATTTGTGTCAGCTATGACAGAGCTTTCATATATTTGGGAATGGAGTAAGAAATTTTTTTAAAGTCTTCTAAGAAGCAAATACAGACTCTTGCCTGTAGTTGATATCTTTGTGCATCCTTTCTCATCAGAGAATAGCTGCAAAACTTGGAGAGCTGTCCTCCTGAGAGTTAGAGAAGTGGAGAAATATTTCTCTGATTTAACATAATTTCCCTTTGGGATTAGAGTTGCAGTCCAGGATTAAAAAAAAAAAAAAGTGTCCCCCATCTGCTACAACAAAACATGACTGTAGCCTGCAGTGTCTAACAGCAGTCCTCATCCATTCTGAAAACAAACAAATCTGTTGGAATATGTGGTACAATATGTCCTTTTATACTTGTTTCCCCCCCTCCCCCCTTTCGCAGAGATGTTAATTATTTCAGCATAAAGGGACAGCAGTTGTAAATAAAACTGGTATCTCCCTTAACTGAAATGCGGCTATGTTATAGTAGTGGGCTGCTAAGGAAAGAAGAGGCTAAGCATTGCCTTCTAAGTCTGTCCGGTCATTTTTGTATCATTTGTTGAACATTTCCAATTGGTCTGAGAGTCATCACATTTGCTTTCAGCTCAGTGTGTGCACAGCCTCAGCGAATGTTCGGAAAAGATAATTCTGAGGCACCAGAGTGGTGATTACTTGAAAAGCCCAGCCTGAGCCTGCGCAGTGTGTTAATTCCTCTTGCTGCTTTAAGCAGACCCCAGGTACTCTGTATATTCTCCTTATGAGATTGTGATTATTCTCATAAGTGCAATTGATTTTCTGAGACTTCAAAGAACTTAAAACTGAGTAGTCTCAAGTTTTGAGCAGTTCTCTTTGTTTATTCACAGCACTCCACAGTACTGTGTCCTGCAGGTGCTTATTGATAAATACTGGTTTAAATTGGAAACCCTGCCTAGAACTCCCTCTTTTGTACAGAACAATGAGAAACTGTAGTTTATGGTTATAATACCCAGAAACGATCAGTGGTGCTCAGAATCTATTCAAGTGGGAACTGCATCATGAGTAGGAATAGCAGGGGCTAGTGTTTTTTTGGACTGAGTTTTACAAAGTAATCTGTTTGAAATTACAGCTCTTAATATCAGTGGGTGTGGGAACAATCTTTCTCTAAATACAAGCTGTACATCAGATGTAAGTGTGTGTATAAGAGGTTCTCGTATAAAACTGGCTGTTTTCAGATTTATCTGTTTCAGTAAGATCTGCCTTTATAGCTACCTGAAAACCACTGAGTTGTCTTTCTGCTCAGCATCTGCTAGCCAGGTGGCTATTAGCAGACCACCAAAATGGCTTCAGACCAAGCAGGTCTGGGAAAGGGCCTAAAATCTCCTTGTACTCTGAAACAGAAATCTTGGCAGTATAATAGTTCATGGCCTTTTTTTTTTTTTCTTTTTTTTTTTTAATGCAACATTGGCCAAGGGAAGAAGCAAATTCTAGGAGTAGAAAAGCTTCCTTTTCTGCTTATCTCCTAATTTGAAATAAATTTAGTAAATTGGAATTCACAGATATATCTGTGTACTTTACAAGGGAACTCTAAAAGGCTGAACAGTGTTTTGATGTTGTCATTTGGTCTGAACTTAAACATCATCTTTATGTTGATAAGAATTTTTGAAAGTGACCTGCAATGGAAGTAGGAAGTATGTTTGAAGCAACTTAAAGTCTGGCACTCAAAAGATCATCTTACGTTCCTTAAGCAAATCGGGCAAATCATGTAAGCTGGGCAAAGATGGCATTCTCCAGGTCATTTTCTGACTTGGGAATTTAGCAGTCGTTTAATGCTATTGCTCACTGGAAAGATGTCTGGATATATTAAACAGAAGTCAGCGATTTCAAGTGGCTTTTTTGCACTACCATTTGCTAGCACTGATACAGTTAACTGTGCTATATTGTTACGCTTCTTTCTCCATGTGCCACTCAAGACTGGCTTTTTGAGTTATGTGATCACACCCTAAATGGCAAAAATAAAGCACATTTTGTACCATAAAATCACACACTTTGTACCATATATTGTTTTACACGCTTGCATGTGAGTGTATTTATATGCAGAGCAACAGCAAAGGCCCTGAAATCCTTTGTTATGGATTTGCGTAAGCTTTCAATATAAAGAAATTAATTATCTGTACTGCAGCTCCACTCCTACCCCCTCACACCATGCTGCACAAAATACRCCAAATGCCTTTATATGGAATGTAGCTGCTGCTTCCTGTAAATGTTTATAGGATGTTATTAAAAACATATGTCCTCTCTTCTCACAGACCTTGTTTAGAAAGCTTGCTGCAAGCATGTTGTTTTAGCTTTGCTTGCAAGAAGAAGCATCTGTTGTACTAAAAATGGTAGTTCTGTACAAATGTTTTTGTCGCTCCCTTTTGTAAGGCCTGATAGAATTGGGAGCTGCATTTGCATTGGCTCACTCCCTTGACAGAAAGCTAGCAGCAGTTGTTTGTGCCAGCCTCTAGAGATTTTCCTTATGAGACTAAACTGCAACCCATAATGTGATAGCCAGCTCTTCTTACTTAACCCTTGGTGCATTTGGTAACTTTGGTACCTAGAAAACTTGGATCTCTAGTTGCCTGTAGGTAATATAGGGAAATTACCACCTAGAGCCCAGTGGATACACGCTGACACCGTGTTAGCTGCAGTAGCCTGACCTTTCTGTTCCCTGTCCCTGTGTGCAGGGGTTGTTTGCAGAGATAGAATCATGTTAGACCCGGTATGTGCTTGTAACTTCCATACATGCTTAGTCCCTTTTGACACTGGAGTGAATACATAGCTCTAAGGGAAGGTAAGCAGTCACAGTCAGGGTCAGAAAGCTGTGTCTGCTGTGGAGAAGACTCCTCTTTGTTCATATCTTCCTTGTAATATGAGATTAACTCCTACAGATATTAGTGCATTAAATCAATGTACTGCTTACCATTATCTTTGCTTTTACCTTTATTTGCTTCCTCTTCTATTCTCTGAGGATATTTTTCTCTTCCTCCCCCTGAAACTCCTAAGCTATTGTTTAAATTTCAAAAAAATTGGAGGAAGCTTGTCTTTCAAGCTTTTCTATGATGCCTTTTAATAAACTGAAGAGRTAGCTGTTGAGTGATGTGAAAGCTGCTATTTTTCTTAGATTTTTGTGCTGTGTGCTGAGTCCACAGCAACAGGATTAATTTTTGTTGTTGTTGCACTTTTTCCTGCTACTTGACCCCCAACTCCCATTATAATTTTTTTTAATCAACAGTGTAAGCTTCATTTGATGCCCTGTAATTCTCTTTCATAATAAAGAACAGTGAAATGAAGCATGGGAAGGGAAAAACAAGCAACTGCTGTACCCTTTCTCCAGTCCTCAAAACCAGAATATACAGCAGACAGTACTTTTGGGCCTTCTAATGCTGTAGCCTGGGTCTGTGCAGTCAGTCACAGGCCAGGTATTTTCCAGGAGATTCTCAGAATATGAGATTCTCAGAAATGATTTTGTTTATGAAGGAGGCCTTTCCTATTTTAAGAAGGTAATAAGAGCCTACCAAAGTTTATTCTAGCATTTGGGTCTTTAAAAGAAACGTATATAAGGAATGCCAGATGAGGAGGGGCTCAGATGTCTTTTGGTGAAGCCCTCCTGATGAACAGTTTTTAGGGAAATAGGAGACATATAACCAAGGAAGAGGAATGGAGAAGAAGCTTTAGTTGAGAGATCTGCTGGGACAGGAACCAGAAAAAGAGCAGCAGTCTGAGAAAGTCTGCTTGAATTTGAGCATTGTCTAGAGATGTAGGCTTGGAGTTCATCCACCATTGGGAGCCAAGGAAATTGCTGCAGCCTGGTTTGCTTTATAACCTGAAGAGATTTGCCATAATGTCTCTTTAAGAAGTGATAGAAATTGCAGATTTGATCCCCCACAAAAGGAGATCACATGGGCTCAGGATGGGAAGAGGGGTATTCCCTTGCTCAAAGAGAACAGGATGATGTACTGGAGTCCTGAAACCAATATTAATTATAGTTACAGTTTTCTATTGCTCAAATAAAGCATCCCGCTTCCAACCAAAACTCCACTCTTTCTTAAATCATTCCTTCTTGGTCCATCTCACCCATCCACCTACCCCTGTAAAAGGCTTCTTGTCCTTTTACCCTTATGTTTCAGGAAGATCTGCTTCCAGCCCAGCCTTACGTGCCCGTGCTTCCCCCGTCCCCCACCGTCTCTCTCCCCTGGGGATTCTGCCAGTGAAACTCCCTAATTTTCTACAGGCAGATGGCCAGCAGCCAAGTTCAAAATGTGTTTTACTTTGAGTCCATAAACACGTAGGCCTATTAAGTGCATGCAGAAGCAAAAATTTACATAGAGTTCTTCAAGGTTTTTTATTTTATTCTTTGGGTAGTATATGATCCAGTGGAATTTGGGAGTGGCACTTATCAGATGCCTGTGAACACTGCGTATCTTTTACAGGTTTAGTCTTAGGGTTTGGTCCGCATGTTAACTCTCAGTGGTTTGTTGAGAATTGAATGGTCTTTTTTTTTTTTTTTTTTTTTTTTTTTTTTTTTTTTTTTTTTTTTTTTTTTTTTTTCAGGTTAATGGACTAGACTTTAGAAAGATACTCTAGTTACTTAAAACTGGAAAGTACATGACTAGGAGTTAATCGCATAGACTAAGCACCTTTGACTGAGTAAACAGAAGCGTGTCCATCAGCAGTCATTGCTGGCTGGGAGGTGCCTGTGAATGAGACCCATCTACGGGGGGGGGGGAGAACAGAATAGCCAGACAGGATGGACAGAGTGAGAGAGASAGACAGCTAGGATAAGATGCCAGGGAAGCAGGAGGGGAGAAACAAGCAAATGACTTAGAAAACACAGAGAAAAGAGTAACACTACAGAAGGTGGCCTGGGCAGAGAAGTCATGAAATAGCAGGAAGACTGTTTACAGAGGAAGCACAGTGATTTAAAAGAAAAAAGGGAGGGGAAGGGGGGCAAAAAGCTCCGATTTCTGTCCGGAGGGGCTGTAGGAGACAAATAGATGGAAAGAGAAGGGTGCCAGTCTTGTAGAATAGAGCCTTCCTGTTCTTAATCTCTGCGTCTACAGGGGCGRCGTTCATCTCTGTCTCTAAAGGGTGCTCTGCAAATGACGTGYGTTCCTCCTTGGGTCCTCCTCCACATTGCACAGCAGGGCTGCAGAGGCAAGGGTAGAACTGGGAACTGGCTTGTCACTACAAGTGTGTAGATAATACAGGGTTAGCAGCAGAGTTAGTGTTCAAAATGCCTGGTGTGTGCCTGTCTTGTATCTAATGGGTTGAATTTGGAAATAATGAGAGTGAAGGGATGCCTTTAATACAAATTTGAGAAGTCAAGCCTATACTTTGTTTTGAGATAGTGGTTTAAAATCCATGTGTTGAAATTGTTTTTACTAGCTATTATTTCATTATAAAAAAAATTCCTGTAGTGCCTACAGTTGTTGAAGAATAAGTCTTGTGGAATAATCTAAGTATTGCAAGAGGTGCATACTGAAATGAAACCCTATAAACATGGAATTTTGTTCTTCTCTTTTCATAAAAGTATGGTCTTTTTATTCATTGTCCCTTTGGGTCTTAATTAATGAAGACCAGAAGGCAACTGTTTTACCTGTTCAATGTGGTGTTGAAATCATAAAATATTAACTATGGCAGCTGATGCAATAAAGTGATGTTCCCCTGATGATTTTGAAAGTATTCAGCGAAATCAACTGTTACCAAATCTATGAGTAAAAATTACCTCTCCTCCTCTTTTTTGATATCAACAGATATTGATGATGTCAGGAAGCACAAACCAGGTTACCTTGAGGCTACGATTGACTGGTTCCAATCATATAAGATCCCAGATGGTAAACCGGAAAATCAGTTCGCTTTTAATGGAGAATTTAAAGACAAGGTGAAGATGATGCAAAATTAAAGATGTATCTTGCCGTCATATGGCAGCCTTGCTCCACCTTAGAATTTTTGGAATTTCTTGTAAAGGAAGAGGAGCTTTAGCATAAAGAATTTTTATATGAGGGATCTTTGAGTATAGTATATGCAGGCAATAATAAATAATTTTTGGTATATTTAATTTTATTCAGGGGAAATAAATGTGGTATTAAAGGAAGTCAGTAATATCATTTGGTCTCGATCCTGAAGATACTGGGTTTGCAATACTTGTTACTATATTTTCATTTCTGTCTGTGAGAGGAACAAGCAGACTTTTTATTCATTTTTTTTTCTTCTTTTTCAATCTTGATTGATAAATTTTTGTGACATTTTTCAAGGCTGTGCACTTTAAGAAAGACAATAGGTTGCAGATTTTTCCGTATTTTGTATTTGCTCAAGGTATACTTTTTCCTAGTAATTTTATACAAGAACATTTGAGCTGTTTTTGGCTTGGAGGCTGAAAAAATATTTTTTCCTTTTTTAGAAAAAAAGAATGTTTTTTTTAAACATCCTGCAGCAAAAATGACCAGTGTTTGAAAGGAGAGTGGGCCTGAGAGTAGACTTTGCTGAAGCAAGGCTTTCCCTGGAGTTTTCCAGAGGAAATTGAGTTTGATTTGAGTAAGAATACTTTGCAAATCATATATCGTGCACTCTGTGTGCTTCTTCTGGTGGAGAATCGTAAGTTCCTAATGAATGATGCCCATGTGTCAGCTAGTTCTGCCTTGCAGTGTGCTTTTCGGACTTGTAAAATGCCTTCTAACCAGCGCAGGCAATTTTACATTTTTTGCCTGGTTAAAGAGATGCTTCAGCTCCCTTATGTGCTAAAACTGTATTTTAAATCAACCGAACCTAGGGTTGTAAGGCTGGATAGTCTGATATTCTGTTCCTCATTCTCTGTCATTGCTCTTCCTGATTTTCTTGCTCCATAGTTCTACCATAGCAACAGTTTAACAGGGATGTAGTCACGTCTTGGAGTTCAGGCTTGAAACTCTAAAGAACCTGACATAACCAGTTTGGAGCACTTGGATACTTCTCAAGCATTTCTGGAGACCCAGGATGTGGTGAGGCAGCTGTGGCTGTGTTCCAGCAGCTCTGGTGAAGTTCACAATGTTCTGGTGGCATTTTGCCAAGTCGCTCCTTGTTAGGAARTGTGAATGTTCCCTTGGCAGCTTTTTGCAAGCCAGTCTAGATATCATCATGTGGACACTGAGRGTTTTTTGTTTTGTTTTTGTTTTTTTAAGCCACCTCCTCCCATATTTTTGTTTTTAAACAACAAAAAGAATCCTGTTAAGCAGCTGATGTTACATTGTTGCAATTGCTTGTGTGATTTAGCAATTAATGAGCTAAAGGCACATTTTGGCATTAACTCTGATCCTGATGTGCACATACCACAGAGGAGTCAGGCTCATACGCTTTGTCCTGCTTAGGACCTGGTACAGTTATCTGTAGATGTAGGTGTCTGTTTAGTACGTAGTGCTGATTGCATTTTTTTTTTTCGTGTAGCCTTCGAGTTTTCTGGCTGCGGACTGAGGGAATGTCCTGAATATGTTCCCAGTGTATTTGACAGATAGTGAAGTTTGTTTCTTTTCATAAAAATGGTGTTATTTTAAGGGATCTCCTTTGAGGCCTCATTAAATTTTCAGAAAATATAACATGCGAAACAGTGTTTTAATAAACTAGTTCTGTGGGTTTTTTTCTGTTTAATAGCCTTTTAAATCTAAAAGCTTTTCCTTCATATAAACTAGGATTTTGCTGTTGAAGTTGTTAAATCCACCCATGAATACTGGAAAGCTTTGATTCATAAAAAAGCTGATGGAGGTTCTATTAAATGGTAAGTGTTCAGTCGAATATTTCTTCTTTGTATTGTGCTAGTAGTGTTGGTGTTTAACATGGGGCAGCTGTGCATGAGCTGCTTGGACTTTTTGCTTTGAGGTGACAGGAATATTCATGTTTTTAAGATTGATAATKAATTAATAATTAACTGTGATAATTATACCTTGTATAATAATAGTTTGTTAGTAAGTGATTCAAAAATATATTGATTATACAAAAATTATGTAGACTACTTAAACTTTCTAGTGACAGCCGCAGAAGGTGTGTTTGGGATCATTTGAGGAGAATCTCTATATCYCACACACATCCTGATTAGTCTTCTTGTCACTGTTTATTTCATCCTTTCAGTGCTGTGTTACTGTGGTATCAATTCCTTTTCCATTTAAGATTCTATAAATTTTTACATTTATTCTCCAGAATGCTGAATTACTGTTCATTACCAACCTTTGGCCTTATCTAAATTAAAATGGACTTTATTAAACTCTGAACTGGTTTGCATTGGCAGTTCTGGCAGCAGATGCCCTGAGGAGCAGGCAGGTGTGTTTGCCTGGTGCCATCCAAGGGCTGCAGCTTCACATTAGCTGAATCGGAAAGCAAAGGCTGTGCTCACGTAGTCACTGTCGTCTTGTACTTTCTTGGGGAAATATGWCTTCCTCTCTCTTCCTTGGGGCTAACTGAACAAATTCAAGAGTTGGACAGGTTAATAATTTTAGTATAACATTACAAAAATATTACAGGATTATATTCAAACTTGTTTTCATCATTTCAGAAGCACTTTGAGCTACATGTTAGTACCATTTAAAAAAAAAAAGTCTTGCTTTGAAGAATTGTGTAGAACCTTAAAAACTCATGACCAAACTCATTTTGGTATAAAAGGGTACGGATTCATAGTCTGCAGAAGACTGACACTAAATTTCTCTGCGCTTTGTGGAAGCAGTACAGGTTGCTTGATGTAAGAGCAGAATTTTTATCTGGGTTTTCTTTTCTTCYTGTCCATGCTTCAGGGTGCAAGTAGGTTACTGCAAACCAAGAGTGGCCTGCCTGTCTCTGTRTGCATGTAGAATCTGCCATCCTTTAAAGCACAAGAGATATGGGGAATATTTGTGCTATCCATACTAGCTATCCATACTAGCCAGTGAAGCAACTCCCTCAAGGAATGCCTGTTCTCTTTGTTGACCTTTGGGTAGATTTAGATTCTGAGCTGTGGTTCTTTGCATTGTACTCAAGTTAGCTGCSAGAAGCGGAGTGTGTGAGTACTGCTTATGTTAATGAAGAAAATCTGCATAAAAATGAAAATGACTCCCTCCCCCCCCCAACCTAATCCCACAGAAACAAAGAACATCCCCCTAGTTTTTCCAACATTGCTCATTACTTTGTTTTTGACTTTCTCATTTCTGGACAGATAGACACTTCTGAACTGTTTGTATGGAGGTGGGTTTTTTCCCCCATGGATCCTTAATCAGTTATCTGTCTCTTTTCTGGTAATTGATAAACATGTTATTAATTTTATTTCTCAGCACAAATGTTCTGGTGAGTGGTAGCCCATTTTGCTGCAGTGAAGAGGATGCCCGATCTATTGTGCAGTCGGTAAGGGCAATATTTACCTTTTTTTTTTTTTTTTTTTTTTATCTTTAGTAAGAAGAGGTTCAGAGCTCCAAAATGGAAAAAAAGTAGCTAAACTGAAATGGTCCATACTTTATGCCTTAGATTTTCCTTTAATTAAAAGGAAGAGCACAAAGGTTGTGGGGGAGACATAAGCATTATAATATAAACCTTTCATTGCAGTGGTCCAATTGTATTTTCTGGCAGGTTCATTACCATTCTGTTGGGATTTTTTTTTGTGTGTGTGTGTGGTTTTTTTTTTTTTTCCTTCTGTAGTGCTGTTTCTTCTGATTCTGAATAGCAAGATGGACTGCTATTTGTATCTAGCCTGCTGTCTTCTCTGTCTCCCCTGTTGCCATGAGTTACCACCCGGTGTTAGGACTCATTGACTAGCTGACTGTAGTCCCTAATCACTAAAAGCATCCTTTGTTTGTCTACTTGCATAATTAAATGCATTGCTGTAAAAGAGGAGGCTGCTTTTTTGAATGTTTCTTAAAGAATGCCTGTCATATTCTGCAAATTAACATAAAATTAAAACACACAGGTTTCCTGTTTAGRCGAGAAGGATGTCCTGCAGTCTGATGCTTTCATGTGCAAATGCTAGTGAAGGAGAATTTCTTCCATTTTAAAATATGCTGGTTTGGATGCCAGAATGTAAGCAAAGTTATGAGAAATTACCTGAAGAAAAGAACCCCCAAGTACTTAACATTTGTTTTTTTTTTTTTTTCTCTCTCTTTTTTAACATACTCTGTGGTTGTGCCTRTGCCCTGACCACAGGAGCATGCCAAGTATTTTGCACATGTCCATGGCTACTTGGGTAGCTAACTAACTCGGGCTGTGTACAGTCAGTGTTTTGCCCCAGTAGTCACAGTCCTGCACTTATGCAAGTGCAAGTCTCGAAGGAGACGACATCCGCTATCTGTGCATTTAAGAGTCCAACTACTGTTTCTAGTAAAAAGTTATTGTCCTAAGTGATATTTTGTCATAAGCAAATTGTCACTTGCAAAAAAGTTGGTTTCAGACATAAAGAGGTGTCACACTGAACTTTTTTTCTCTTCTGGTGTATTACTTAAATATTTATTTAAATSGTCTGGCATTTGTGTTCATGAATGTGTTTTGGTCCATTTTGATTAATGAGATTGTAGATTTTATATGAAAGAAATTTCATTCTGGTATTCAAATAAATTTTTAGTCRGTCACAGCTGTAAGCAAATATTCACCTCCCTTATACTTTCAAATTTACAAGAACTTTTAATGGATGTTTAAATGCAACTTAAATTTCAAGTTCATATATATATACTTAATTTGGACAGTGACAAATCTGCAAAGGAATATTTTCTTTTGTGTATTATGTGCTGCTTGTACTTTGAAGCATATAAATAAATAATTATCTACTTAAACCAGCAGTATCCATTATTTTGCCTTCTAATTACAAATTATATATTTTATGGAGTTTTGGATTTGTAAAACCTGTTTATAAAAATCCATACTTTGGATCGAACTTTATTTAATGTCTTAGGAATGTTTTGCTTTTTTATCAAATATTACACTTGGCTTTTTATGTCTCATATTATTTTCTTTAAGTGATACTATTGCTTTTGTGAAGTTGTCGTGCCGTACTCCTTTCCATTATTCTGTTTCAGTACGTTCTACATACATTAATTTTGTCTATGTAGGTGGCTGTCTTTTGCTACTTTCCAAACAAGGAAAAGATGCAGTCCTGTTTTACATACTGTTCTTACTGTATGCAATTTCCAATCTAAAGTAACTTGAAAAAGTAACACACTCTTGAAATATGAATGGCAGACAATCAAACTCTGAGTATAAGCAAATAAGTTGACTTGCACATTTTAAGTGGGTATCTTTTTGTCTAGTACACTGCATTGTCCAGTTTGGTTGTCAAGCATTCATCTCTTTCAAGCAGAAGTGAAAATACATGAGTGTTGGCTGCGGAATCTTAATGACCTTGGTAATTTTAAATTTAAGCTATCTGTATCTGTTTTTTTTTTTTTTTTGAAACTGAAAGCACATATTTTTTTCTAATTTATGTCCATCTATTAATTCTGGGATAAAAGCAGAAAAATGAAAAGCTGGAGTGAAGCTTTTTTATACTGAGAAACATATTTCAGCTGCTGCATAATCCCTGAGTTACTTGTAGCACTGAGAACTGGTTCATTACAGTCCTGTTTCCTAGGTCAGACTATGATTATGGAATTTGAGTGTTTGATAATTGCCTTTCATTAAATTAAGTGTACTGGATTTCAAAAAAAAAAAAAAAAAAAAAAATCAAAAACCAAAACCGCTCACTATTATTGTAAACCAGTCTTTATGGTCAAAAGAAAAATGTGATTAAGAACCAAATGGTAAACAAACATATAAACAAATCTTATCAAGTGCTTACCAAATTATGCACAAATCAGAATTTGATACATTTTGGATTGAGCAGTTCCGTGGGTAGTACCACTGATTTCAGGAGTACTTACTGTACTAGAATTTGACCTTTCATTATTTTATAGATGTGGGACTAAAACGGCTTGTTTGTGTTGGAATTCCCTCTGCACTGAGTTACTTTCAGGACAGAAGGTGTGTTGTAGTGTCAGATGAGTGGCGAATCAGGGATAACTCTGCAGCTGGGGAAGTTGCCATGTCCAGCCTATCCCAATGAGATCAGACGATAACCTCTGCATATGAGGCTGTGTACTGAACATTTGAACTACCTAGAATTATGCCAGCCCCCCTGCAGCTGCATGTGCACTGGAATTTTAAACTGTAGATGGTTAAAGTTTCTGTTGTTTCCTAGCATCTGAAAATTGTTTCATCTCTTTCTCAGCGCTGATGTTAGAACATGTTGAGAACTAAACCCTAGAGGAATGCAGCTTTGTGGCTGAATATGTTAGTGCTAAGATGTACTGTTTGTTTCGGGCTTCTAAGTGTTGCCATCTGCACAACTGACCAGGACAGCCGAACCTTTATTTAACATTAATCCCAAGAACTGCTTGCTCACTAGCTCTGTGAAGAAGCCGCTGAGGACTTTTTAAATTGGAAAACCTCCAAGGCAATCTATATATAGTTAGTAGAGCAGTGTTTCTCAGACTTAACACACAATTCTTCCCTTGTAGTACTGGAAAGAAAATGTACTAGGAAAGCTTTGCTAAATGAGGTCTCTCTGATTAAAAGACAGAAAAATCTCCTGGGGGGAAAATATTTGGCTTTTCCTTGTAATTTAAAAAATATCCACCAAGGTCTTAACCTGAACATTTACTAATATGTTTAAAATAATTCAGATCTAAGCAGGGAGGTCTGTTAACTGCCTTTCTGCCTACAACTTTTTTAGCAGGATATTTCCATTTAGGACTTAGTAGAAGCAGAATTATCTGTTCAGTGGCCAGTTGTGAAACAAAAGATGCTGTTTGTTTTTTCACCTGTACCCCAAATGAAAGGATTCTGTAGTGAAGAGGCTCCTGTTTCAGTGGAGTGGGTTTGTTTGACCTGTTCCTGGTGGGAAGATGGTCCTCTGAGTTCTCAAGTTAAACTTTCCGAGCAATTTATCTCGATAGAGGCAGGCACCTTTTGTTCATTGTGACCACTGGCTCTAACTGCCTTATGAGATAAGGCTGTGTTTAAAGCTGGAAAGGCTACGATAACACTGAAAAGAGGGGATGGTTTGGTGATGAGGCCAGGAGGACCTGGGTTACGTTCATCACACTGCCGCGTACTTTTCTTTATGACAACAGACCAGTCATGTAGCTCCTTTGTGTGTTTAATTACTGTGAGTGAAGCAGGAAGAACACTATTTTTCCCCTAAGCTACGCTTAGGGGGGGCCTGTGTCACAGCAAAGGCCAGTGTCCTCCCCGTTTTCACACTTGATTTGTGCATATGGGTGGATGTCGCAAGATCCTGTGTGCTGAGATACTCTCTTTCCTCATCAGTTATGTCAGTTGGAGAACTTGCCTCTTTGTGAGGAACTGAGGGAAGGACCCTGGAAGGTTATTGTTATTATTTGTATAACTACACTTGTATCTTCATTGTGAGGCAGATTGGTTCCAGCTGATATTAAAACTGACTTTAATTTCTTCCTTTAGTTTTAAGTAAAAGAACAGGATACACTGTGTAATACTGCAATAGAATAGTGCTGTATCCAGCTTTGCTGAGAAATGGACCTGGGCCTRCAGATTTACGTTTTAAAGCAGAATTTGTTGCTCTCCACAGATCTGGCTTCTACTCTGTCAAAATGTAGTTGTAAAAGGGTGTAATTATACACTTATTTTAAAACGTTTGAATCTGTGTAATATAAATTGTGTGTATATACCCACATGCCTACCTTATAAAACATGTACAGTGACATAACTGGAAAGATATTCTTACTCCTTGTTATGTGAACAGCAAATCTTGCTATCCTCAAAGACAACAGAGTAGGAAAATCCTCTTTGTTAGATAAGGTATTAAGCTATCACTCACTATTAGTTGTATATTTTGTCATTTATGAGCAACAAAGAAATTTGTACAGTAACTTAAAAAAAAAAAAAAAAAGTGGAAGATCTTTAAGGGTAGAACATTGCCCTGCAGGGCTTACAAAAGGTCCTGTTTATATTAATATACTAAAATCAAGAGCAAATCTCTTCAGCAGTAAAATAGCTTTGAGTTTTGGTACTACCTATGAAATTTTAACTTTAATACAACTAATATGTTGGTGGTGGGTTTTGTTTTTGGTTTTTTGTTTGTTTGTTTTTTTTTAGGCACCAGCGCCTGTGAATGGAGAGTCCATTTCCCAAGAAGGTATGTTCTTTTTACCCCAAATTGCATATGACTTTCTAAAATCATTTGCTTTAAAAATTGACATAAAAGCAGTCCTGTTTGAGAAAAGCACACATGAGAATGATGATAATGGTTATATTTTGTCAGACTGTCATGCCTGTCCCCTGTTAAATAATTGTGGACAGAATTTCAGGGGCAATTTATGGGAGAAGGTTACTGTTATGCATAGTCTGCGTAAAAAGATGAGAAGATGATTTTTTTTTTCTATTGCTTTGATCAGGGAAGGCAAACACCTGACACCTATCCTTTTTAATTGAAAAAAGGTTGCTTTGCTATATTGTCATTCCTCATAGTAGCTAACCAATCAAACCTTTTTCTAAAAGTGACATAACCACACTTACTTTTCAAGTGTATTTTTTAAAAATAAAAGCCACTCATTTTTATGACATTGTTTTTGACATTAACATATGTTTTTAGTCAGGAAATAAGGTTGCATCCTAGACTTTCATTTTTGTCAGCTACTACTACTTTTTTTTAATACATTTTTCTACTGACAAGAAGTCCATAGAGGAAATATATGCACTGTTTGAGATGGAGGAGGTTACAGAAGCACTAAGAGACTGAAAGTCATGAGTCAAATTCCAAATTGTTTGCGAAGTAACATCTGTGTAGCCCATATCATGGGAAAGCAAGTTGCATTCCATTTGCCCTTATATGGCATGACAATAAATAGCATTTATTTACTGAAGTATTACATCTCGGATATCTGACGGGCAGCTGAACATAATTTGCCAAATCTTTGATGTTTTCTGGGGATGGTCACATCAAATGTTGTACCTCGTTGCAGGGTAGTTCTCAGCCAAACTGTTAAAATCGGGGGCTTTAATTTTGAGGACATGCTTTTTGTAGGCTGGGGATAAGTTCACCCAGAAGTGTTGTATTAGGAGGGGAGACAGCTGAAAGGGTGGAATGTTGCTTTTGAAATGTTTGTGTTTGGCTAGTTGCATAGAATTAATGCCATTCTTGATGTGTGTGTTTTGTTTTAGTTGATGCCTGGCACTTTTTTCCCAAGTGATCGTGAATACATTCTGAAGCCCCATCAGCAAATTTTAAATCATGCCTTTTTTTTCCTGGGTTTTGAAGACATACAGACAAATGCACTGATTGCTAGATTCCTGTTGAGACAACTTTGCAAATTGTATGAACTTTCTRTCATGTAAATAAACGCTGACATAAAGTTATGTTTCCTTTCTGTGACTGTCTTGTACAGGGTGGAGGAGAGGGAGGAGGAGGGCTTGCTTACTTGCTTGTTCCTAAACTTCCGAACTCTAAGATTCCTCTTATCCATCGTGAAGTGCATCAAAAGAGATAGGAGATAAAAGTGGCTTTAACTTTTTTTTTTCCTCCAGATTTTGGAATAATCCAGTCATCAGGTGCTTAGGAGGCTCTGTTAATTTGCCTCTCAGGGCTTGTCTGTCCACTGTGACTGTAATCTTTTTCAGAGAGACAGTCATTTTTTGTGTTGTGGGCTTAGCAGCTTGCCATGTGCTCAAATATGCAACTGTGCAGTTTCCTGAGGTGTATTCTTTTTTTGTGCCCCTGGGTTCTTTGCCTGTTTCATAGGGTTATGGGTGTAGCATGTTTGCTTTTAAAAAGCAAATRCTTTACTCCAAAAAGTAATTCAATTAGGAAGGGCTGATGCCATAACAATTGAAATAAGGATGCACATGTACTGTGTAGTACATCCTGTTTTGATGACTTCTTTGTTTCATCACACAGGAAGGATTTTCCTTATGGAATGTTTCCATTTTTAGAGTTGTATGTGGCTGAAGGCTTCTGATAGTTCCTCATGCAGTGGGATAAAGTTAATAAAAGGTATAGAACTGAGCTTTGTGTTTTCCTAGTAAATATATCTGCCATATTTTCTGCTGCAGGATTATATCAGATCTGTCTGTACTACCTGATGTTCTCTCTCATTTTTTTTTTTTTTTTAAGGTAGAAAGAGAAGAAATGATCATACAGAGAGACAACATTACCTGGTCTGTTAATGAGACCATAGGTGAGCGTTGGGTAGTTTGTACAGTGACTGAAACAAAGGCTTGATATTGCTGACGTTTGATGGAAGTGGGAGATAGAAAACTGATAAATATAAGCTGTGGGCTTGACATAGAGGATTAACTTTTCTTTACAAAGAATGTTATTAATAAGAAAACTTTCACCCTCAGGGTATGTTTCTTTGATTTTTAGGAAGTAATTTTCTGCTTTAGAGACTTTGCTCTAGAAAGTTGTGTTGTGTGTAAACACTGGTGAGAGGCCTCAGCACTTCTGAGTAGTCTTGAGTTCTCCTGTCTGCAAGGGGTTTTGCATTGTTGTGTGTGTGTGTGTATATATATATATATATAAAAAATATATGTGGATTAGTTGTATGGCAAGGGATGAAAAAATGTAACCTAAGTCTCACATATTAAGACTACTTTTTTTTTTTTTTTTTTTTTTAATCCAGAGGTATGTTATATCCAATGTATATTTACAATACTGATTTGGCATATTTGCAGAATTCTAAGATATTGTGCATTATACCTGCAGATGTAGAGGCTTTTTTTTTTTTTAATTGATTAAATATTTTCCCTAGTGTCTTGGGCTCATGTGCAGCCTCTCAGTATGAAATTACTCAGGTTATAGGTGAGCTATTGTAGAGTGCAGAACAGCTGCCACATTTGCCTGTGCGGTGGTTACATCTAAGAGGCTTGCTGTCCTGCAAAGTGCTTAGGGACAGTTGGACAATGAAGGGTACTGTTAAAAAMCAAATTATCTGCCTTATATATAGCTCACTTCTGTACTTTTTCTAATTTTTGAGACACAGAAGGGAAGGGCAATGTAAGCATACGAAAAACAGCCATTGTTTACAAACAGACACCCATGCTAAAATATCAAGAGTAGGTTAAATAGTATGGTTTTATTTCTACGTTATTTCTCTTTTCACACAGAATCACAGAATAGAGGTTGGAAGGGACCTCTGGAGGTCATCTAGTCCAACCCTCCTGCTCAGGCAGGGTCACCTAGAGCACATTAGATGGAATCGTGTCCAGGCGGGTTCTGAATATCTCCAGAGAAGAAGACTTCACAACCCCTGGGCAACCTGTTCCAGTGCTCTGACACTCTCACAGTAAAGAAACTTTTCCTTGTATTCAGATGGAACTTCTTGTGTTTCAGTTTGTGCCCATTGCTTCTTGTCCTGTGACTGGGCACCACCAAGAAGAGTCCAGCGCTATCCCCATGACACCCTCCCTTAAGGCATTTGTACACGTTGGTGAGATCCCCCCTCAGTCTTCTCTTCCCCAGGCTGAAGAGGCCCAGCTCTCGCAGCYGTTCCTCAGAGGGCAGGTGCTCCAGTCCCCYAATCATCTTTGTAGCCCTACGCTGGACTCTCTCCAGTGGCTGCATGTCTCTCTTGTAGTGGGAAGCCCAGTACTGGGCTTTTTTACTGTAAATAACTTCAGTAGTGCTTTTTAATTTATAACTTCATTAATGACATTAGATTAGGAACTGAGAGAAAATGTTTAGATCAGATTAGACTTTATGCATGTAAATAACAATAAATAGCATTTGGGGAATCTGAAAACTGATACTAACTGAAATGCCTGGTGCTGTCATAAGTTTTGAAAATGTTAAAATATTTCCTGCATGGAAAGTATAGAAACAGATGCCTGTCTTGTCTTCAGATTGCTTACAACATCTGCTTATGTACATTTTCTAAAGGTTTTTCCCAAGTGGAATAAAAAGATGTACAAAAAATGTACAGTTATATGTAACCTCACTGCTAAAATGTACTGAATGGTGCTGACGTGGGTTTCAGAAATGGAGTGTAATGAAAAAGCTGTGGAGAGAATATCTGCTAATAAGAGGATTGGGGGATGGGACAGAGACGCTCAAGAATTATGTTTTACAGATCTCTTCAGGAAAAACAAGTTTGCTATAAACGCTTGGTTTTTGTTTTGTTTCCCAGGCCAGGTCTTCTGTTTGTCCTTAGTTATATGCCTAAGTGTAGCATTTAAAACTGGATTCATTGCAGTGGAAAGCTTAGTATAGCAATTCTTGCTTCTCAATAGATGTATGAAATGATTTTTTTTTTTCATTTCTAATGCCATTATCTCCTGGAAATAAGTCTTGAAGGGAAATAAAAATCTCTTTGCAAGAAATAAATCCATCCTAATTGCATCTCCTGCATTGAATCTATAATACATGTAGCTGTGTAATTCTTTCAAGGACAACTATGCATCTTGATTTCCTTTTTTAAGGAAAGAAAGTGTTGCTCTTTGTCCCTATTGTGATAATGAAGCTTCTTTTTACCTATGTAATTCAATAGCTGCTGGTCGAAATAGTGTCTTTGACTGACATGGAACCCACATCTCAGACCCCCAATTGAAAATGGGACTTGAGTTTTACTTAATGTGAAAATAATGTTGATTATACTTTAAAGTGTGAAAATAATAGGGTTGTGAAAATAGCTTGCTATTGTCACTGTTAGGATGTTATTTTCATGCTGTTAGTAACAGTATATGTTCTCTAAAAATCTCCAAAAGAATAGAAGGTAATTCTGAGCTGCATTGGGAGAACTGTTTATAGATGTTATGTGGAGAAAGTGCCTTACTGTAACTTTTTTGTTGTTGCCACTTGTGTTAACACTTGAGAGCTATGACATGAAGCTGTTCTAAAGTGATCAAAGTATTATTTCATGCTTTACCTASCTTTTGCTGAGATTGAATCATTTTACTGGGTTGTAGTTAAGAGGGCAAAACCAATATTAAGTAATTAGGGTGCAAAATAATGTTTTTTTTCTACATCTGCTGTAGAGTATGAGGTGATTTCCTACCAGATTTTGTAACCTGGATTCTGCTCCGTGAAGACAAGAGGACTGGGATTTAGAGGACAAAGCAAAAAGCTAGTGGAAGGAGAACAGAAAGAATTAAACTCAGACCTAGGAGGTTTGAGCAAATAAAAAAGCGAATGAAATGTAAAATAGGAGCAATGACAATGTTTTAAAATACTTTTTCCTAAATATTCCCACAATATCTAAAAATATTGTTTTCGTACAGCTGGGGAGGTCAGTGGGATGTACTTACCAAGGAAGAAGAATTACCTAGGATACAAATTGGAATTGTATCCCCAAAGTCCCTGGGAGTAGGATTTATTCTTTAGTGCCCTGGGTAGGGGAAAGCAACAGAAAGCAACAATTGTATGTATTGCTGACTTGAATTTCTGAATGTCTTAAGGGTTGTGCTAAAACGATGTAGATACTTAGCAAAGGGTGGGCGACTCATTCGCAGTCGGTCTTTGATTATGTATCGCTTTTTTACGCAGCAGGATGCTGAATATGTGCGGTGCTCTCTTACTCAGTCTACCAACAGGGTCTAAAGGGTAGACCAAAAAAGTCAGGTTCGCCAGTGGAGTGTTACTTCATTGGCTAATTCATTACTGATTATTGCAGCAGAAGCTTTTAAATTTTCTGGAGCTATGGACAGAAATCAGATACTGTAGCTCATGTTTTCTCTCATTCTTGATCTGATAGCTACATTATAACTGAATCTTCACTCTTATCACTGATTCAGTAGATTGAGTCAGAAGGAAGATTTTTGGTGATGGTTCTATTTTTCTTTCATAAGGGTCAAAAACCTTAAATTGAAAATGTAAAACCTCAAAAGGATTACAGTATTCTCTGCATGGAGAGTATGCTTTATGTGCCGAAACACTGTTGCCTATTAGCTTTTTCCATTAGAACATCCATACAAAGTTTCTGGATTCTCTACAAGTGTCACCAAATTAAATACTAAATTTTTTGGTTTATTGTCTTTGGAAGAATATGCATGTACAGTACCCAAACATTACAGCACATATGCAAATTTGCATGTTAAGTTGCATTCCTGGTCATGGTTTGCTTGCCAAAATAAGAGTTTCTGCCTGTTTRTGGGTAAAAATCTGTTCAGATCTGGAGATCCTAATTTTTGAGTGATGTTCATTGCCGATAAATTGCTAGATGGTCCCCTAAACTTCTCTTTCAGGGTGAAGAGAATGCATGCAGTCAGTGAAATATCTGTACTTCTAAAGTGTGATCAGCTTTATGCTGTTTTATTGATGCTTGTATCAGGACAAGGGAATTGGAATATTGTGAAACTGGTTTGACTACTCTGAGTAGCTATTGTCTGCTTCTGTTAYAGTAACTACAGGATTTTGTAGAGCATTTTGTATTTCATGTTTTAAATAGGCTAAAGAGTAAGCATCTAAAGCATTGGGTCAGAATGCAAAGAATTAACTTTTAAATTCTGCTTTTTTTTTTTTTTTTTTTAATCCATGTGAGCTGGAACAGACTACATAATCTTTATGCTATCTGTAAAATGCATGGAAGAATGGTCTGATTGCTCCCAAATGCAGAGCTGACACTTCTGCAATATTAGGAGAGAGGAACTCCTAGTTTCTAGGAAAACATAGGATACATTCAGCTTTGCTTACTGTGAAAAGATTAGCTATACTGACAGAATTTCTGAAGGCCTTTGCTATAAAGATGCAGGTTTTGCTAGMGACACTCTTCTGCCCTAGGGCTGTCTGATGGCATAATTATCTTAAAAATGAAAAGAGTGTCAATAGTGGTGAAAGTTCAGGGTGTAAATTGGTGTTGGTCCTATGACTTTTGCAGTAGTCTTGACTCAGTAGTTTAGCAGATCTTTAAGTCCCCTTATGGCTGATGTGTGGTGTTTTTAGAGTGCAAAAAAGCCTGCTTCAAAGTGTAACTTGTGACCACCTGGGCATTCTGAGCATTTTAACTACAAATCATAGCAGACCTAGGAACAAAACTGATTTAAGACTCAAAGTGAAAATATCCCCCCAGTGCCTGCTATTTAGAAGGCCTACTATGTGGTAAAACTAGCATCTAGTAGAAGAGTACTTGGCAGCCTGCTCTCCTTGGAGAGCTGAGATTAGAAGGAAGACACAGTCAGGTTAGGACAGAATTCCCCTGACAACCATGTGGCAAAATTTGCTTCTTGCCTCTCCTTATTGCCTRATATTAACTAGATTTATTTATCCGTCATAAATGATAATTTGGGAATGAAGAACTTAAGAATTTCTAGTCCTTTACTTGGGCATTGAATGATTTTGTGTGTTGGACATATCATATAAACCTCTCCCTCTTTTTTTCCATCTGTAAATAGGGATAGTATCTGTTTACGTTACAGTAATATTGTGGGCATTAGTAGCATGAAAACTTTCAACATCATGGAAGCCTTATTACTAACAGATGTCTCTCTGACCCCATAGGTTGGCAGCAGAAAGCTTCTAAGTATTCAGAGAAGAGGAGGTGGTTGGGAATCCTGTAAAACAAGGTCTCTGTAGCTGTGCGTGCAGAAGGGAAATCCTGCGAGAGAAAAGGAGCCAGGGTAAGAGCAGGGCAGCTGAGCAAGGGTCATTGCGAAGTGTGTATGAAAACAAAGTTGTAGCTTGTAAAGCAGCTAGAGAACAGGAACAGAACTAGGGGACCCAAATGGGGTAGAGGATATGGCATCTCCTAATATTACAAGAGTTTCAGGCTTCGTGTTTCAGTGGACCTAAGTGTCATCAGCACATCTTGCTCTGTTTCCTAGAAGTCACGTATAGGTGTTATCCCGTATTATAATATTCTGCTTTGTAAAAGTAATGAGGGAGAGCCCCTATGCAGTTTGCTACATTATGTTCTATATTTTGTGGTCTGAAAATGAGCTCTTTGATTCGCTTAGCAATCTGTATTGAGCTGGAATAGTTTATGGGACCTCTAACTGAAATGCAAATTAGCCTTAGATGTTTCTTTTTCAATTCACACTTCTTGGAAGAGATGATACAATTCTTGAAAATATGGCAATGGTGTTTCTGTGACATGCAAGCTCTTTACTGTATACGTGGTATAGCTAAACTGAATCATACCAGTGTGCTCAATCTGTCTTAAAGTGCAATGTGTGCTAATTGTGCTTCATGGGGTATTTTTTACTGAATGGATGATTTGATGGTCTCATTAAAAAAAAATAAAAAGGAAAAAGATGTCCTTCACCAAGAAATGACCAAGCTAACTGCAGTAATTAATGAACATACGCATCYTCATTCTTAAAACTTCAGTGTTGGTGACTCTAAGTATTGATATAATGGTACTGTAGTCATTTAAGTGGAACCATTTGTACAATCCCACTAACCAACTGTATTTATTTGTAGTTTTCTGTTAAGAAGGAATTTTGGTGTGGCAGCCGGTGTATATTTGGCTTTTTATTCAAGCTGATGGTATTTGTTTCAGGAAGAGTGTGGTATTTTAACCATGTACATRTTAATGTGTTTAATGCCAGCAGGAGCAGAATATTTACATTAAAGGACTTGGAGCCAACTTAAACTCAATTGCAACTTTATTAATTGGATTGTAGTAGTATTAGCAGAATCAGCTAGTATAGGTTCTCTTGCTTTTTTTTTTTTTTTTCCCTCTTTAATTTTCTGAACAGGCTCAGGGAGATCTGCCCATATTGAAAGTTGTACTCCAGTTACTGTCCTGTGTTCTAGTGGGCAGAGTGCATTCCAAGATGTATTACAGTTGGACCTGAAACCCTCAAGAGGGAGGGATAGAAAAGTAAGCACATCCAGTATTTTTTTTGTGTAATCCCTCCCTCTTGTCTGAGTAGATGATGTTATATCCCGCCCCCCCCTTTTTTTTTGCAGTGCACTATTTAACATTGATAAATCGTACAGCAGCTATGGAAGAGGAATTTTACAGGTAGGCTGAGGAAGTTGAGTAGGTTGTCCCCAAAAGGGCTGTGTTATGGACAGTATTTATATTATAAACTGTAGCACCATAGCAAAAGGCCCCATTTCCACCTCTTCAGATTTACCCAGAAATCAAGCTTGTAGAGACTTACTGTTTTGCTTACATAAGTGAAGTAAGGACATTTTGATAGAAATGGATAATGGAGGAATAACCAGACTAAATGAGTCTGCAGCGTTGAGGAAGTGGTAACTTTGAGCAAGGCACAATGTGAACAGTTAGTGATCGAAGTCCTTTCTGCACTGTTGTAGGCATGGGAGAGATGGTCTGTTTGCAGATAGTGTCAGAACTGGAACTACAGTGCAGGAATCAACTCTGCTTTGTTTTAAACAGAAACATGTTGTTGCATCTCTAGTAGTCGCACAGCTAGTGGCAGGACAGTGTGACCACACAGCTCAGAATTTGCACAAGTGTTCAGTCTTAAAAAGACAACAACAACAACCCCCCCTCCCAAGCCTTCCCCCCCACACCAACAAACTAACAACCATCTCAGACCCTGGATGTTCATCTAAAACTGATGCCAGTTTGAAAAGAGGTTGAGAAAAGTCTTTTGTCTTTTTCTTTTTTTCTTTTTTTATATATATACAGTTCCCCTTTCCATCTGAAAAAGAGAACCAACCAGCTGAGGAGGGCAGAAGTGAGAAGTTAAACGACACTTCTATGGTTTATTTGTTGGCAAACACTTGGCTGTTTTTTCTTTTTTTTTTTTCTTTTCACTCGAACTTGCTAAGTCTAGTTAAACCTATTTAGATGATCTTGGAGAAGGCTGTCAGGGTGATCTTGCCCCAAGTGATTTCTGCAGAAGGTGGAACTTTTGCAGCCCACAGTGGCTGCATACAAAATGGCTTTTTGCTGAGACAAGAAGACAGCAGAGGGAACATCCAGTTGAGATTGTGCTGAGGAGTTGAGGATTTGCACAGAGGAAGAATTGATCTGCCACATAGGGTCAGGCAGCGGTAGAGATTGCAGACAGCCTTCCTTTTGCTGAGCTGGTGATGGCGAATGCTCAGGCAAGGTCGGGGCTTGTGTACTGATTTTTGGAGTGTGCAGATTTACAGGAGGAAGTATTAGCACAGGAGTTAGTGCCTAGGTGCTCAGCATGAGAGGAGGCAGTTTGCACTGTGGAGATGATGGGTTGGGTTCCAAGACAACTATGAAAATGAGAGGACTAAGTGGGGATTTTTATGGGATCTTTTTTTTTTTCTTCCCACCTTGTCCGCTACTGGCTCTAGTTTTGTATTCTGTGAAGGGGAGCAAATGAGAGAGATCCCCTTCCTGTTTGTTTCTGAATGCCCATCAGCTTTTTTGTGTCACTCGGCAAAATCCTGTGACACGTGCTTTGATGATAGGAGTTGTTTCTCGTTCTGAGGATATGGTTAGACAGAGGTAGCTGGTAGGTCAGCCTAGAAAGGGGGTAATACAAATGATTGCTTCAACTCCAYCAGTTATTTTGGGCCCTGGCCACCTCTGAAAAGACGACAAGCTGAAGAGGAACRGTTGATTCATTCACTACTTGAGCCATCAAGCTCTTGAGCCATCTTGTTCTGTGGTATTTTCCTAGCTATAACCCCATAAGGAAAGATCATGTAGATGCTGGCACTCTCCCAGGAAGGAAGACAGTGGTTGGAAATGTCAGAAAGGACGGAAGGAGTACTTCCATGTTTTTAGAAACTTTTAAGACTTGGTCATGCATTTACTATAGTTTTTTGATTTATACCTGTATTTAGTAAATTGGCCCAATTCTTCGTAACAAATTAGAATAGACAATGTTTTAATCATTAAGGTGATCACATTTGGGAGTCAGTTGAAAAACATAGCTCAGTGGTGCTGGTAAATGAAAATGAGTTCAAACCTTAAGAAAAAAAATGTAGCTTTCCTTCCCCTGGCAAATATAAAGAGTGAGTTAAAGTGAAAACATTGTCCAAAGAAAACAATAAGCTTGTCTAAGTTAATTTTTCCTCTTGAAATAATTGGAGAGTTGTCTCTGGTGTTACAGATTCCAAATTTAAAATGCAGCCATGCTTTGTGAAACTCTTTTCTTGAGATGCGTTACAGCTGTTGATATCTGTATGTGATTTAGTGGTTATGGCAAGTGACAGATTTATAGCGTCAGGACTTTCAAGTTTTATTGCAGGCTGAGTCATTTAGTGACCTTTGGGTGACTTGTGGTTAAACACCTACACACAGAGCTTGAACTTCAGCAGTGAGGAATGTTTGCATCTTCTCTCAGGTTGAGCTTGGCCAAGCAGCACAGGCTCTCAGAGAGGGGCAGAGGTGGCTGCTCCTGCAGGCTACCCTGTACTGCCCAGCACCTCACGTTCATATTTGTCATCAGCAGGGGTAGCTAAACAGCTGCCTTCTCTTGACAGTCCTCTTCCTTCCCGTTCCTTGCCCTTCCTTATGTTGCAGAAGGGGCTGAGAGTAACCACAGAGCTTCACACTTTCCCTGTATGTGCTGAGACGGGGACAGGAAAGGGGAAGTGGTGCAGTATGTTAGCTTAGAGGACTGCTTTGCTAGAAACATGCTGCTTCCTATGGATGTGTACACCCAGGCACAGAGATGGGAGTTGCTGTCATTGCTTTCCTTCTGATGCAAGACTTTTGGTTGAGTGGCCTTAAATTTGCTTTCTCAATGTTGAAATGGGTTTGTGACAAACCTTTCAATGACCTTAATAGAAAAATGCCCTTTGGATCTGTTTCAGACTTACAGGAGGTGAGGGAAGAGGAAAGGGGGAGTAAGATGAGGATAAATTAGAGCTTTATCCAAATTTGCTTCCTAGTTAGCACCACATGGTAGTCAGATGACTGAACACAGCTGCATGGCTGTGCAGCCACATTATCCACATCCTCACTGACTGAGTAGTTTCTTGGTTATTTCAGGGGGACTTCAAGGAGGAGACAAATGCAGAGACTGCTGGGACCCAGTGCTACCACCAGGTCCCTGGTGCTGCGTCTTGTGCTACAGTATCAGGAACAGCAGAATTCCTTTGTGTACAGAGCGTGGTTCTGTAAAAACCCAGGCTATGGGGCAAAGCAGCCTAAAGAATTCTTGCATGGATTGAGAAACACTCAAACTACTGATTTCCACTTCCAGCGTTGGCTTTTTCTTACAGAGAGATGTGATAGCATGTTTGGGGCTGGTGTCGGGGCACAGGAAGAAGCAGTCAGCTGCCTGGGCAGTATTTACTGTCCCCATTTCCTGCAAAGAAATGACTGTAGGTGGGTCYGGTTTCAACATGTATCACTTTGAACTAGCTTTGCACATCACATATGGTGTGTACAACCAGCTTGGGAACTCCTGAGCTAGATGAAGAGAAGCTAGTGAATTGCTACTCTTGTCTGTTTGAAACTACAGTACCAGAATTGAATGYTGCTTCTGAAAGGATTTAGGTGGTTACCAGTAACATGCAGCAAAGCAGTGTTGCTTAACTGCTGAGCAGCCGAACTGCTGAATCAGACCCGCTATTTGTGTTCTCAAAACTCAGTCCAACACTAAATGTAAAACTAAGGCAGAGGAAGGAAAAGCAGATTGGGAGTTGGCTAATTTAGGTCTCTTTTGGCTCAAGAAAGAGCTTTGCTGAATGCATTAGAAAAGTACAGGAGAGGCACACATGGTTGGATATGGTGATAGAGCAACACCTGGAGAAAGTGTGTGATTCTGAAAGCCTTGGAGTCAGTGGGACATCAGTGGCATTGCACTTCATTACAAGGAGAGAGGAAACTGGAATAAGGAGTCAGACCTGGCTGAAGGAGAGTCCAACTTAATGAAGCAAAGGGGTTTCCAGAGTTGTGGTGATGCAGGGCTGGCAGCCAGGCAGGGTGCTGCCCTGCACTTCAGGGTAGCCACGGCCCCTTGTGCAGAGGGCAGGAGAAGCAAAAGAGGCTCCTCTTTGCTGTTGGCTGCCTAATATTTTCCTGTCACTCTGGAAGTGCTCCAAGGCTTCTTATCTTATGGTGAATATACTTAGTGCAGTCTTGGTTATTTCATCAGGCTGTTACGACATGACTACATCGCTGTTTTTCATGAAAGACTGTTATGTATTGGTAGAAAACGAGTGGGATTATATGTATTTGAGAGATCCAAACATACTAGCTGTGAGCTCTGCAGCTTTTTTTCTTCCTCTCTCAACAAAAACCCCAAAATAAAAACAAAAAAAACCTTTTCATTGGGGAATTTTGAAATGTTCAAACTCAGCAGCTGTTTTTTCAGCTGTTGCAGGTATTAAACAACAGCAAGAAAAAACCTCCACTATGACCTGTCACCAGAAATAATCCTTTCTTGATCGTGGTGAACAGCTGGGTTCATTGATTCCCCTGCAACTGTAATCCTCAACTTTTCAATTTGTTACCTGCACAACAGTGTCAAATCAAACTAGCGGTTAAAAAAAAAATCTAAATAATGAAATTGTAGATGTATAAATGCATCCTTGGGATCCATAAATTATGGGAGAAACAGTAAATTGCTGTTGAGAATAAATAGATGTTTGGAAGTTACCTAGTTCAAAAGTATTTTTCCTTTTTAAAAATGCTCAATGCTTTTGACGTTTGCCCACATTACAAGAACTGTCTAATAACACCATTTTAATTTCATTGCTTTTTCCTGTGATAGTAAATAAAATTATTTGAAAATGGCAACACCTGAACTAGGCAAATCAAATAGCGAAGAGCTTTGTTTAGCCCCTTTCCCCCATGAATCTGCAGTACAATTTATTCTTTAGTATATAGGGCAAAGGAAATGCAACAATGGCAAGGGGTGGGCAGATGTATTTTGGATCTTTAATTTAACTATATGGGTACTCTGTAATAGCTTTTTWAAAAAAAAAGGAAAGAAAAAAACCCTGGTGTCTTAAGACTTACATGGAAATCATAATTGGAATCACCATGTTTTGTGGTGTCGTGGTCAGTTAAGGGGCTGTTTCCAATTTAGTTCTCTTAAGTATCAGTGGAACCAATCCTGAAAAATCTTGCTCTGAGTGTATCCTGTAGGATTCCTTTACTTGGAGGCTGAGATGTCTATTTCTGACTTGAATCTGCTTATTGTTTAGATTAAATCTGCTTTGTGGGGTCAGTGTAGTTGAAAGAAAGCAAGCAGATTGCTTTCTGACTCCTGCATTATCAACCCCAAAATAATTGCATTCACAAATAAGGCAACAACAAATGAGTTGCTTGAAGAAGAATGCTCAACTTTCACATTCATGGACAGATTTTTAAGGCTGACAGTTACTTTCCCGTCTCCTTCTGCCTTCAAATCAAAACAGGACCCTAGCCCAGGAAAACACCAAAGACTCAGAAACAAGCAAACTACCCCACAAGATGAGAACCAAGCAGCTGTGATCTGTAATTGCTAGGACAAATTCAGATGAACTTTTGCTCTATAGTTTCTAGAATCGCATTTGAGACTGCAATATGATTGAATTGATGCTACATTGCACAAGTAACAGCATAAGGCCAGTTGGAGGCAGAATTGTCAGATCCAGTTGAACCACCAGCTTAGCACACCGTGGATATGTTCAAATTCCGTCTGCAGCACTACATGGAATTTCTGGGCAATATCTACACTGTCGTGTACACCAGCCAAGGCTGTTTCAGCTGGCTGATTGCATGGGATGAGAGTCTGGAAGGTGATAGGAGAAGTGGGCACAGAAGAGTCATGAGAAGGGGACTTGGAAGTAGGCTAGGGCTTGTCCTGATACCAAACTTTGCACAATTTTGCATACATCAATAGTATTATGGTAGCTGCAGCTGCAAAAGATATATTCTTACAGAGAAGATTAGATTTTCTCTATGCCATGCTCGTTTCTACCCTTCAGCATTATTTTGATATTGTAGGTTTTTATAGGGAAATTCCAGGACATAAGGGGGTGAGATACATTAAGGAAATTCCACTTGAGGAATTTCTTCACTCTGAGAGTGACAGAACTCTGGAGCAGGTTGCCCAGAGAGGCTGTAGAGTCTCTTTCTCTGGAGGTACACAAAGCCTGCCTAGATGCAACCCTGTGCAACATGCTCTAGGTGACCCTGCTTGAGCAGGGGGAATGACTAGATGATCTCCAGAGGTCCCTTCCAACCTCACAGATTCTGTGATTAGGGATTAGGTGAATACCAGACCTTTGAAGATAAGTACAATCTGTCTCAGAGTAATTGTTGATTATCCAACAGCAATTTGATCTTGTGCTCTGTTGGGTCAGTGATTTGACATATGGAGTTGGCATTGTTATTTAGGGCGTTTTATACAAATCAGTAGGAGCTGGTTTATCCTGTTTAGAGTATAAGCTAGTTCTCCCATTCGCACAACTGAATCTAACAATTTCATTACCGGGAACACTTTTCTTGTTTGGCTCCGAGATCCTAACTATGATCATAAGCAAAACAACTATGACCTTTGTCTTTGACGTGAGGTTGTCAGACGTTTCTTAATATAAGACAGAGGATACTGCCTTGCCTTGCTTTGGATAGCAGTTTTCCATTATCTTTGGAAAGAGAATCTTTTAAAAAAGGGGACAGTGGTATCTGAAGGATCATCATTCTATCAGTGTTTCTCAGACAGTGATCCTGGATTGCTGCTCAGCCATACAACATGGAACAATATCCCAGAGGAGACTAGAAGTAAAATGCTCAAAGTATACCATATGTGTGCTCTCACATCTGTGAGCAAATCAACAAAAGGGGAAGAAATGGGGAAATAAAAATAGCAGACTTTCAAAGTTCTAGCATGATTTTTTTCTTAGGAAATTAAAATAAGTAACAATGCAACAAGAATGTCCTTGGATTTTTTGTTTTATTTCCAGAAGAGGCAGATAGCTATTTATTTCTTAATTGCTGAGAAGCGTTACATCTGGGGGCTGTTGCTGTGCTTCTGATTACCATAGGGGAGACGCCTGCCTGCTGCTTGGTGCGCTGGTGTCACAGGGTGTGTGGAAGGGACTGGTACACCTTGCATCTCCTCAGCTTCAGTTGTGACTAGCTAGGCCTGGAAGTTACTTGAGCCTAGTTTTTCACACTTAAATCCTCAGACACGGACAGTCCTGCTGCTGTCGTTCCTGGAAGCACCTGCCTTTTCTTGTAAGGTAAGCGGTGTGGCACGGCACGGCGCATCCTTCTCGCCTGAACCACGAGCAGGCTGTTCCCTCTGCAGAGCTTAACACGGACAGCTCTCAGAGCGGTGTTTTTGTGCAACAGCTGAGAGGTTGGTGTACTGAGGCCTTCTGTTTGAGGAAATTTGGCTCCTGTGAAGCTGACTGGATGGATCATGGTCCCTGAAAATACAGAGCTACGTTTAATTCCCACATCCTGAACAAGTGCTCTGACTGCCGAGGAGGGGCAGAGAAACTGTTGCTTCCTCTGGCCACGCTGTGAAGGAATGATGTTGCCCTTCATCTGTTGTGTCAGAGCAAAGGGGTAGGCAGGACAGAGCTCAACGTACTGAAGTGCAAACAAAAAGAAGGGCAACATGGCTTGTGCCAGAAACCTATGTCTGCAAAAAAAGTGAATAGTTTGTTCCTTCTGGGGGATTAACACCACAATACTCTGAGGAGAAGTATGACAGGGAAGAGAGTACAGAGAAAAAGTAGCAATTGTTACTGCTTTCCTTCTGAGCCCTCCCCCTAAAAGCATGCATATTAAAAATACATTACCACTCTGTCCAGAAAATGCTACGCAATTCTGACAGTTGAAACAGAATTAAAGGAGCTAATATAAAGTGAGCCCCTGTGTCCCACCTGTGCTGCAGGCTGCTGTCAGAAGGCTTGTGAGTCATGATTTGCATTTGTGTGGGGGTTTCTTTCCTGAGAAAAAGCAAAACAAAAAGCAAGCTTCCTTCCAGCCTGGACTCTGATAAAGTGACAGTAGAAGTGCAGTGAGGATAGCTTAGCACTTGCATCCCTTTGCTCTTCAAAGCAATTAGATGACATAGTGCTGAAAATAAGTTGCTTGCATCTTATTGCACTCTTGCTGCTGGTGGGACGTTAGCAACAGTTACAAAAAAAATCCTACCATTGCAAATGCAAAGCCTACGCTGGTATTTCTGTGGACCTGTCAACTTCTCAGTGTCTCACTTGTATATAAAACATCCAAGAAAACATGAATACAAGAAAAGTCAATCCAATTTCATTTGAATGATACAAGTTGCCTAAGGTTGTCTAACACTCAGAGTTCTGATGATGTAGATAGTACCATAATGTAAGAGTAGATGGTATCTTTCTCCTGAATAAGCTTCATGCTTAGCTGGAGAAATAAGAAAGAACATCTTTTGGTCTTTTCAGATGTATTTCTATACTTTCGGCATCTACTCAACAGCTGGCAGGCCTGAACTCTGAAGTTTCTGCATATTGCATCCATTGCTTTGGATAGATGCCTTGTTTCTTTGTAAGACCAAGCACAGAGGCAACTGTAGTTTCAAAATAGTTATGTCTTCAGTTAAATAAATTCAAGACTACCATTTTTTAAATTTAGCTCTTACCCATTTGTTGCAAATCATGGCTTTGCATGTTTGCACTGCTGTGTCTATGCTGGTTCCTGAAATGGGCTCATTAATAGATTATTTCCTTGTTAGCTGCAGGGAAAGCTTTGACCTAGAGCTGATTAGGGAAAAGAACTTCTGTATCTGTTATCTTTTCTCTTGGATAATTAGTATAATTATACTTCTGTGCCCTGCTCAGCAGTCTTAGTCTGCTATGGAGCCATAAAAACAGTCTTCACTGTAGAAATGGGAGTTTGCTACTAAGCAGGGAATGGGCTTGTTCTGTAGTGGCAGGGAAAGTCTGAATTGCAGTGTTACAAAGAAAGTAACCAAGGCAGTAAAGAGAGTTCCTATCCTCCCCACCCAGCTAAATCCAATTAACTGGGAGGAATGCAAAAGCTATTTCTGTCATTCCACTTTTTAAAGATGAATTGGCGTGTCTATGAGAAAGAATTATTTAAGGGTGCAGTGGTGTATAGCTGGAAATCACAGGCTGTGTTGAGGAAGAAAGAAAAAAGGGGAGAGGAGAAAAGCATCCATATGAAACTACTCTGTTTTTGACACAAGAGCGTAGTACTACAGCTTTGCAGTAACAACTCGTACGTGGGCCTGCTCTCCGTCAGCTTATGCTCGTTAGCTGCATTTGCAGCTGAGCAGAGTGTGGGTGTGACTGGCGCTAATTCAGAATTAGGGGGGTAGTTGCATGCCCTGCTTTCCACAGGTGTACCTTGCTTGCATACATTGGCTGGGCYGCAGCGCAAAGGCCAGCTGCCTCTGATGTCAGGTTACAAAACAGAAGCAAAGGAAGGAAAAACTCTTTTAAAGGTAGATTTTAGCAGCCTTGAGGGAGAGACCAGTTAACAAGGTGAGTTTGGTTTAGTATTTCTTGGTTTTGTAAAGGTTATGGTGTGCTGGCTTCAAAATTTTTGGATGCTAATGCAACGCTAAGCTTCTGAAGGGCTCACGTCAGCCTGGTTAAAGTTAAAGGCTCACTTGAAAAAGCAGGATGGCTAAACTTCCCATGTGTCTGGAAAGCATAAGCAGCTTCACTGGCAAGAAAACTTAAAGAGTAGGAGTAAGTGTATGTTTGAGGGAACTTGCAGCTGTCTTTTTGTTGCCTCTTGCCCTTCCCATCACATTTGTAACTCTGAGTATATGCTGCTTTTCCTTGTAGTACAAATGACCTGATGTGACTTAATCGGACTGTAGTTCTGTATGCCCATCTCAAGGTGGTTGCTGTGGTGCTAGGAAACATAATGCCCTGCATGAAAAGACAGCTGTACCTAGCCAGTCCTAGCAGGCCTGAAATGCAGAGCTTAATAAAAGGAGAAGGTAGCTGTAGAGCTATGGCAATGGTAACTCCTTCCTTCATGCGCAGGACTTGAAATGCCACCCTGTGCCTCACAGGGGAGGTGGAAACAATCTGTGGTGGAGTAGGAGCARCCTTCATCCAGCCTTTTGAATTAATCTGGCAGCCTGAGAAGGTTGTGGCCTTAGTGCCTGCATCTGAAGGGGAGAGGGAAGCTGCGGTGTTTTGTGCTCTGGGCATGTAATGTTAAATGCATGAGCGGCCCTTGGAAGGGTGGAGAAAGCTCAGGCTGTGCAATGCTGCCAGTTCAAGTGTTAGGGTGCTTTTTTTTGGGCCAAGTCCTTTGCTCTCAGTCCTTAGCCATCAGCCCTGCTGGCAGAGGAACCGCTGAAACTTGTGACAAGGCTTTGTGTGATGTAGGACCTGACAAGTGACAGAGGACAACAAGGTTTTTAAGTTGTCTTTGGAGTATGACTTTTTTTTWAAAAAAAATTATTAATTCACTAGATGAAAAAATAACCCAGTTAAAAATGGAAAAAAGTGATCTGGGGTTGTGCTGCTGTGTCCTGTGGTTTAAATATCTATGCTTTTTCCATGCTCCATGTGCAATAAAATAATCTGGGAGAGAGTAGGGATGTCCATAATTCCCTATTGCTGGCTCCCAGCCTCTTCCATGTGCAAATCATAGCTGTGACGTGGTATGGAGTGTGAGATGCATTATATTTTTGCATGGCAGGGGAATGTAAGAGCTATGACTAAGGATTTTGAGATATGCTGCTAAGGAAGTAAAAGGGTTATGTGTTATCAGTGGAAGCAGAAAAGTTTTTTAAGGTATGGAAGAGGCTGTACTTGTGCTGAAGTGTTTTCAGGCTAGGGTTAAATGCTGTCATAACTAATAATTGYCTGAATTTTTAATATGATATTGGTGGGGCTGTTGTTTTAGTATAGTATTTAACACATTTGAAAGTAAATGTGCAGTGAGCACAAAAGATCGTATGTGTAAACCTGGTTTGTGGCCTGGGGCCCAAGGAAATGGGTAACATCTTGTCAAGAGGGAGGATACCATTTAATATTGGTTTACCAAAGAGAAAGCTGAGATCTTAAGCAAAGGAGAAAATGTGTGTATCTGGAAACCTTTCAGACTTCAGCTATGTTCTTACTAATTTTAAGAGACTGAGTTTCCAGTAAGAAGTGTTAATTAGTTTAATAACTGACTGTTACTGACCTTTCTCCCTATTTACTTATGTCATTAGTGCTTTCTGTGCATTACAGCCAGAAGTCCTAGCAGACTTTTTTTTTTTTTTTTTTTTTTTTTGGCGGGGGTGGGGAGCAGGGGCCTTAAAAGCATTTGCTTTGCAGTGTCAGCCCCCTCACTTTAGCTGATAAGGAGCAAATGGTGTTGGATGTGTAATGCTTCAAAGTAAGAGGTGGTTAAGCGAGCTGTGCTGGCTGGAGGTTGCAGGGCTAATGAGCACAAGCTGAATGGCCCCAAATTTCAGTGCGCAGGAGCCCTGTGTTAGCAAGACTGGCACAGTGCAGGTGGAGGAAGTAAATGGTTTTAACTTATTTAGGCAACATACTGACTACAACAACAACAGCAACCACCAAGTAAGTAAGTTTGCCTGCTGGCTGTATCCACAATGGTTAGGTCACTTTACAAGATGTCTGTTTTAGTTACTTAAGTGTATATATTTTATTGTGAAAGACACTGAAAAAGAGTACGAGTGGCTTTTTCTCTAATATGTAAGGAAGTCCTAGCATTCACTCTTGGTGTTTCCTTATCTCCTATTTGCTTTTTACCTGAAACTTAGTTATTTTTAATTGTTTTGTAGGCTCTCTGAATGTCACTTATTTTTACTAGGGATCCTGTACTCATGCTGTGATCTAGCCTAAGGGATTTCATAGTCATCCCCAGCTCCTTTTTTCCTTTTTGATTTTCCAGGTGCCTTAAATATAAAGCCCTACAGTTTGAATGTGGCTCACCTGTGAGAGTACATGAGGCTGACTTGACTGCTTTCTTGTTCACTGACTTTCTTTTGAAGATAACAAAAATCAAGATCCTTAATGTTCCTATTTTTATGCTTCTCTGAATATATAGTAGGCTGCAGAAGAGAGTCAAAAGGAATATTGGTGAATTTTGATTTCTCTATAGCATCTCAGTGTAAATCCCATTTCCTTCCTCTCCATGAGAAAAGCCTTTTTATTAATTTCCGTACAGGTTACAGTTCTTCTCTTCATAATGTTAGCTTCTATAGAAGTGATAAATTGGTTATTGAGTTGCCATGGAGGGTTTGGGGGAAAAAGGAAAAACACAGATGGACTTTTGATCTGGAAATATTTTGAGTTACAAGCGCTAAGAGTACTTGCACTGAGTCTCAGAGACTGCAGAACCTGGTAGGATGTTCCCCTCYGGTGTCGCAGGTGAGCCTTCGCTGATGGCAGGGGTTTTTTTTTGTGTTCTGGAGTCAGTGGTCGCGCTAGTATGGCTCCACAGCAAGAAAATATCACAAAGGCATCGGCAGGTTTTGTAGGCTGATGGCAGCAGACAAGCATACAGAGTGAGACTTCAAAAGAATTTATCAAAATAATCTATTTTGAACAGAAATAACATAGCGATAAATAAAAGTCTCCTAAAAGTTCTCATAATACTACTTCTTTTCCTCTGAAGGATTTTTTTTTTTCAGACTTAGGTTGTTGGGTCATTTAGGGTGGTGAGACTGGCAGAGGAGTAGAGAGCTCTAAGAGGGCACTGTGGCTCCTTGGAAAGCTGCTGGTAACACATGTTAATGTTTAAAGTGATGAGAATGGAGGGGTGAGGAGGGGGCGATGTTTTAGTAGGGAGGAGTAGGGAGTAATGCTACTGATGCATTAAAAATCTGGAGATCCCAAGCAGAGGTAACAACCTGGGTGTAATGGTGCRCACAGAGGATGCTATATATACTTCCTGTGAGGGCAGACCCGTTTGTAATGTGTTGAGCAAACCGACCCCTGGAGCACTTGTAAAGGGATGCGGAGAGGCAGACCTTCGTGGGCCAGGTTCCCTTTTCAGTCCTTCTGGTCCCTGCAAGAATTTGGAAACTTGAGAAATCAGTATGGCCCCGAAGGGGATTGAGACTTCTGTTACGTGTTGAAATGCCCCAATTTTTCCCGGTTAAAATGCGAAGCTGCTGCTGGGTGGTTGTGATCGTTACCGACACCTCTGTACTCCCGTGGTGCCAGCTCCGGAGGCTGCTTTCTGGCTGCCGAAACCCATCTCCCTGCTGCTCCCGAGGGCTTGCTTTCCACCCGGCCTCCACGCGCTCCGCTCCTGGGGCTCACGCGGCAGGTGGTAGCGTCTGCTCCTGGTTTGCGCTCAGGCCTCTGCTTGCGGAGCCTGTCGGCCGGAGGACTGCGTTAGAAGTGCGGAACCTGGCGCTCGGCCGATTACCTTCCCTTTATCAGTGATCCTCTTTGTTTCGGCCTGGCTTCCGATGGCATTGCAACAGGCAACTGTAAAATCACATCCAGAGCAGGAAAGTGTTGCAGTCTCGCTCCTCAGACTGTCCTTCCCTTCCTCCCCCCTTCTCTTATGCCAGGGTTATGCCAATTTTCATTATTTCTGTTCTTAAGGAGGAAATTGAATCAGAGCTTTCTCCTTTTTCTTTACTTCAAGCCAGTCTTCCCCCTGTCACATCCTGCATTCAGCAGTTGGCAGCATGTGTCTTGTTTTAGCTGGCAGCAGTTACAAGATGGTGCTGCTTGTTCAGTGTGGAGCTTGGATGTATTTGGGGGTAAAAACTGTATTGGGCCTGGCTGGGATTAAGCAAAAATTGCTTGATGGCTATAGTGCTCTAACAAAYAAGCAACAGTGAGTGCATTGCCCTCACTTCTGTGTTATTTCCTGCACACCTACAGCTATTCTGTAGAGCTTCGCAGAATGGTTTTGTTGCTTAGCCTTGACCTTTCCCACAAACAGGAGTCCTGTATCCTGTATGATCTTCCTTCTCTAGAACCTTACCAGCAGCYTTTTTGGAAAGACTCTTGGAGAGCTAAGGGCTGCTTGCGTCTTGAAATGGTGGGAGTGCTCGGGCAGCGCTGTCTTAAATGGCTCTTGCGGTCTGAGCTCRGCATTATACGTGGGGCTCCATTTGTAGTTTATTAAACGCGTGTTTTTTTTTCCTCTCTTCCAGAATCTGTATAGCTTATCAAGCTATTCTGGGAGCAATCAAAGTTGTAGAAACAAGGTCTACCTCTTTAAATTTGTAATTGAAGATGAAAAAAGAATGAAGGCATTTTAAGTAGTATTGAAATTCAGATGTTTATGTAGTCTGGTCTCCATTAGGTTGTCACTCAAACACTTTTCAAAGTGCCTAGCTGACTGTTGGATGGTAAATGTGAGATGTTATAAAGGAGCTGAAGTACCTGTCTGTATTCCAGGTGGCTTTAAAAGGTTTCAAGCTGTGCACTCTGAAAAACTCAAATGGCTCCAAGAGCTTGTAGCCAATTTGGCCCCATGCTTTCTATAGACTTCAAAAWGCTGCTTTGCTCCCTCCCCTAGCAAAAAATGGAGAGGGAAAAACAAGGTGGATTCTACATACACGGACTTAACTTTAGGAAGAGAAGTTAAATATTTTCACGTCCAGTTACCTTGCTCTCATAGACTAGAGTGTGCAAGCAAGCAGAAAATCCTCTTTGCCCCCAGTGGCACTAGCAGTCCCGGCAGGGCTTTGGGGCCGCTGCCCGGTGCGGCACTGGGGCTGCCCTTCTGCCCGCAGGGCGCTGGGAGAGGTGGAGTGCTCGCAGCTTTGTGGTGGGGGTGGTTTGCTGAAGAAGGCTTGGAAAAGTCTTGCGCAATGGGGTGTTTTGCTTAATTTTTTTTTTTGTTTGTTTTGTTTTTTTTCCTTTCAAAGCTATTTCCAAGGCAGACAGTACAGCACATGCATAATGCTGAAAGCCGACCCTGTTACATTAAGCTTTACTATTTGAGAGACCTAGAAGCATCATTGCCAAATTGTGTAAGACTTCTCTATCTGGAAGCTAATTCTGTCCGCTTTTCTTCCAGCTGGCCAGTATTTGATATGGCTAGCTGGAAGTCAGGATTAGAAGTCAGGAAAGAAATAATTTTGTATGGATTTTTACTGGAAACAAGTCAGCAAATCTGCATTTTTCCTTTTTTCCCTCCCAGGTATGACAGCATCTTTCCCATCTCTTGGTGATGCACATAGGATTTTATGGGCCRTAATGAAATATTTTATTGATCGCATTATGAGAAATCAATGAGAAAGTTGCCCTGGCTGTCAATTCTGTGCTGCCTACTATATATACAGTGACAGGTTTGACTGCTCGCCATTGTGGCTGAGAAGAGAATACCTTGGGGTGCCCAATTATTGCAGCAGCGAGAGGAAATTCAGAAGAGTAATTCTGGCTTCCCTCATTGCCTTTATGTTGGCCTCGGAGCGAGTGGCTGCTCCACTCCTTTCAGCTTTCACAGCAGCGAGAGCACTAATGGCAACTCTGTGCAATTTGGACTTCTCATGGCCATGAGATTGAATCAATGCTTTTCCTTCCACATTTAGTAAAACAATTTTCCACGCACACTGAGCAGCTATTCTTGTCTATACCTGCTTTGAGATGGGCTAGATGAACTGGAAGATTTTATAGAAAGGCTTCTCTCCCTCCCTCCCTCCCTCCCTCCCTCCTTTTTTATTTTTTATTTTTTTTTTATAAACTGCAGGTTGACAATGGAGCAGTTTTCTGAAGGAGGCATTTTTTTGAGGGGAAGACATGGAAGAGCAAAGTGTTTTAAAAGGGGCCTCTCATCAAGGGTGGAAGCTTGAAGCAAGAAAGAAGAAAATTAACATAAATAGAAAAGGCAGCTGAGCTCTCCTAGTTCAAGGATATGTATTTCAAGCCCTATTACCATAGTGTCTGAATACCTATATTTTTGATGTATTTATTGCAACAACATTCTTGTATGGTGTGGGAAGTACTAGTTTGCTAGACTCTTGCAAGGGAACTGTGACTTAGAAACCCTTAGAAAGAAGGGAATTAGGTACCTAAAGCAGGGTCTRAGCAGAATTTAGATGCCAAAATCCATAACTGCAGCCTTAATCCTCCCTGTTCAGCTCTTACCTAGCCCTGGAGATGAGGAATCTCTCTGACCTCTRTGAACAAGTGGATTTTGCTTCCATGCTTGCCCAGGACTGCTCAGGATGCTCATGGTGAAGCGTGACCTGACCCAAAATGAGGTTTCCTCTACCCAGGTTTTGGTCAAAGCATTCACTGTTTAGGAGAGCTGAGCTCTTGGCGAGCATCAGGTACCTCAGTTCTGGCTGTTTTGAAAGCATAACTGGAGAAGGAGAGAGCCTGGTGGGGAGGGAGCTCGTCTCTGAAGACGACGACGGGGGTCAGGTGCCGTCTTTCAGCACTGTCTTCTGCTGTGCTGCTTAGCACTGAGATCACATCCGTAGGCAGAAATGAGAAGAGGCAGCAGAGCTCTCCAGCGCCACACAACAAAGCCAGTGCTTCCCCTTAGGCAGAGCTCTCTCTCTCTGGCCCAGCAAATACAGTATTATAGTTTAGGCTGAGTGGCAGGAGCGATCTCATTCCCCAAGGAGTGGAGCATCGTGGACTCGCTCTCCTGTATGGAAGACTTGAATCTCCTCTGGCCATAGTTTAGAAACGGTCACTATGCTTCCTAAAAGCAACTGGCTCTGTCTGGGGAAAATGTTTGCATGCTTGGTAGGCGATGGATCATGTGGCAAGAGGTCATGTGTAACACACAATCTCTCTTTTTAACTGTAATTGATTGGTCTGAGTTAACTTAACAAGCACAAATGTTGTTTGCTCTTTACCTGGAGCTGTTTGAGGCAGCTCGCCGGCAGGAGGGTCCTGCCCGGATCAGACGGTRTCTGCTGCCCCTGTGCTAGGGGCAAGCAGGCGGGTGTCAGACAGACGGCAAGTCTCTCGGCTTGTTTTTGGTCGGCACAAGGTACAGTGCGCAACTGCCCCTGAAAGAGGSCAGCGTCCTGAGAGCAGTAGTCCCTAAACCGTCCCGTAGGGGTGCACCTACGGGAGAGCGCGGAGTCGAGTGTAGCTGGTGACCATCAGCTGGCGACARACTTCTTTCTCGGGCAGCGAACAGCTGCTCCTGGTCTCATCTGGTCAAACGTCAGCTGTGCCCAGCGCTCTGCGTATTGCACACGCCGCCTTCGAGCGGCTCTGGGCGCCTTGCTGGAAACGCGCGGGGAGAGCGCCCACGAGTGCCTCCTGCGTGCTTCAAAACCTGCCAGACCTCCTTCAGGTAGCCCTGAGCGAGGGGCTGGCCGCTCTCCTGTCACCTGGCRCATCTGGAGCTTGCGTCTGGCTGCTTTAGCACCGCCGCCTGCTGTGGGGACTCGCTCGGGTTTGGATGGGAAGAGCCCGGTGCGCTCACAGGCCCGCAGCGTGCTGGGTGATGGCCGGTGGCCACCGGCTGCCCCGGAGCAGTGGAGCTGAGGGGTTTCTGCCTCATGCGCAGCAGCAGCTGCCGCTGTCGAGGTGGAGATAGGCTGGTTTTGGTATGCTGTGCCGGGCCGTTGGAGTGGCTTGGTGGAGAGGGCAGTTGTTCAGTCTTCAATGAGCCAGGAGAGCAGATGCTTAGAAACTGCAGCCCTCTGACTAAAATACCTGCTTTCCTCTGGTATGGAGAGTGTTAACAGGAGAGCGACGTGCGGAGGGAGATTTGCCAGGGTTACTGATTACAAGACTCTTTAAATGCCTGATGAGCAGCAAGCCTTGAGGTTTTAAACTTCTCCCTTGTACGGGCTCTCCTGGCACTGGTCCTTTAGCCCTGGAAGACGGTGCTGGCCCTGCAGACCCAGCAAGGAGCCTGAACTGAAGGTCTCTCATGCAAAACAAATGTGCTGGGGGTGGTGGTGGAGGGAACAGCTAATAGATGTTTTCCCTTTGCCTGACATCTGCCACCTTCCCCCACCCCAGCCCTTCCTCTGTTTATAGCAGCCATTTGCTCCCATTAATGAGCTGTGGATCGCTGCCAGTGCCCGGCTTTCTGCTCCAGAGCCGGGGCTGCGCAGGTGGGAAAGGGCTCGTCCGCGGGACTGCGCGCTGCAGCTGCCTGGGGAGGGGTGGATGGGGAAACACCGCCGCTGCCAAATSAAGCACGCCAGGCCGGCTGCAGCCGGCTCCGAAACGCAGCCCCGGGATGCCACTTTGCCGGTGCCTTTTCAGAGCAGGCTGCACTTGAAGCCATYCCCTCCAGTTAAATCTCTTTACCAAAGTGGTCTGTGCGGCGGCTTGCATACGAGACGATAATGGTGCTGTCATTTTTACAAATAATCACGACAGGAGCAGAAAAATAAGAGGAAGATGATTGTGCCTGGAAGCGCGAGGAGGTTGCGCTCGCTGGTGCGGGGGAAGCTAAGAGGAAGCTGAAGCGCAGCCCCAGGCTGTTGCTGCCGGCCGCTGGGCTGGCTTTGCTGCCCTGGTGTCGGAGCCWGCAGCTCTGCTTCCACCACGCTGGAAGGAGTGCGCTCAGCCCGTGGCGGCTCCCCCGGTGTAAAATCCTACGAGGACAAAGTGGTTAATGTGCTAGTTGAAGCAAATCCTGAGCGGGTGAAACAGGTTAACCTCAATTAGCTCTGCAAGATTGTAAAGAAAGTAGTGCAAGCTCTCTCACGGCCTCCTCCGGCAGCAAATGCCCCGCTCCTGCTGGGATTATGAATCCAGAGTGATTCTGTTTTTACAGCAAGGATTAAACCCCGTTTTGAAACGAAGTGAAACAGCAGGTTCTCCCTCCCCCTTGATGTAATGATTTGAAGCATTTTTGACGAAGTGGAAGAGCTTTAGGAGGGAAGGGTGGCGATACATGTGTGTCTCCAGAATATCCTGAGCCTTTTACAGTGATGCTGCGGGGCAGTTCAGGTAGGGAGGGCCTGAATATCAGTGTCCTGAGTGCTCGAACCGCTAGCCTAATGGAAGAGCGCTCTGGGGGAGAGAGTGGTACCGCAGGCCTCCTTCCTACGTTCGAAAAACGAGCAGGCTGGCACACCGGGGCGGGTGGTGGCCCTTTGCAGCAAAGGCAATCCCTAACCGCTGAAGTCCTGCGTGTGCATTTACACACCACGCACGCTTCCTACCGCGGTTCCCCTCCTGACGGCCCCGGGGCTTCTCCTAGGGCTCGCTCTTACACCGGTGTGAGCCCCCTGCTCCCTGCAACCAGAAAGAARTTATTTTAGAAGTTCAGCAGTGCTTTTTGTGCTGATCTCGTACAAAACTGTTCTTCCCTTTGCAGGTCAGAGCTGAGACGAGCGAAGCTCGCAGCTGCCTGAATTATTTGCGACTCTGAAGGAGTCGCTCCTTAGTGCAGTATTTGCCCTAATTAAACGAACTTCGGGAATCATTTACAGGTCAGAGCTGAGAAACCCACTTAATACATAAGCTCGGTATGTTTATACCCCGCTGCGGCGGGGAGAGAGCTGTCGCGGCAGCGCGCGGCGGTGGGGAGGGACGGGGAAGCGCCAGTCGTCCGCGGCAGAGCTGTCGCTTGCTGAATGGCTCAATTAGCAGTGGCGTCCGTGGTGGGCAACCGCGGCTGCGTGCGGCGGGTGTTTGACACGTGCGTGTTCTCCGGGAGGAGATCGTTACCGTGTCAGTTAAATACCAGCGTTAGTTCGCCGCTCGGAGGGCGATATCCACCCGGCTGGGTCTGCGCGCCRCTGGAGGCGCAGCGAGTCCCCGCGGGACGCTCGCGGCGCCGGTGCAGCCGTGGTGGAGGCTGCCGCCTCGCAGCGGGGCGCCCGGGCTGCGCTCCCCGGGAGGAGGGAATCGGGCATTTCTGAAATGCCCTGTGCCCTGCTGCTCTGTTTTGCAGCTAGGTCTAAACCACAAAGTTCACGTTTAAATCCGTGGTTTTGTTTTCCCTGAGTTTTACTGAAATGAAAACTTTTTTTCCTTTAAGTATTCCCTGAGTTGTATTTTGAAGTAATGGGGAGAACTTGCATGCTGAGAAAGCACAGCTCTACCACTTCTTAATCCCTACCTTTTCTTGTTAGATGTTTCACCTCTTCAATATAGGTCCTTTTGTTTGATGTTTTCCCCTTTTTCCCTGACTCTGCCATGCCGATAACCTTGCTGTATCTTTCAGCAAAATCTCACTAGCTGCTCTTAATTTTGCTTGGGATTTGTTTGCCCTGGCTGGGCTTCGCTTGCCATCAGAGCTATTTCGGTCATTCCCATTGAGAAAAAGCCGTGTCGTGTTCGGTGCATCTGAGGAATCGAGGCAGGAAGAGGCAAAGGAGACGAGTGGGCGCGAGGATGAGCCAGGACTCTCTCCCGGGAAGCCCAAGGGGTGACAAACCTTTGCGAGGGCCGGAGCGCCTGCCGGTCCCAGCTGGCCGCGGCGCGAAGGCGCGCCCGCGCGGAGGAGATGACCGTGGTGCGCTGCGGCGGCAGCGTGTTAGCCTGCCGCAGGCATCCCCCGCCCCGGGAATACGCGGAGAGCCGGCCCCGACGTCCCGGGCTTTTGCGTTTTGACTGCCCGGGCGGCTGGGCCGTACTGATGTGCAGGGCGGGGAGGCTTCCCCCGGGTGCGCAGAGCTGGCGGAGGGGGTACCTGGGGTTGGCGACCAACGCGGGCGCTTAGAAGAGAAAGCTCGAAAAGCTTCRAAGTACCAATTGCTGCAGCAACGTTTTGCAGCCATGGAGAGAGCGGTTTCTGTCTTTTCCCACAGGACGGAATATTTCAGGATTCAGTCGTGGTAGCCCTTCAAATTAAGATGGTTCCATAAAAACAAGCCTTTCTCTGTGCCTACAAGTGCAAGGATATACGTCGTGTTATTAATTTAGACACTTACTGCTATTCTGCTTTTTTTGATTGTGATTAAGATCATACGTAAGATTATAGGTGCTTTTTATGCTATATGCTGGAGTATCCTGCCGTTTGGAGGAATTTGCACGAACGGGTCGTGCAAACAAGCACGGCAGAGACGCCGCTAGTCCCGTCCCGTCCCTCCCCTCCGTCTGTATGTATCTGCGCCTCGTACTCGGCAGTGAGGAAGCTGCAGTGGGTGGGCAGGCAGCATCCGTCCRTTGCCACAAATGCTGTGGGAACCCAGCACGGGCACTCTAGACCCTCTTCCTCTCTAAAATGCCTCCCGCCTTCTCTTTGACCATAGACTTTGTTCTGCGAAAACCAGGGCGAGGTAGCTGGTGTCTGAACCCTTCAAAGGCAAGAGTCARAACAGAACTAAGAAAAAGCTTGATGTCTAGAACTCTTTTTTTATACATATATATATATATTTTTTTTAGGAAATACAGCATTAGAGACTTTAATCTCTTGCGCCAAGGAGGGTGGAGGTGGGTTAAAGCAGCTGGATGCGTGTGGACAGTTGCCGTGTTGAAATGTTTGGGCCTGTGTGTGTCCCGCTGCTCCTAAAGCTAAGCAGGGGATTATCCTGATACAGCAGCTGATGTGTTCAGTTTGAGCTGCCAACGTAAGCAGCTTCCTCTCTTTTCCATAGCACGATATTAGATTAATTTCCCCAGGCTAGCAGTCCCACCGTTGTGCAGCCCCTCTGGGGCTCCTGGCTTGGGCTTGGTGCCGGGGGCCTGTTCCAGCACACAGAAGCACTGTCGCTTGGAGGTGGTGATAAGGACTGTGAAAGATAAGTTTCTGCAAGGCAGACTTAGAGTGCATTAAATAAATATAAATTTTATTAAAAACACCCACATCTCAGCGTTATCAGGAATGATATAATAATAAACAGCTTTCAAATAACCTGCATTACATTACAATACTTACAGTATTTATAACCATCCTCAGATTTTTTTTATAGACATACCAACATTTCATGAAAATGAATAAAAAAAAAGAAAAAAAAAAAAAAAAAAAAAAAAAAAAGTAGAACATAAGCATAGAAAATGCACACAGAAGTTCATTACCTTAGTGTCAAACTGCTAAAGTTTCCTACACAAGTTAACCACTAGCTTTAGGAGTGAACTTTATACCACTGTGCGTCAATCAAGATGAAAATTTCATTCAAGTAAAGTTGACACCACTCAGAAGCATCTTCAAGTATGGCTATAGTCAACCTGATAATCCTATACAAGCAATTCTGTCTGCTTTGTCATTCGTTCCAACTGAGGCAGGGTTCTGTACACCAAAAATTACAATTCGGGTATTTACAATACATAACTGATTCGCCAACTAAGCTTCCTGCTCTTGCTGCCAGCAGTTTGGCAAATGACGGTGCACGGCATATTAACCAAACATCTACTACGGATTAGGTGAATAATATAGGATTAAAAAAAAATCACCAGAAGATGAAGATTTATAATGATTTAATTAATCTGATATATAGCCATAATTAAAATTTTTTAAAAAAGTGAAACTTTTGTTTCAATGCAGTGGGTAAAGTCACAGACTGGGAATTAAAAAACAAAATTGCCATAATAAATATTTGACGATTAAAACCCAAAGGCCTCCTTTGATTCACTTGAGTTAGGTTGTGATTCTGTTAGATAAAATTTATTTCGACCAAACTTAATCTTACAGTATATTGCACAAGATATATCTGGGACATGGAGGTTTGCATGTTTAGGGAAGCCCTTGTACAGACTGTACCTTTCTATATTTTATTTTATTCATTACAGTATCCAAGAAGCCTTGTTTAGAGAGTGACTTGAAAAACTCTAGCAAACAGTCACTTGCCAAACCCCTGCCTTACGTTTTTCCCTTTAATCAGCTCAGTGCATTCTACTTTCTTCTTGTTTATTCATTTGAAACAGGCAAAACATTCTAAATCTCTTAAACACTTTCATTACAATAAAAAGAGCTAACAAATTTACAAAATTAGTTTTAGTTACATCAATACATGTACAAGAAAAATTAGAGGAGGGATTCAAAAGAAAAGCATTAAATCCCTGAAAAAAAAAAACAAAACAGAAAATCTAAGAATAATATATTTAACCTACAACAGCTTTACATACACACAGGTGACACGTTGGCATAGGAGAACATGAGCTGAAATATCCCTGAATTTTTAGAACCAAAAAAAAGTTGAAGTTCAAGTTATACTTGCTAAATGTCAAGTATTGAGAGAGTTTTTTTGTTTTGTTTTTTTTTTTTTTTCAAAGGCTATCGGGGGGGGAAAGATGGTATACAATATATAAACTTTCACACTCAGTTCAATATCCTATTGCCAAACTAGTGTTGAGGTATATGACAAGTAGGAACATCACTCAAACCTTTTAATGTATTTTTAGCTCACATTATGATATATTTGTAGCAGGCTGAGTAGCACCATGATGTGAATTCAGCTCAAAACCCAAATATATATAGATTTAATATTTTTACAGTACTAAAATACTAAAGCATTGCGTTAAAAAAAGTTTTGTTTACAATTTAATTTACTATACAACTCTCCTGCTTTTTTTTTTTAATAGAAATTAATGATTTAAAACCACCACAGCAAGCCAGCTGCCTATTTTTTTTTTCTATTTAATCAACGGAATCACACAGAACTAACCCTGTTTCATTCATCTTGTGTAGGCATCAGTCTGCTCAATCTTCCTGGAAAAGAGGACACTTGCACCAAGAAATGACTTACACCACAATGTACATAATTATCAACACAAAAGCAATCTGCCATTCGATATTGAAGAGCATACAGATCTTTAAAAACAGCAGAAGCCCAAGCTAACTAGTTGTAATCTGTCGCATGCTGCTAATTATTACCTGTGGTTAATATAAAATTCCTTCCTTAAAACTGTACACATTTGAGCAATGAACTTGTCATAATAATTGTAGAAAACAGTTTACAGTATAGCTTGTGAGATGAGCACCAGAAAAACATGTGTTTTGTGTACTAAAGTATTCCCTTGTATCCAGTAAGCCCCATTTTTACCATAACTGACTGTATTAAAAATGGATATGTAGCCCACTAGCAGATGCACGGCTAAAACAAAAGTATTTAAAAGCTTTTTTTCTTTTAAAAAAATTATCTTTGCATTTTAAAATCTTAGTACCTTAGCATTGTTCAAGTTGCCAAGCTTAGGTAGACAAAGTGCTTTTGAAACACTATTTAAAAAAAAATATCTCTCTATATTTTATCGTCCTTTTCTAGGACTTGACTGGATGAGCAAAATCCAGAGGTCTTTGTAATTCCCATATGTTAAAAAGAAGCTTATTTTAACATCAGGTAAATTCAATACATACATGAATGAAAAGGTCCTCCCTGTTGTTGAAGAACATTTGAGTACATAATTGACATTTTAACTGTTATAAAGGCATTAACTGTTCAACTGTTAAAATAAAGACACCATTCTCTTAGATAGCACCATGTTTTAGAATATCCAAACAAATTCAGTGTTTTGCTGTCTATTCATTATGTTTTATATGTATCTACTTTGTTAAATAAAATGAAGAGACTATTAAGATTACAGTAAAAACTGCATGTTAAAAAGCCATAATTCCAGTATTTCAGTACATCATAGATTCAGCACCAGATGTTATTTTAAGATTCCTGCGGTTGTAATACTACAGTATTATTTTTTAGGGTGTTTTTTTTTTTGCTCCTGTTCCATGACTATGCAAACTTGATGATATTAAAAGTGGTCACAGATGTGCAAAACTGTAAGAAAAAAAAATCCATTTGCAGATTATCTCTTTCAGTAATGGAGCCAGTGTTTTCAAATGTAAATTGTGAAACACTTTTTTGTTTTGTTTTTGCATAGGATGCTTTGGTCTTGTTTCCTACGTGCCATCTGTGACCACTTAAAAAAATCAGTGGAAAGTAAGTGCGCTAGTAAGATCACCTCTTTTTGCTGGTGTGCCGAGGCTTTTCCCACTGATGAGTTTCATGAAAACACTGTTTCCTTCCCCACCCTTATCTTCCCCCAAACCTAGACAAGAACTACCCTACAGCCGTGTTGTTTTTTCAGATGAGGTAACCGACAAAGGTATGATGTTAGATATATCTGTTGTAAGGCCCTGTAACCCGTGTAAAGGCATATGGAGATGTAGTTACTGTGGAGTCTGTGGTGACCGACAGTGTCCGTTGCGCGAGAGACTTGATGAAGCGCAGGTATGTTGGCTCTGAGGGTTCGTGAGGTTCGGCGGGCTCTCGCTTTGCTTTTTTGCCGTAAGATTTCTGAGGCACGTAGTCTGGACCGTACTTTTCACACTCCTCCTCTTTCTCTCTCGCCTTCTCAGCCATCTTCGCCTCCCACAGAGCCAGACCGTGTTTTGGCTCATTCATGCTCTTGTGCTGGTAAAAGACAAGGGATATTCTGGTGGGATGGTTCCTGTTGGGGTTTTTCAGGGGGGTTGTTGCATGGAGCTCACGTTTTGCACACTCTATGAGAATTGACCCATGAGATGGAGCAACTGCCACTCCTCCAATTTCTGGATCCAGAAAGCTCTGCTCACTATCTGACCAGACTTCATCAGGATCCTCTGCTTTTTCTGGATTCAGCACATCAGTTTTATCTAAACCACCTTGGGGAGTAGTCCTATCATGGTTTTGACCTGGAAGCATGTTAGACAGACCATTAGCTGTGTGTGAAATCATTTCACTATCCTTATTTTGGAGATGCAGCGAATTAGGAGCACCACTAAATATACTTGGAGCAGAATGGTATTCATGCGCCAAATGCGGAGGGGGCTGCACGTGGTGATGTTCACTGTTCTTACTCATGGAGGCATAGTCCATGCTTGGATTACTCAGATTAGATTTTAATCTTGAGGCAACCTCCATAAAATGGCCATCAGCCTCATGGGTGGAGTAAGAGGAAAAAGACCCTACGTGGTGTACATTTGGTCTAATGGTGCAATTACTGAAGGAGTCTACCTGCATATTTTGGTTTCCATAATTCAAGTACTTGGGACCAAAACTCTGGTTATTCCCAAACCTATGCTGGTATAATGTTTGAATGGGTGGTAGACTTAGTTTAGACATAGGGTCTTGACTCTGACACCTATACAAGTCCATGTGCTGATGCTGGGAAGAGTAGGAGCCCAAGTAAGAGGGGCAGTTGTCCATAGGTACGTTTCCATTGCATTGGTAGGGTGGATATTGGTTATTTTGACTTAGTGATCCTGAATAAGGGTTCATGGGACTGGAAGAATTCAAATAAGAACCTGTAGGCTGTGATGAGGTTGTATAGAGGTTCATGGGACTGGACCCTCCATAAGGATCTGAAGTATACGAAGAGCCTGGGTAAGCACTGGGTGGATTAGGCAACCTCGCATAAAGGTTTGCAGAACCTGAACCCGAGTAAGAATTAACAGGATTTGACTGAGGGTTGTTAGGGAGAGTGCGCTGTGGATGCTGCTGCTGTTGTGTGGCCGGTCCTGAAAGACGTAAAAGATCTGTAGATGTAAAAAGAAATAAACAAAAAAGCTTTTCTTCTTCTTTTTTTTTAACATGCATGCTTTCTATTATAGAGTGTCTTCATGATAACCATCTATGAAATTTCTAAGCATATCATATGATATGTTAACAGAGGTTCCCTTTCTACTATCTCAAATACCATCCTCTCAGAAGCTGAATAAATACTAAAGCTACTCTTCCTTTATGGCATGCATCCAGTGAGATCAGACGCTAGTGGCCATGAGGAAAAGAGGGCAGTGCAATCTGCTCAGTCACACGCACATAATCCAGCGAATTGAGTTGTCATTTAAGTAGCCCATGAAATGGAGCATCAAAGTGCACCCAAATAGCCATGCATAAGGTAACTGTCTTTTACKGGGAAGAAATAAATAACTCTTGAACAGCCATATAAATAGATCTGTCTCAAAAGTGTCCCTTGCTGTATGTAAAAAAACAAGTGGCATTCACTGATGAGGATAACAGTTCAGTAGCAACTGAGAATAACTGAAACATAGAAAAGAGGAAAAAATATAATTCATTAAAGTGAAATGGCATAGTTTAATGGTTAGGGTTCCCTAGACTGAGTCACAGAAAGGCTGACATCCATTTGTGGGCATTTCAGTGATCTTCTGGGTGGCCTTGAATGAATCACATTATTCCTCTCTGACAAAGTTACTGTAACAACAAAATAGTCATGATGAGCTCCTATGCCCAGGACTCTTTAAGATCTGTTGATGAAAACTGCCAGGGATTAAGTGGATTTGTAAACTTTTACTCCACTGGGGAAGAACTTGCTTTGCTTTTGGTCTTGAAACAGAAAATAGTAATAGTGATAAAGAGGTTAAACTTGAATCTACAGCAACCAATGAGTSATGTGTAGGTCACTCTTTTTGGGGACTGGCATCACACTGTTTCCTTCATGGCTTCTGTCACTGTTAGTCAGGTAAAGATACTTAACAGTGCACTGGATGGCAAGCAGGATTTGCAAAAGCACCTGACTTCTGCAGGTGCTAACTAACCAACAGTGAATGACTTCTCAACACAGCATCTCTTCTTCTGCTTCTACAGAGTGGACCATGATTTGGCACTTTATAAATGTACAGTATCCACATTTACATTCAAGAACCTTTGCTTTTTACTTGAAAATGAGCTTGTGTTGAGAATAATGGGTTTTTCTGAGACTCATTATCAATGATCCTAATTTCCAGGAAGCTTACCAGTACTGATAAAGATCCTGATCGGATTCATGTGCTTACCTGCTAGCTGCTTTGCATGGCCAGCTGCCTCTGAATTGCCTTGCTTGTTGCGTGCTGCAGCAGCCTTCTCTCTTTCAGCTTTGCTAGACCCGTTCTCTGAGGAGGAAAGCTTTTCTGCTGCTGCTTTCTTTGCTTCTAGCTTCCTTTGCCGACAGGTCTTAACAGGCTCTGCTAACATCCTTACTTTCCGGCGAAAGGAGGTAAGGACCTGGATGCTGCCATTCCTCTTCTTCTCCTCCTGGCCTTCAGCACTTCCRAACTCATCTACGTCAGAGACTTTGTACAATGGGAGCACGTGCAGCTGCTCATCTTCTGGTGTTTGGCCAATTTCACGATTGTCTTCTCTAGTTAGTGTGCAAACCTGTCAAAAGGGCAGGTTAGCGCAACTCTCTCCAACTCACCTGAGAAGCAGAGACCTGAAATGCTAGCCTGCACGTTTCACCCTGCGCTCGCACTGTCAGTGTCGCCGTCTGGCGAGTTACTTGTAAGCGTTACGTTTCTGTACAATTTATGCAAATCACAGCAAGCCTGCAGTCTCATGTCTTCTGTTGCTCTGTTTGACAGTGTTCATGTAAATACAAAATACATGAACAATACAATACAATATATATTTATGTTTCTTATATTTGTGCTGAAACTATAGTTACGTACTGCTTATGCTGAAATGAACTGTGGTGGATGGTACTGTAGCTGGGATGCTAAAACAGCAGGAACTGGCACTTTGAACTCAACCAAAGGGGTTTTTTTTGTTTTTTGTTTGTTTCTCTTTTGCTATAATACATTAGGTAGCTGCCTATTGGAAATGGTGGAGAATATCAAATAGTGCCATTGTATTTCACACCCCCTTATGGTGGGAGGTTCCAGGGCCTTGCAAAGGAGCAAGTCATTCCAATGTCAATGCTTGAACACTGCATAGAGATCTAAGGAAGCTACTGTTGCATCATGCAGCAGGTTTATTGTGTTAGCTCCAGCTAAAACAGGTATTGGGAGTATCTCAGTGGAAAAAGAGGCTGATACAGGTATATTTYATAGCCAAGTTATTGCATCAATCAATCTTGGGAAGAAAGCTCAGCTAGAAATAYATATTTTGGTGGTGGTGGTTGCCTTGTAAATAAAGTCAAACCCTGGAAACAGGACAAACTTAGTTGATCTTAAAGTGGTTAGTCTCTTTAGTCATAAAAGAACTCCTCTGTGTATAGGAATCAAGGCAATCATGTCAAATTACAATGATTATTCAAAATTGAAATTATTCTTTCCCTGTTTATCCCAACTGTATTGTCACAGAATGCAGGGAACAGAAGTATGCAGGAAGTATGCAGGGAACAGAAGTAATCTACTGTACACTGAAAAACAGAGTTTTCCTGGTATTTTCTATAGAACCTTTGCTGTAAAATGCTCAAATTCTGAATAGAAGAGAGTAAACTGGATGAACAAAAGAACGATGGTAAGGCTTACAGACTCTCTGCTCATCCCAACTAGGAACGAAATCCCAACTTTCAAAAATCTCTTCAAAAGAAAATTATGGAAAGAAGCCATTTGTTTCTACCATTTGTTTCCATTTTTATTTTATAAAATGTTTTGTTCCAGAAATGTTGAAATGGGCATTTTGGCCCTGCTGGAACCTTCCTTCAGTTGTCTCCACAATTTCTTTCTTTTACGAGTTCTATATTAAACCTTTCTTTAATCCATCATAAGCCTCACTCATCTGAATGAACAATTGTGTAGGGGGTAATAAGTTAGTTCAATTACTGCTTAATGTTTCTTTTCTGTATCATTCTGCATTACGTAATTATGAATTTAAACAGGCTGAAAATAATGAATAAAATATATAAAATTACAGCTGAAATAAGGAGGCTGTGTGCATCACTGACTTACCAGTGTGCTCCCATTCTGCATATTGTGCAAGTCTCTGTGAGCATGAGCGCAAAAATCCAGGCAGGCAGTGACCCCTGAGAACGGGCGGCCTTCTTTGAGACCCAAGCGACACTCTGGTGCTCTGTGTTCGTACTCGATCTGGAAAGAGAGCACAGGTGTCACAGGAACTTACCTGCAGATACTCTGTTACACGGAATTAGCACTGAGCACTCGGTCTTTGTAACATGCAAGTCTCCTAGCATCTTGGAGGTAGTAACATAGAGATCTTAAAGGCAAATAAAATCAAGCAATTATTTTATAGAGGTTTCTTACTCATACGTCATTCCTTGTTGCTTTCTTCCCTGTTACCTTCCGTCACTGCCATGACTGTGAAATTAGCCAATAACACTTTTTCTCACATATTATTTTTGATTCTCTGCCAATAGTTTGTGTTTTTACATGACAAAGTGCATAGTTTCAGTGTCTGACACTGGAAGAGTTTGTGTAGACTGGAAAAGAACCAAGTTATTTAGGGAAAATGACTTTAGTGAACTGACTTCAGAATGATTTCATAAAAAATGATAATTTGCTTTTTGATTTGTAATATTTTGGCACACTAGAAGTATATTTCATTAGCTTCAGTATAATACTAACCCCTGACCAAAAAGAGAGAGAATTCAGCCCAGACTGTATTTTCTATACATATATTTACTATTAAGGAGCGTTACAAAAGTTTATAATGAAATAATAAACCATACCTAAAAGTATACCAAGCCTCATACAACCTTTGGTTTCGTATTTTATTTATAAAATGAAAATTAAACCAAATTTGTAAAATGCTTTGCTGAAATTCCTAAACTTTTCTAATGAATGTAAAAAAACCAACAACTAGTACATTTAATGGAACTTTTTAAAAGTTACTGTGAAATTAGAGGTTTTGCCAAGTTTTGATCCAAGTTCATCAATAAAATGTTTAGCTTGCTCTCTGATTTTTATTTTTTAAAACTGGAATATTTACTTATTGCTGTATTTATTATCACTGGTATCTAAACATAAAAGCAAAACAAAACTTGAAACATGTAAACTTTGGAATTAAAAGAATATTTTGAAATATTATTATTTGGTTTAGATTTACAAATCTAATTTGTTCTAATCTAAATTTGCATTTCTTTTCAGGATTCAAAGGGGTATTGGTTTTAGGGCTGCTTCTTTTTATAACTTTTTACCACCACCAGAAAAATTGGCCCTGATCACCTCTCTTTAAAGCCAATGACAGTAGCTTGACCAGGGTTTCCCCCCAAAAATAAAGTTTGCATGAAATTCCTGAAATAGGCAAGCTATTTGCATGGTTTATTATATGAGATAAAAACTGAAACTCGTAAAAGCATATACCATCAACAAGCATCAGGCAGAACCGTATCTTACATGGAGAAAAGTTCTGTAGAGAATTTTGTGGGGAAAGAAAAGCAGCCCAAGCAAAGAAGCATTTTATTGTTCGCCACCCCCTCATTTTTTCTTCTTCCTCTTCCTTTCTTCTCTTGCAGAATGACTCTCAGATATTTGGAGAGATAACCACAGCTAATGGGCACACAGCCACAATTTCCTCCATAATGAGTCTCCAAACATTATCTGATCAAGTAAGTGAAATCGTGTGAGTCTGTACTGAACCTGCTTACTCTGCCTAGTTGCTACCAAATATGCAGTACAAGAGTAGATCTTACCACAAATAAAACTAAAATGGACAGTCTTGTATTACAGTTTACTGTTTCTGTTGCATTCCAAAACCTAGCTTGTTCTGATGACTGCTACAGCAGAGAGTATTTTCACAGGTTGTTTAGACATAGTGTTGTCAATAGGACAGCAAGAAAATGTCATAGTTTGCTGTAATGCTGATAGAGTTTGGAGACTATAAACTTTGTCAAAGGGTTTTGAACCTCAGCAAAGACAAGGAAGAAGATGAGTTAAGCATTTGCAAGGGGCATGGTATCAAATTTTGATGCAGATATCTGAAAGACATTTGGTAAAGAAGTAGAGGTGAGAGACAGCCACAACTGGGGGACCTCATACGGCTTAGAATGTGCCAACATCTGTGACTACTGCCTGACAGAAAATATGCATGTGTTCTCCCCTAGTGCAAGAATGCTGGTGCTGGCACTTGTGTGCATGTGTGTGTTTAAATACGAAGCTTCATTTTAAAAGCATGTCTATAATGGCTATTTTGGTGAAAGCTAAATTAATTTGCCACTTGAGCAGAACCAAAACTGTGGTTTCAGAACTCAAGTACATGAATATAATACACGGCCTCCTGACACTGTTAGCAATCTCACACCATCTTTGTAGCTGTTTTGCTAGTTTGGCTTGTGAATCACGCTAAAGCCAGATACTTTATATTGTAGAGCTGCAGAGTTCTGCTCGAGCGTGAAGCAGGACTTTGTTGTCATTAGGCAGGTACAGAGATTAATTTTCTTTAGTGGCTCACATATATACCATTTGAAGGCATTTAAATTGAAACAGAGGATTTTGTTTGTTGCCATTTGGCTTTAGCCCAATGTCAAAGTAGTACTAGCGCAAAATGTACGTAATGGTTTGACCAAAGGATGAAGCATTAACAAAACATGGTAAAAATCTAGTTATTTGCATGGCTGCTCTGGCTCCTTTTCCCCCCAGCGTACCTGGTTATTATATGCATCAGGTGCAAGCTTCTTGTAGGTGGGTGCCATCAGGGTTGATAGATTCTGCAAATTGGATTCTAGTTTTTCTTCCTGTTAGCCAGATGAAATAAAGTTCAATGACATGTCTATACCATATGCATGGGATCTAACAAGTTAGGGTCTGTTACAATTCATAGGTAGTTGTGTAAAGTCTAGATCACTGTCATTCCTGTTTACACAACAACTATTGTCAATCTTCTTTTAATTATGCTGATCTCCACAAAACTCTGATCCTCGTGAGAGGACATAACATACCATAACCTCAATTTGATTTATATTAAAAAGAATCACATTCTTCAACACGGAGATATTTTAGATCCAAGCATGATGACCTTCATTATTTTTCCTATTGGAGTTTTGGGAAAATAATATTTCTCTTTAGAAAATTCAAGAGAAATAATATGGGAATGCTCCATCAGGTTAATCTGACTAATTTAAGGGTTTTCACTACTGAGATAATAACACTTCAACATGTTTAAATTATCTTTTCTTGCGGCAATTTACAATTACTACAATCCTTCAGACTTTTCCAAGTTCCCAGTTCTTTAGTAATCAAGAACTGTGGACATGTCTAGTAGTCAGTGATGCAGAATTAGGAATGACCACTTTTCTTTCTCCTTTAAGAAGGAGAGGTACAAGCTTTCAAAATGAAAGGCTCTTAAAAAAAAAAAAAGTATTCCAATAATCTACTCCAAAGCTGTTCCCCATTGTTGCAGGATGAGAATCCCATATTCAAAATCTTCCTTAGTTAAAAATAAGGGCCTCATTTCAAGTGCATAAAAAAATAGAGGTGTCAGGGAGTGCTGTAATTGCTTTTAGAAATTTGCATATTTCAGTGAAGGTGTGAAGAGCTGTTAAAAAGCTATGGGTTTGAGGGTGCATTTTGTCTGGTACATTACAATTCTGTATCTCCTGGTAAAACTTTGAGTTTGTCGGAATCCAGAATGACATTATAAAATGGTCAAAAATATCTTGTTGTGACCTTGTGGCTGCTGCCGAAACCTGGAGCTTTTGTACAGCCTGTAGGTTACCATTTGTGTTACTTCTAGTTTTTGTTGGGGAGGGTCCTATTTGGGTTGCCTCTGCTGTGTGTTAACCACCCCCTGATCTGGATGCGTGCTTTTCCCGCCCCCCTGACTTTGTGTGGGAACGAGACTGGAGGGTAAAAACATTTTCCCTGCCCAGTTCTGGCTTCCATGGGAAGTAAATCTCTTCCATGCAGGCTCGGAGGGTGCCCTGGTTGGCTCTGGCCTTTATCTGCAGCCTAGAAAATTTGGGGGGCTTAGGGCTGCAGGTTATGATAAAGAGGGCTTTGTGCCACACGGTTGTAGGAGAGCAATTTTATAATTCCTGGGGCAAGACGGGGGCAGCGGGGAGGAAAAATGTTAATGATGCTATTCTCAGCGTAGTCCATAAGTTGCAAACATGCCCAGCTCTCTGAGCTTGTAAAAGAAATGCTCGAGTTTAAGATGCCAGAACACACTGAAAGCTGTGGACCTATGCAACAGCACACAAGCAGCAGTCTAGGGACTGAATTGGCATATGCATGCTAAAAACAGACCAGGCCACTACACCTTCCCAGGCACATGAATAGCTGGAGGTGTCCAGGACTCACTGTGACCGCARCTTCAAAGATACCGTGTGCCTAAGGTAAAATCAATGTTGTTTTACTCTGTTTTCAACTGTTTTTGCTGTAATACAGAGTCCAGTCTGGACTCCAGTCTGTGGGGCGGGACTGTATGTAGAATGAGTCTCCCTACTGTAATCTCAGAGTTTCAACATACTTGTCTGCATGAAGTCTACTCCGGTTCCCAGTTGCAATCTTGTATGCCTTCAGTTGGTAAACCTTCCACTCTGTCACTGGGGAATGCCCGACTGTAGGCCTAACGCAGCCACAATTATTCAGGCCGTGCCCTCTCCTCTAATTGCGAAAGCCTGCAAACATGGTTTCAGGTCTCAGGGCTTTAACCAGCTGTCAGAATTTAGACAGTCAATTCAGCTGTCTCAGTGACTGGAATCAATCAGTCTTGACTGGCAGTTATTTAATCACCCTGCACGTATGCAATTCTAGCAGGGCTCTGGCCCCTGGTGTCTTGTAGTGTATCTCTTACTTGCAGAGTGACAGAAAACATTTCATTGCAAACGAGGCAAGTTTCATTTTAAAAATGGGCACCAACCTCTTTTGGGTCATCCCCCATCAGCTTAAACTTTCTTGGAATCTTGCTTCTGGCAAACTTACAACCGTTGTAGTACATGCTCCAGGAGCAACCAAAGGAAAATGAAGCACCACAAGTTTCAGGGTCCAGCCCTTGACATGCACAAGTCCGTCTAAAGAATAAGAGAATACAGCTATTAGCAGCAGGCGAGGCAGCCTGTAGCGCTCAGAGTGGGTGTCAGTGTTCTGCCAGTGCTGTGGGAAGCCACCGGTCTCAGATCTTCTTCCACCAGTAAATAACGAAGAAAGGAAAGAGGGAGTTGCATGTTTTGTAACAGATGAATTTATCGGAATGAATAACTTCACGGCAGCAAAGCAAGGTCTATGGGTTTCCTATACTTCTGTGAGAAACATGGCTTGGATCAAAAAGAGGATACGTTTAGGTAGGTGGTGCCTCACTAGGCAGTGATATGAAAGGTACCTGCAAGGTCTCTGTGGATGGCACTGTAAGCATGTGGAGTGCTCTGGCAGGTGTTAGGCAACAATTTCTGAAATCAGACTGTACCCACAAAGCCAAAGGAAGTAAAACATAGTCATTACTAAGTCAGTTTTGGCCTAAGTGTTCTTCACCATCAGAAAGACATGGGGAAAAAGATACATGGTAATTCCTTTAGATGTAAGCTAGCTTCTGTAGAAGCCAGAAAGGCCTCCAGTATGATTTAGTGCATCTAATTTTTATGACAAAGAAGAGGCAGAGGTATCTGCTGTCCTAGGCCCAGCAGAGATGCCGTGTTTTAAATATACTGAGATGCTTCTTAACTCTGGGAAGATGTTTCCTCTTATTTTCAAGGATGTTTATTTTGCTTTTCTCAAAAGGTTTATGGGGTTTCAAGCTGTCTGAAAGAGATAGCTTGAAAGGTGTGCACATTTCATGGTACGAGAGCGGGCGGAGGTGCAGCTGTACGTTTGCTGAGCGTCCCCTTTGTTTTACTTACTCTTCGTTCAGGGCGCACCGCCGGTTTGTGAGTGTGCCGTACTTTCTCAGGGTGTCAGTGAGTTCGGAATACAGCTTGTCGGCCAGGCTTGTCGGGATCCCCTCCCAGACCAGGATGAGAATCACGATCACTGCTGTCTCACACGTGTGGCCTGCTCGCTCGCGCACCAAGCACAGTAGCTTTTCCTCCTGACTGCTTCTGCGGACTACCTGCGTGCACAGCAACACACCCCCACAGAGCCCCAACCCAAACAGGGTGTTTCTTAATGTGAAGAGCAAGAGCGGAGGGAACCTCAGCATTATTTTTTTTTTTTGGGGGGGGGGAGAGAGGGCGGGCAGGGGGCAGGGTAGTTGCTTCTACTTTCTCTTTATATCTGGCAACGCAGATTGTTATCATTTAGTGATATGGGCCAGGGCCCCCCTTTCCATGTAATGAAGCAAGGCCAGGCTCCGAGATGCAAATCCTTACTGATGGCATGGAAAGCCACGGTGGCGGACACTAGCTTGGTAGAAGCATTCCCCGTGCTCGGATTTGGCAGAAACATTCTCCTGAATCTACGTTACGGTACAGCTGGCCCGCTTTGATTAGGGGCAAGAGGAAGCAAGCGGCGAGACGCTTACCTCCGCAGCGCGGACATCTGCACTGAGGACAGGCGCCACGAGGGGAAAGGAAGGGAGCGAGGGGAAGGGACCGAGTAACTCGACATAGGAGTTCTCTCCCTTTTCTTCCTGAAGTTAAACAGCTAAATTTCTGATTAGCCTCCCGATGCTGTGACCTTGCCCGCCCTTACTACGTACAAACATTGCAGCAATAACAACAAAGCAGGAGATACTGTTCAAATAAAAAGGGTGTCCTTGCTGCTTGGTGCCTTTGCTACTGTGGGCATTGCTGAAAGAAGGTGCAGTCTGGCATGCATAAAGACTGCAATTATGTATCAGTTTTTCCTCATCCTGTGTTTCCCCAACCCACCCAAACTACTCAGTAATGTTTGTGCCAAAGCAAGGCAATGTTTGCTAAGAGGGTGTACTAACAACTGCCTTGAACTGGGAGTGCATTTTAAAAACACCACAGTGGTGCACTTTGCAGGGCTTATTTCTAAAGTAAATTAAGCAGGAAGGAGAATGTCTGATGTTGTGTATCTTAGATCTAAGTGAAAATGCTTTCCTTCTCTGGTTTTGATACCTTTAGGCCAAACTTTATCCCTGCTGATCTCCAGGCAACTCAAGTAAATGGAGTATGAGTGGCAATGGGAGCAGGCTACAGGCTTTCTGCTCAGCTGGTTTACGTTTCTTAGCATTAACTAAAACAACAACATGTCACTGCCATCTGCTTACGTGGACGATCACGCTGAGCTAGATTGGTATTAATGTTTGTGGACATCACTTACCCATTTAGCAATAGGACATCCTTGGGAGCTTTTGCCTTCTTTCCCAGTGTAGACAACCCTCTCAATCCTTATAGCTTTACCCTTCTGTCCAAATCTTAAACAGACAAAAATATGTACAATAAGCAGATTCCTTTGGTTCTGCATGAGCACTTAAAAGATGGAGCACATTGTGAGTCTTATCTTAAAAAAATACACGCTGTTAATTACAAACAGGGAGGGATATGTAACACCGTTTATCCTGCTCGTTTTATTATGGTGGCGGACTGATGTGTTGAAATAAGAGAATGTTTTTAAGGCATCATAGATGAGTAAAATTTGYCCATATCATATTAATGTTCCCAAACCTTTTAACTGCTTCTGTAGAGAATTTGTTTCAGCTGGCATTTTGAAAGGTGGACTTGAAGTCTAATTCTGGGAAAATTTTATATATATATTTTTTTAATTTCTAGGTTAAATTTAAAGTTATTACTCTGCARTATAAATAATGAAGTTGTCACAGAATGGCTGGCATGCAGTAGTCGCTCTATTAATTTTCTGTGCTTGCGCTTCTATGCTTGATACGATGTGAATCAGTTATGCCATGATTAATTTGCTTTGTATCTATTTCCTTTATCATCCATTTAAAAATTATGATTTCTGTACTTCTGCCTCACTTCTATACTGAATTAGGATTGCAAGATGCCCTCAAATGATGTCACTCRTATGGCTGTTGAGACTAAGGCAGGCAAGCTTAGTTCTTGCTGAAGCATCAAGGTGACGCTTCAGCCAAGGGGATTATGCACTCAAGGCAGAATCTAGCCCCCAAAGCAAGCAGTGCTATTACCCAGAGCAAACGAGATCACCTTTCTATGGCCTCTGATTTGCYGGTTGGAAATACGTGACAAATGCTAAGTGAAGCAAATCTTGGCTCAACAGGAGAAGTGCCGGGCCTGTTAGGCTGTTCCCAAGCATGTTCTCCCACCGCAGCCGGGGTGCCAATCTGCGAGCGCGCCCCGGGGCTGGCGGGCTGCGCGGYTGTAAACCTCAGCATCTGCAGTCGTACGCGTCCGGCTAGGGAGCYGACTCGGCTGCATTTCGGGGCCTGGGCAAACTCTACTTCAGCAGCGTTTCTGAAATTCTGCTGCCCTCAGTGGTGTTACATTATTTAAAATAACCAAGTGTGTGGACTAAATCATAGTCTCCTTGTCCTTTGCCCATTACCTATATAGCACTCCACAATATTTGCTCATGTAACACAGACGTCTAATACCACTTTGAGAACTTATGAACTTTCATCCCTTTTTTGTGCACTAAAATCTTAGTGACACATTTAAGAGATAATACCTGTATTTAAACTTCAGTCCTTTAAAGCAAATGAAAAATGCTGCTTCTTATATGTGATCTCATTGTGAAATTTCAGTGTCACAGGAAATTATACGAATGAAATAGCGTTGTAATACACATGTTCTGCAGGCAACTGTTAAGTCACTTTTTCCTACTTAGGCTAGCATGTTAGTATACTTTTGTTTCTTTAATTATTCTCAAAAAACATTTTTAAGTCTTAATGTTTTCTATCAGTTTGCTAATCTCGATTGCAACACAACTGTTTGTATGCCACTGTAGAAATATGTTGTACATTACACACTGAAAATTAAATGGACTTTGTCTCAATTCTTTTCAACTGTCACAAAGGAATTTGCGCCTGATGTTTGTCATGCTTGCTTGCAGAGCAAAGCTGACTGGCTTTGCAATCTGAGCAAAATTCACTGAGTGCAAAGTAGGGACTGGGAGAAGGAAAAGGTAGAATGTAGGCATCCACTACAGATTCTGCAAGATATTTGTTCTAGTATAGCTAAAATATCAACTGTAAGTAGGAATTCCATTTCTGTTTTGTTTGGCAGTGGTAATACCTTAAAAATCAACCCACATTCATGGGAAGCTAGTTCAAAAGTGCTTAAATCGTTACTATACGTCACCAACTGCACCCCTGTGCTTGAGAGTACCTTTACAGCTAAGTGCTTTTTTCACTTAGGGATGCAAAATTTGCTAATAAGAAACAGCTCCAGAGTTTTTCAGTCATGGAATCACACACTCCATGCAATATGAGCAATTGTAAACTAGCTGTTGTTCAATTAGCTTCTATTGTACTCTGCTGAGTATTTGCATGTTACCTAATCTCTCAGGATTTCCTTCTGCCAACATAAAATGAAATCAAATGCAAAAAAAAAAAAAAAAAAAAAAAGTGAGGTCAATATTAAGGATGAAAAATCACGATTTAAAGTCAAGAAATGCAAACAATTTCATCTCTAATAATTGACAGCATGACATGAATGACTTCCCTGTTTTATTTATTATTTGTAAATATGAAGGAATAAATCGGTCAGTTTGAGCTCTGGAAATAAGAAATTGTAGCAAGCTTCTCAGGAGGGTCAGTGTTCACTCCCCCTGCACAGGAAGCAGCAGCTTTAGGTAGCTTGCATGCATCTGAGCCACTCTCAAAGCTGAAAACAGGGCAAGCCCTGCACAGGAATCACAGGGAGGGAAGTGCTAAGAAAGCAGAGAAAGGACCTTTGGACTAACCACCTAGAGTTAATACGAAGGGTTTAAAAYGCCCTCAGTGGTCCAGAGTCGCGCAGTAATGAGTGCAGGCCAGCAGACCCTGCTGAGAGCAGCGCAACAACTGCTTAGCTCAGACACAGCACTGCCGTGACACCTCTTTGCTCTTGGTTCCACAGCTAGCTTGAGCTTCTTCACAATTCTGGAAGTCCAGATTTTTAAGGTATTAACAAATCAAATTTCCATTTGTCTACGACTTACTGAGGAGATTCTTTTGTTTGCTTGTTTGTTCAGAGGGGGAACTGCATTCCCAGATACCTCTAAAAATCTGGCTACTAGTGTCWATGCATGCCAAAAGCCACAAGTAATGCAGAATTCAGAGTGGAGGAGACACTTCTGTGTGATGGAGTTCTTAATTTAAATAGTGTTGAAATGATGGTGTGTTTTGCACTTGGGCATTTTTTTAAATCACACAGATCAGGTGTCCGTTCTGTGCCATTCCAAAATCACTTGTTTGCTTGGATTTGATGTAATAAATACATCACAGGATGCAACATGATAKGAGAATTCTCCCCACACGAGATAAGGCTGTTTATATGCAATTCTCTGTGGAAGGGGGATGTTTTGTCAAAAAGCTACTTACCGATTCCTGTAAATCCCACCCAGTAACTCTGTAGTCCTCTGGAAGTGACTGAGYTAGGTATCTCTCTTTAGAGATACTATATGTTTAATAATGGTGGGAGGAGAAGGTAATACTGGAGTTTGGTATTCTGCTCTCCATCGTCCCCCTACCTTGGCATTCTCCTACCCAGAGGGAACACCAGGTCCATGCCTGCTTTCACGGCCATTGCCAGCAGTCTTGCTTGGCAGGCTGGTGAATACTTGCTCCTGCTTGGGTTTGCTGGCATCTGTCTCAAAGTGCACAGCCTGCCAGCCAGCAGACTATTAGCCCTGTCAAATATTGTGACTCTCTGGTGAATAGCACAGCGCGTAATGTTGGCAACACTGGAGTAGCTAAGCCTACAAGTAATTACTTGATTTGCAATTGTTTATTTCTTTATGTGCAAAAGCTGGAAAAATTCTGACATCCACAAAAGGATAAACGTTAATCTGCCCTGTGCCTTTGCACTAATTACCTTTCTTCCATGATTTCTCTAATAGCTGCCACATTAGGACCGGCTCCTAGATGGGTATAGAAAGGACCTTCATCTTTTTCAATAATTTGCTCTGTTTAAAACAAAATAAAGGTTATTACTTTGAAGCTTAATTCTTTAATGTAAAAAGTCACATTGCAAAGCTTACATCTAGCTAATTGGAATAGTGCTGTATTGGTCTGGGAGGGCTGAGTTTTCAAATACTTATGTCCAAAGTATGCTCATGCAATTTGTACAAAACATGCAAAGCACGTGGCTAATTCTGCAAATAGCTGTGATACAGACTGTGTGCCTTTTGCTAGCACAAGTAGTTGTTTCACATCTGAGGCTTTACACTGAAATTCAAAAGGCCTTTTCCAGTTATCACTGAACAATTGTTTCTCCTTCTCCCGCTTCCTCCTCTCCCAGTATCTAGAAAGGAGGATAAATGGGATAACAATGGCAAATATTGACCTTAGTGAGCTGTACGGTATTTGCTTTTCTGCGGACGTGTTATAGTGTAGGAACTTGCAGCTTGAGAAAGTGGCCGTTAAGGTTACGTACAGAATTCCTGCCACTCACAAAAAGAGACTGTGTGAAATGAGAAAAGCAAGTTTGCTGAAAGAAATCCTGCACAAGGCTTAGCCAAAACACTTGTATGCTAAGAATGTTGTCTCAGTTCTCTGTGTTTAGGTTGGCCCACGTCAGCGTTCACAATATACGCTATACGTTTGTTTTGATAGCAGCAGGCAGGCTCCAGCAGTAAGTAAGAAACGGTTGAGCTCTGCTTGGGTTCACTAGTGGGTAGTGGAAGGAGCCGACTTTATGCTTTTTGCAATGTTAACTCCAAAGGCTAAATGAGGTGATGTTGCTCTTAACACACAGCCTCTGGAAGTGGGATGAAGGCACGCTATAAACCTGAACATGTCAATGGGGAAATGGCTTAATTTAAATCTCCCTAAAAAAGAAGTATCAGTAGGAAAGAGCAGTAAGCCCTATCAATCACTTCATGGCACTAGGTTCTTCAAAGAGGGCAGGAACTAGGTTTAATGCTCCATTATTTCCTAGAGGGTCTGCTAAAATGGATATTGAAGAATTAAAATGTAAGAGGAGAATAAGCTCTCTCTGTTTAGTTCCCAGTTGCTGTACTGGATAAAAAGACAGCGAGAAGAATGAATGGTTGCTAAAAAAAAAAAAAAAAAACTTGTGCCAACTCCGTTGGAGAAATGATCTTAAAAAAAGCCCCCAGAACTGCTGAGTTTAAAAAGCTACATTTTGTAGTTTGTTTCTTATACAGCAACTAGAAACAGCAAGGAGCTGGCTTCCAGTTTTCTTATCTTCCTAGGAGTGCTGGAAATTTATTACCTCCTCTTTTTGTTCCCCTAGATCATCACTGATCTAGGCACTGATCTAGATCACAGCCTAAACATTCAAAAAGGCAAAAAGGTCTGTTTTGCAGTTTCAACTTTCCCTTTTCAGTTGGTACAAAATTCCAAGCTTTTGGGGGCTATCAGTAAGGGAAACTACAATAATGATGGTGGTGGTGGTGCTGAAGCACGTGTACCTTTTTCCTCAGCCTGAAACAGCAGTGCAAAATTCATCCAGAAGCAGAGTCCAAAAGTGCCTGTTAGAGCTAACAGGGTGCAGTGTCGGTGCTGCAGGGCAGCGGGGGCTATGGGGCCAGGCCTGCTGCTTCTCTTCCCCCTGCTCTACTCTTCCAGCTTTTGGGGACSAGGCATGGTGCGATGGACAGTGAGGGCCCCTGCACTGCTCTTTTGGCGCTGCTTCTGTAGCTTCTCAAAGCAACTGTTGTTTTGTTTTGCTTTGCGTATGACAAGCAAGTGAAAGGAAGGAAAAACTTTTGCAGCAAGTCAGGAATCTGGCATCCCTTCTTTGCCTAGGCCTGACTGAGGCAAACATCAGTAATTTCACTGTTTGAATGCAAATTGGAGTAAGGATCTGAAGTTTTGGACCCAAGTATTTTATAAATGCTATATCTGACCTTGGCTAACAAGTTAGATTATGAAGTTKTGACCTACTTTTTATCAGGATGTTGTCGATATCTGTCTGCTGCTCAAGGAGAATGGATATGAGGTGATAAATCAGATATTTTTATACCATCCATAAACATTCTGACTCAAAAAATAGACAGATAATTGCTTTATGAAATATTGAAAGGAGCCCATTTGTAGTGTTGGATAAGTGTAGTAYGCATAAGTGTATAGAGCTACAGGTTTATAAGTCTTTACTAATTACTGTTCTGAAAAAAAAAACTYTGCAACAAAAACATCCAACTATCCCCCACAATCTCAGCTTGAAGGCTAATTTCCTTACTTTGAACTAGTCTCTTTTAGTACATTTCTCAGCACTTACCAACACAGCTGCAAGATGGGAAATCATACTGGGTTTTGGCAGGTGTGTCCAATAAATTTTTTACAGGAGTATCCAATAACTTGGAAGGTGAGTCTAAAAAATTATTGAGAACAGTTCCAGCTGTTCTTTTGGTCGGGGTTTTCTCAGCAGAGGAGTTTGCTTGTTGATCTAAGATGGGGGTCTGACTGTCAAATTCTGCAGCACTGGTATTTCTTGATAGTATGGTAATGGGGCCTGCTGTTTCAACCTTCACATGTTTGGGTGATTTGATAGTAAAAGTCTTGTGATCAAACAGTGATTTGACCTGTATCTGTTTTAGCTGCTGTTCCATTGTCTCAATGATACTCTTTTGTTGCATATTCTCACAGCCAAAGTGCTGATTCTCTTGTTTAATTGTTTTTTTCCACATTTTGTTTTCCAACTGGCCAGTTGATGGACGCATACAGACATTAGACTTTAAGCCAGCCTCAATTTTTATAGGCTTACGCACGGCACTGGGACCAATCTCGGTTTTGGGTTGCTGATATGCTTGTTGCTCCTGTTTTTGTAAGAGATGCCACCTTAGAGCAGCATGCTTTTGAAAATCCTTATGGGTTTGGGACTGAAAATGACAGCCTCTCTGGTCCTGTGAGTGTAGGGGAGTTTGCTGGCTGTGTGGTAAGTACCGCTGAGGAATCTGTGTAGCTTGTTGGCTAGGGATATCTTGATTCAGGCTACTGCTATAGCCTTGTGTTTGCTGGAGTGGTAGCTGTATAACTGAAGCTTGTTGTGTCTGTTGTTCTTGTTCTTGAAAACAGTGATTCACATCTTGCTTTGGGGTCAAGTTATTTGAAAAATACTGCACATGTTGTAAGTCCTGCATTTTGTTTGCTCCAAAGCGTTCAATATTCGCGGCGTTCTCCTTCTTCTCAGAAATCAAGTGCACGTTGTTTTGGCAGGGATGCTGCAGACCAGCATTCGTTTTCTGACTGTAAAGGGGAGCTTTGCTATTCACGCTCTGGACCTGCTCTAGTCCTAGCTGAGGGTTATGCAATGGGAATGCATTTGATTTCATGTACTTATTCCCAGTTTGAAAACATTCATCTGCTTTAAGCTGACCGAAGGCTGTCCTGTCTAGCGGCTGTTCGGTGTTGCTTTGGGAGCGGGTTTGAGGCAGTTCTTTACTTTTCATTTGCAGAGCCTGTTGCTGGTTTGGGGTTAGCTGCGGACTGCGTGACAGTTGTGTCTGCTGTGCCTGTTTTTGAAGCATCTGTTGTAAAATGTGCGAATGCAAGAATTGCTCATTTTCCCCTGGCTGGGGATTCAAGTGCTGCTGTTTCAGTGGGGGCCCTAAAGGCTGTTCGGCTTGTTGTTCTTGCCTTTGCTGGAGATGGAGCTGCTGCGTAGGGTGTTGCTGCACTTGGGACTTGAGTAGGGAATCCATCTTCGTGAGCTGTGGCTGTGGTGAGTGTTTTTGGAACGGCAGCTGCTGGTCAGCTGGGGGAGGCGGCTGTAGCTGGGAGGTCTCGCTTTTGTACAGCAGAGGAATTTGTTCCTGTTGCATTATCTTCTGGTTCTGGGGCTGTCCCGATGGCCCCTTTAATGCATCAGGACTTCCAGCATACTGTTTTGTAAAGGCTGGTTCGGCTGTATTTGCCTGGAATTGAAGAATTGAGCGTAATAATGCTTCGTTGGGCTTCTGAGGAGGTTCTCTCTGGCGAAACTGAGTGGAGACCAACTCTATCCAGGCTGCTTTTGAGTAATGTGGAGCCTGTTGCACAGACTCTTTCACTTGGTCCTTTTCTTTCTCGGGAGGAATATCGGGTTTGCKCTGTTCTGGGAAATGCTGATAGTGTTGCTGCAACTCACTGTCACTTCCACATACTTGCAAGTTTTGGATGGGAGGCTCTGATGTTGGCATCACTTCTTCTGGGCGCTGCTGAATTGAGGCGGCCGTAGCAGCTTGCGGGTTGCTTTCACTGACATCTTGTTGTGATGCCTGAGGCTGCTGTGGAAGTCTCTGCTGAGGGTGAAGCTGTTGCTGGCTGAGGCCGGGACTTCCTGACATTGGTCCCTGCTGTTGCCCTTCATTCTTAATCTCTTTAGGAAGAGTTTCATTGCTTCTATTGTCATAGGAATGGTGTCCTTCTTGCACCGCAACGGATAGTGCACTGTTCATTTCTGGAGCAGGAGGAGCGGAGGAATCGTTATTAAACATTGAGTTTTGTTTAAACAAAGCACCATTATTTTCTGCTTGCTCAGAAAACCTTTCCAGAGCGGCCTTCTGAGCTTGCAGGTTACTGCTGGAACTAAGAGAGAGGTCTTGGTTGGGAACCTGCCCTATATTTCCAYGAACAGCACTGTTTCCTACAGATAACTGGTGTGTATCATAGCCTGGAATCTGCTGCTGTAGCTGTAGTTCTGGTTTCTGAAGTGAATAGCTACCTGGCAATACAGGTGGTTTACTGGAGTCTTCTGCATTATAGACCTCAGTAACCACTACAGCTGGCACTTGAGGCAGCTCAGAGTTTGAGGTCTGTGGGGAAGTGATCTGCCCTGAGGTATGGGATGAATGCGTTGTCTCATAGGACAACTCATTAGTAGCCTGACTGGTAATGGCATTGATATGAGATGTGTTCTTCTGCATTGCTATGGAAACATGTTCTGGATAATATTGAGACAGTGTTTTCTCCAGGAGTTCACCATGCATGCTTTCCATGGAAGAGGCAGAAACTGTAGCACCATTAGGCATTGGCACTGCCTTGTTCTTAAGTAGTAAGACAATGTCCCTGTTGTGACAATGAACGTTTTCCCGCTCCTGCTCATTCTGCACCAGGAGGTCTTGAGGGTTTTCTGAACCAACACTGTTGTATCTTGAAGTCTGTTTCAAATCTGGAGTTTCATCTTCTTGTCCTGTAAAACTCTCAGTTTTCTTCTCACTGTAACAATTGGAGACACTTGGTTTTTCATAATTATCTTCTGGCTCAGCTTTTTCTCCGTTTACTTCTTTGTCTTGTTTAAATTTCTTGCTCTGATGAAGTCCATACAGAGAGGGCTCACTAAAAGTGCGTTTTATCCCACCATTTTGCATATATTTAGAATATACTTTCTTTTCCTGTAAAAGGTCAGGGCTAACTCGGTTATTTGGATTTCCCTTCACGTGGGGCACTCCGTGGTTGCTTTTAATGAATAGCCACTCGTGGTCACCATTTACTTCAACTTCAGGCCTCTCTGTTACTGGACTTCCATTCTGTAGCTTCATTGAAAAAGGCTCTGTCTGGCAAACGTGAGAAGATTGCGGTATTAGAAATGGACTCAATCTATTGCCGTCAACATGGTTGGTTCTGTCCTGTTCCATCTGGCCTGCTCCGGGGCCATCCACAAGGCTACCCTCTGAACGTATCTGAAAGAGAAAAGAAATGGGATTTTGGGTTTGCTTGATGGACAGCAGATTACTGACAATTCTTGCAGCATTCAAGTGGTTGTCATCCTCACTCGTTTTCACATGCARCGTGAGCTCACAGGCACACCTAAGGGGGTTTCACTTCACTAATGCTATCAGATTTTGCAGCCTCCGTTTATCCCTTTTTCTTGGGCGTTTATTCTTTGGGATGAAAAGAGAGTGTGAAAATAAACTGCAGCTCCATATCCCCATTTAAGACACAAACAGATATTTTACCAAAAAATCTCTCATAATGGTGCAAGAAGTATTCTCTGCTTTTGTGTGATTTGTATAGAYAGACTCCTCAGTAAGGCGGAAAGTCATGCAGAAACTGTGGTTCCCAGACTTGGTGCTAATCCTGTTATTTGATTATAGTGTGCCAAACCTCCTTTGTCTGACTTGAAGGATTATTGCCACCAAGCTTGCCAATTAGAGGAGAAAAAACCCTCTTTTTTTTTACTCTTAAGCTGTCTGACAGGGTCTTTTAGAACTGGCATTCCAAAGACCATACAAGTGGCACAATACATACATGTGAGACAAAACTATGCCTGATTGCTGTCCATAGAAATTCTTACAGTTCATCAACATCTTAATAATGTTGATAGAAACAAATTAAGAGATTTCTAAAAGGTTTGATAGAAGTGACATTTTTCATGTATTAATTTTCTTTTTAATTTATGGCCACCAAATATGGCCATGGCTTAAACTATGCATATGGATTTTGAACTGAGCCCCACAGCTGTGGAACTAAAACTCGTTCTTCCCTGTTTGGATGGAAAATCCCATTTTCTTGTATAACCTTTATATTTTATTTATAAAATGAAAATTTTCATTGCATAGAAGTACTGACAATGTGCAGTGAACAAATTCCATGTAATGACAATCTAATCCTGTTCACATAGATCTTCCCGAGATTCACAATCCCTGTAAACACAGATAAAGCCATTGTTTGACTCTGCTCGTAATTTATTCTTTGTTGGCTTTGAGATTCTCAAACAGTTACAAATGACACAAGACAGACTGACAGAGGGGGTTACAGATGTGAGATTGCACAGGGAAGGTTTTGGCTCATGCGTGTTTTTGGCAGGAAGGTTTCAGTTTGTACAAGAGGCAAAACGAAGGGTTCTCCATTACCAGGTCATACCTGGTTGAACTACAGAGTCAGCACAATCGCATGGCTCTTACTGCCATTACACAGGAAGAACTACTAGAGTGGAAATTTTCTCCTTTCACAGTTGCTCTGCTTACATATTTATCCTACACTTTTTTTTTTTTTTTTTTTTTTTTTTTNTTTTACTAAAATGGTACTAAGGAATATCTCATTTATACAGTTTTAAGTGCAGTACTGCATTACTAAAGTGAGTAATACAATTCTAAAATGCTTTTTAACGTAAGATTAGTTCATGAGATTCATTACTTGCATAGAATCCTCACTACTCAAAGCTCTGATTTCAGTATCAGAATATTCAAACATAAATTTTTGACTGGCAAGCACTTCTGGGATGACTTGCACCTATTTTCTCCCTATCCTAAATTTAGTCTTAGATTTACTTTCAACCTCCTGAAATTCTTTTCTGTCTGTGCTCCAGACTACCTTTTGTATGACGGAAGTTGTTTTGCCAAATACTGCTACTTAGCAAAAAAACAAACAAACAAACAGAAAACCCACAGCTTTTGAAGTAAAAGCTGAGAATAAGAAGATGGAAAAGAATGTTTGTCCATCCTACCTGTTTTCCTGACAAGGCAGGCGTCTTCCCATCCACGTGTATTTTAATATCTTTCTCAATCTAGCTTTAAAGTGCCACAAGACYTTGCAGCTTTCCCAGGGGACTATATTCCACGCTTAACAGAAAGCAGTGTGAAAAGGATTCCTCTGATGTGTCATTCTAGGCTGGGCTGCAGAATTATGCTCCCAGAGTTTCTCAAAAATAAAATGTCAGCCTAATTTGAAAATGATTCTTTGCCTTCACACCTTTCATAGCTAGAAACTGCAGCTGAACCACAACTCAGACATGAGTGTGTAGGCTGCTGTATTTCACAAATATGAAACAAAATAAAAGGAACCGTAGTAATTAACACTGTACTGTCAAACTGCTTCTAAAATATTTATTTATTTAAAAAAATGTTTTCATCTGTGTGATTGAGCCTTGAGAAGCTTCCTTTGGCTATTAAAGTCTGTCTTGCAGCCAAAGTCTTGGTTGTGGTTCTGGCATACCATATGGGTTAAAACTTAATTCCTTCCAAGAGTTTTCAGACAATCTTTCTGCTTAACTTTTTACTGACAGGGAAAGCCACCTTTTTATTTAGAAGTGGGGGCTGACTTCTCTAAGCTTGGCATGCAAATGCCTCAGAGGAGTGCACCTGTGCTTCAGAAAGATTCTTACRTTCATGCCATCCTTAAAACCATGAGTTTTTTTCCACTGCATGACGTGGATTATTATTCAGTCTTCTCAAAAACCTCACAGTATGAGTCAACCAATTCCCTTGAACGCTGATTATCTCCAGCGTAAAAGGCACTGGTGGCAAGCACGGCAAAGGACAACGTAGTCATTTGGTTCTTTAAAATCTGCAGTTAGTTTGTTGATTAAAAAGTGCCAGATTTGCATTCTCTGAAATGCATCTAGGATTGTGGTGACTTTGTGTTACTCATCATTCCCTGTGTCTACACTCAGTTATTCATAATCCCCTTGAGTCACATCTTGGTACAAATCTTGCTTGAGCAGTTACAAATCACAGCAATTATTTGTAATTTAAAATCAGTAAAAGACAAATGGCAGCAATACCTTTATTACTGGTTTCAGCCATGGCACCACGAAGATATTCTTGGTGCTACTGCTGAGTGGAACTGGTTAGGCTTACAAAGTCTCTACAGTCTTCTTTATAATTGTTGTGGGGGTAAACTGTCTGTCTTTCAGACTAAATCTATCTTTCCCCAAGCATAGCAGTTAGTTTTGTTTCTTTCCCATAACTGTATTTTGTCCAGATCATTTAGGAGCTCTACACATTTTTCTTCAGCTATAATTCATTAGAAATTCAAGTCACATCAGCAGCATCTGTGAAACAATTACTGCATCTAGGACTGACTCTGCAGTCTAATCCATCATAATTATGACCGGCCTCTTTGAAGATGCCACGATGCATGACTTAAATATAGCACATTACTGTGCAAATGGATCAGCATCTCATTCCACCAATATGCATTCAAGTTATAATTCAGTCCACCACTATTTGACTTTTTGAAATACATGCTATGTGCATTTATTTCTTGCCACATATGGGGCACAAATTGGATATCAAGCTCTGAAAGAGCTTCACAGGCTGTGAGGGCAGTGTTATGAACACGGCAAATATTTCTGCAACAATAACAAAAGTGTTCGTGGTTATGTAGCCTCCTTTCTTCTGTGGAAAATCTTTCTTTACTTTAAGCCAGAGCTAGAGGTTCATACCTCATTTTGTATAGCACCAGTATCTCAGGAATTTGTGAATGAATGCTCGTGTAAATGAACAAATACATCCTCTGCAGGGAATATGATCTTCTAGGGGCACTTCTGTAAAGCTGGGGAAGAATCTCAGTAGAAAAAGGCGCAGTTATGTTGTGTTAAGGTACTTGCGGCCCTAAAAGTAGTCAAGGTGGGATATCAGCTGTGTTGATTCCCCCTCCTGAGAGCGAGCTGGGATAGGGAAGCCCCCTGCAGAAATGCACCTTCCTGGACCACGACCTCAGCCGGCTTGTGCTCAGGTCATCATCAGGATGAGAATCAGCGGAGTGGACACTTGGGAGCTAGCTGATGGCTCCTCGGGCTCTTACTGGAACGCGGCCACAACCTCCAAACTGCTGGCACCTTTCTGCTACTGCTGGATGAAACGGAGGTCTAAATTGCTTCCAGACATGAAACCCATACATCACTTTCTAGAAGAGACGTGAGTTTATATGTCTTGCAAAACTGCCATTTGGTAAGTTGCACACTTTATATTTACATTCTCTTGCTCCTATTGCCAGCATAAATAGTTGACTTTACTTTTGGCTTAATTTGCTCTGTATTATTTTGTGCTGTCGTCCAATTGCTTCTTTCCTCAGAAGCTCATGCCATGGGCGATGAGGTCTAAAACCCTGAACTTCCGACTAAGGAAAAAGCTCCTAAGTGAAGGGATTTATTTTTTCCTATTTGAAGAATGAATGAAAATTTGAGAAAATACATGTCATAAGTAGAGTTATCCCTGAGCAAGAACATTCACACATGGCGTTACCAGAAAGCCCCATTTGCAGGTAAGTATGGAAAGCCTCATGTTTTCACTCTTCAAGTCTTTGTAAGAAGCAGTATGTGACAGAAATTTCAGTCCCAATGTCTACTGAAAATACCGAATCCCTTTGTAATCCACCAAGTACAGTTCATCAGACTGCAGACAATTCACTATAAAAACTTCAGCATTAAAAGCTGCAATCTTCTGGACTTGTATACACATGAAATTGTTTCTGATTAACTCTGTATCAAAGGGGTTTTTTATTATTTATTCTGGAATAAGTGGTTTAAGCAGTTATAATGATGTTGAACACCATGATTCATAATTGTGTGGTTATCATGGCATGTTATTTTTCTCTGGCCTATGTAATTCTAGTTGCTTCAGTTGTGCTTTGGGTTAATTCCTACAAGCAAGCTGCAAATGCCTCTAGAGGAGAGAAGAGGTGCAGTTAACTCAGATTACTACTAGGTGATGCAACACATCCAAGCTGATTATCAGTGAGATGTTTTCATTGTGGGTGGGATAAAATGTTGAACACATGAAAACTCTCTTGTAGTTTAAGGATTTCGTATTTGTTTCGCACTTGAGATATACTGTGTTTATACACTGAAGAACAAAGAAAGCTTTTAAACAGAACCTAATAGGAGAGCCAAAACCAGGATTATTCCTGCCTACTTTCTGGATGATTTGTAGTTTGCAGAATGGTCTTTTTCTAAATCAGGATTGCTAGTAGTTGGTAATAAATACAGTGCTTTCAAAAAGCACCTCCTTTGCTGGCCTGTAAAGGTGTTCTGTAAAGTGTAAATGAGAAAGTATCACAGAAGAGCAGACTACCTTGAATGACTCATATGATGGATGTTCATGTGATAACTTCTCTGTTGCTTAAATATGGATTTAATGCGCTTTTCTGAAGCCAGGGCATCCATGAGAAAAACCTTCAGCCTTATTGTACAAAATAGATTTATCGTTCAAAAATGAGGTTGCATTCATGCAGAGATCACTGCAGACTGAACTCCACAATACGCACTGCTGCCCCTCACAAGTGTGGTGGCTGATGAAACGCCAATGTGGATGTAAAGGCCACTCCAGAAAGACCAGGACACTTTCAGTTAGCTGGGACCATGCCTTACGACAGGGTCCTTTTGCACTGCATTCAGCTGTCATTTCATTTGGGAAGTATATTTACTCAAGAGCATTAGAAATGCTGTGGAAATATTTCAGTAGGACACAGGGCACTGTCCATCACTTGAAGTCTTTAGATCAAGACTATTTCTTTCCAAAATATGCATTATAGATTTAAATAGCAGTTATGGGGTTAATACAGAAACTAGTGGATAAAACTCTGGTTGTATTCTGCAGGAGATCATATTACATGAATATAATTGTCTTCTCTGGTATTTAGATCTAGGAATAATTTGTGTCAAACAGAAGAGAAAATGTGGGATGGCTAAAATTTGTTACCTAATTTGTAGCTAACTTATCCTTAATTTACAGGGGACATGATGACTAGCTAATATAGATATAAGCAGACATAAGGGAGTGAAGAGCATGGGATTTGTGAAATAGGAGGATTAATAATTCATTAAATCTTATCCAAGCCAGAAGTCTCGTAATTCATGCATTTTTAATTCAACTAGTGCTAAGAAACCCTCAGTTTATTGATACCAGTTCTTGCATTTCAGTGATGCAATGATCTAATCGCAAAAGCACTTGAATCAGTTTGATTTTTGACCTTAAAACAAAGTGCAGGAAAGTAAAGCTAAAGTGGTCTGCACAGCAATTTCTCCCTACTACATTATATAACTATTAACAACACTGGATACTGCATAATATCTATGCAAGCATGAGAAATGGCACTATTTTAGCAATTGCATAAAATCAAGGAGAACCGAAATTAAATGCCAGGTACAATATGGCAGGAAGGGAGAACAATTATGTGACAGGAATGAATTCAGGAATATAAAATGTGAGTAAAAAGGAATTATAATATCACAGCACATAGAAAAAAAAAGAAAAAAGGAATAGGACAGTTGATTTATATCCTATACAAACTTTGCACCTAATTGTACCCTGTAACACTTCTATTAGAAGAATACAAATCTTCAAGTCACTTGTAATGCCACCTAAGTGTTACTGTATTAGAAAYGTTTTCTGAAAGTTGATTTTCAGAGCCAGCTTGGATTTCAGAGACAAAAGGCTCTTCCTGTTGTAATGACCAGAATATTAGAGATAATGTTGGCACCTACTTTTGTTCTTGCTGGTTTTCAGGCTCATTTCTGTGGTTTAGATTTGCAGGGTGGTAGATCCAGGTGGCTTATGCTGATATTACCCATAGCTATATTGCCTCCCAGTTAGCCTATCCGGCGTCACCTCGAGTGTTGGTATGCCGACACACTCGAAGAACAGTATTGCTCAATTTGTTGAGCACAACCTTGACTGTAATACAACTTTCACAAATCCAGGGAAGCTGAATTAAAACACCCATTTCCCTTTGCGGTTCTTGAGAGTCACTGCAGTTTATAGTCATAATAGGAAAATTGCAGGGATGAGAGTCAGAGTCCCAAAAGCAGGGGATGTTAAAATAGGCGTGCTCTGAGTCAGACGTTTCTATGCCTTGGCAAAAACAGAAGCTTTTCTTAAGTGCCAAGGAAGTCTGGACCAGTAAAATTGTTTCAAATTGTGGCTGACGCAGGGTATCACTTAGTAATACACTATGCCTGTGGATTCAGCATAAGGCAAATGTTGGGGTGGGAAAGTAGAAAGAGACTTACTTAAAGTCTTGTTTGGGTTTTTTTTCCCTCTTCATTTCAGTCAGTTATTATGCTAGGTTAGGCTTCCTGAGCAAAGGCTGGCAAGGTAGGGTGGTTGTCTTACCAMGTGCATAAACACTGAATTGGTACCCAGACCTGCTTTTGGTTCCTATAAAAATGGAGACATTTGAGGCATAGTTTTCCTCTCTGTACTTCAACTACCCCATGTGTCAAGTGGTAATCATGATACGGGCCACTCATTTTAAGAAACAAACAAACGAAAAAACACCCCAAAACAGCCACCTACGAGCAATAACTAACTGCTAACGCTATTGTGGCCGAGCTCCGTAGTGCAGAGTGCCTCTTTGTGAGCACCCGAGCTTGCCAGAATAAGCAAGCGTTGGTGGCCGAACCGTTCAAGACGCACTTGATTTTATTAACCTGCTGTTGAGGGAAGGTTATCAAGAGGTCAGTGTCGTCATTATCTTCCAGTTTCTGTGATCTTTGTCCATCTGGCTTCAGACCTGGATATTGCTTGGATTTCTTTGGTTGATCACTTCCTGACAGCAGATGAAGGTCAGTTATCCATGGTGATTTCATCACAGCTGTCGGCAGAGTTAAGTAATTCACTATTAAATAGCACGTCGTCCTTGAGAATCAGAAGCAATGGGTGAGATTCTCTTGGCTCTCTTCACCYCTTTATAAAGAAGTAAGGGAGGACCCAAAGGAAAACACCTGGCAGGCTGTAATACCTGCTAAAGATTTCAGGGTTTCATCATGTCGGAACAGAAATATGAGAAAATGGGACAAAAATGGTCCTGYTCAACATGCGGGGGAAAAACTGACAGAAGAGTAAAATGTTGCAGGCTAAAGTGTCCTCAGAAGGCCTATTTACAGAGCTCTGCCTTCTATTATCCTTTGAACTTTAAATAGAAAATGTGTTGTCTCTTAGTTCTCACCAAAATGGCATTTTGGATGAAATGCAGTTATCTTACATTTCTTCTCCAAAAGTTGAAGGTGAAGGTCATCCCTAGAGGAGACTGGAGCCGGGGAAAGTGCAGAGACTGTAATGAGGGCTGATGACTCTGATGCGCTCACATGCCCAGATGACAAAACTTCAGTCTGAAGCGGAGCTTTGCACCCTTTCGCTGGCCTCACCACTGAAGCCTTTACACCCTTAAACACATTCCTCCCATGTTTTTTTCATGCCTCCACCACGCCTAGGTGGGGATGCTTTAATGAACCAAATTTTTGGCTACAATTCTTGGCCATTGAGCAATGACAGGTAGCAGAAAGAATCTGCTTCCATGCTATGCAGAAGGCACAGCGTKCTCTGGGGCGCCCGAGGAGCAGGTGCTGGGTTTCCCTGCTGGGGGCGGCAAGCCAGCGAGCTGGGCCTCCATGGGAGATCCCTGTATGTCAGCRTGCTAGATACCATTCACAACTGGAGCTTTAGCTTGGTTTCCTAGTTCGTTCTGAGGATTTACTTCCACATGCGGAAGATGGAGGAGTTGAGCCAAAACAARGGTTACTTTCTTTGGAAGGATCTTGTGGTGTTTTAATCATTGCATAATTTGATKCATTTTCATGCCTACTTGTGATTCTTTTTCAATTAGTGGCATGTGTGACTTAGGAAAAAAYAGCTTATAAATGTATGGGAAAAATAGGGTTGTAAGGGAGCTGCTGAGACGAGCACCCTGCTCAGTTTCAGGGCAGCACCAGCCTGACCTGTATCATTCCAATCCAGCCTGTTTGCAAAGGTCTCTCTTGGTGGAGGTCGCGTAATAATCCATGGTTAACTACAATGCTTCACTAACCTTACTTACTAGAAAGCTTCTACCATCTTATTTAAACTATAAACCTTGTTCTTCTCTTCCTATCTGCTAGAGACATGTGAACAGTTTATTCTTCTATGTTACAGCCTTTCTTCCTGCTCTCCCCTCCCCCCCGCCGTGTAACTGAAGACTGTTATTAATGTTCCCCTCTTAGACAGAATAAACAACCCAGTTTGCAACATCTGATCATCTTCCCGGGTGGATCTATATACATACCATTTGTTCCCTGACCAGCTGCGCTAAGGGCAGAAAGCAAACGCAACAGTGTGTTCTGTGCAGAACTTATGTCCGTGCAATATACATTTTGCTAGCTTTTCCCTGAGTTAAGATACTTGATATACAAACAGCTATAATACGTGTCTAGATAAGGTTTTAAATAGCTTATCTGTATAATTAACTCTGCCCTCATAATTAAAGCAACAATTTTATTCSGTAGTAAGAGAGGGACTGAATAAATTGCATGGAAACCAACAGAAACAACTCAGAACTCATAACAACACTTTTAGAGGAGGTTTTTTCCTTAAAGACGGTGAGCCTTTAACTTTAGTATGTTTAAGTCTGGAACTACTGGCACAAACATCTCTCTTGACTTGTGCTGTTGCAGAAGGTAAGAATCTAATGCATTTTTAAAGGTCCATTAGAAGATGCTCTCCGGAGCTACACTTGCACTTCTTTCTGTTTGTGTGTGGTCTTCAGKAGTAGTTTTGATGTGGGTTATTGTAATCTAGGCGCCACAATGGCATGGATTACCATTGCTGCAATCTCCATCTGAGAAAACAGTTACAACTGCCTTACCAGATGTGTGAGAGATGAAAGACAAGGTGTTTTTGATGACCAGAGCCAGCTGATGAACGAAGAGCAGTAAAATACCTAACCTCGATAAAAGCACAACTCTGGGAGAGAAACACGAGAGCTGGCACCGCCTCGCCACATTTTGGAGCATGCAGAAGTGCCTGGCGTGGGTACTGTTGCCACCCCCTTCAACTTTAGCTTAGAGATGAAGATGTGGGACTAAATGTTCATTGTTGAATACTCAACATACTAGTTTGAAAAGACTTGATCATCAACCAATCTCAGATAAAACGGCCCAAGACCCAAACAAATTGCAAGTCAAGAGACACCTACTTCACATCATGCCAGTATTTATCAAGCAGTTACAGCCTAGCTTCCTAAGGCTGGTTTAAAAAACAGGTCCTCTGTAGTTACCRTCTTGACTACAGTATTTTTCCCTCCTTCTAATGTTATCTATTTATTATTTGGCAAGAGAGCTTATCTTTTTTCTTTGGAAGGCTGCTCTTAATGCAGTTCTGGGGATCAAGCTAGGGACTTCAGTTTGTTTCCACAGAACTGAGGCAGTTTTGGAGTTCTCTCTTGTCTTTTACATTCCCACTTACACAGAACTTGTTCTCTATCTATGGCTGTTTAAAACTTCATACTATTTAAAAATCAACTGACAGCATATGGGTAAACTTATGCATTTTATGCCAAAAAAAACATTTGATCAGAAAGCTACTGGGAAAAGAAAAGGGGGACAGGTGTTTGCCTTTCTATGGAAACTTTGCTTCCAGAGTTTCAGGGAAACTGGAAACCAGTAAAAATTTGTGGAGTTCTTACAGACAGGATGTCTATTTAAAAGTACAGTTCTAAAATTATCTGGAATTGTAGAATGAGCTGGCATTCCAACTTTCCTTTAATTTCTAATAATTCAAAGCATGTTCTTTCTCCTGTTTAAATTTTCCTCTTTATGACAAGATGCAACATGAAGAGATAGAAAATTCACTGCTGCTAAACTAGAAGAGGAAAAAAATCTAGCAGATTGTGTTTTAACTCTAGCTAAGACTTTTTGACACCCACAGCTGACACTTGGAACAGTGATATYTGAACAGTCCTAAAGGGAACTTCAACACTCCTCTCTCTGTCATTCCTTTTAAAATATTTTCAAAGCTTTGAAAACAGTCGGTTGTTCTTCATTCTGGCAACGTGCCATGTCCTGCCAGCTCAAATCAGTTCATAATCTTCCAAGGTATCCAGTAGCCCAAGTGGATTTGAGAGAGTTTGAAACTGCCAAAGACCTTATGAAAGACTCTTGATATTTGGGGATATTAAAAGAGACATACAGAAATGGGTAAGTTAAAAGAACTGTTGTCCTTGCCCGCAAAGTCTGCTTCATATTCTCAGTCACGAGATCCTATTTCACTAATTGATTATTGTCTGTCCGTAACACAGTCCTGCTTGTAGCGTACAAAGAGGCAGTGTTGGTAAGAAGCTCACCATTGTGAAGTACACACTCAACTTGGTTTAGAACGCTGAGAATCTAAGATATTTGACTTCTCTGAAGGAAACTGATTAATCATAGCTGAGATTTTTTCAGCTTAGGTCAACATCTCACTACAGACAGTGAAAATAATAGAAGTATTTTAAACACCTCTCTTTACCCTTCTTTGAAAGGGCAACAGGTGAGCTCTGCTCAAAAGGATCAGGCAGCTGTTTTTCTTATTTAAATATACACACTCAGCAATGAGGACCTGATCCTGCAAGCCCTGTGGGACTACTCACAGCTGGAAAGATTATGTTAAGTGTTTGCCAGTCGAGCCCTTCAGCCGTAAGTCTAATCCATCTGGTGGTCCTGAGCTCAGGTATGCAGCCGAAGGAACCCCTCAGACTGCGCTGCTCCAATTCCCACGGGCCCTACCTGCGTTTAGTGTGGTTGCATCGCACAGTCGCTCCTTTGCTTGCCACGAGAAACCTTTGCCCCCTCTCCCACCCCTCTTCCCCAAAGCCTATAGGGGAGAGAGCAGGGCTGAGGGTAAAGTGAGGAAGAGAGGCTTTAAGCTCTGACATACCAACTAGTTTTGCTCAGAAGAAAGCACAGCACAGCACAGCACAGCCTGCATTTGGTAGTATTACTCCTGCACAGCCTTTGGGGAAAATGAACAGCTGCATTGCCTTAAAAAAAAAGAATTAAAAAAAAAAAAAAAAAAAGTGGGGGGTGGGGAGAAGAGGCAGCTATCAGGATACTAAATGTCTAATGCAGTCACTTAAGCTGGAATGCATGCTGTTGTCAAATGCATATAAGGTCACTTTATTTTTGGTTTGTTAACACTTTGAGGGCCTGCTAGGTTGGTTATGAGAAAATGAGCTAGTAATTTTACTGTGGGGGGGCGATGATCAATGACAAAGTTTATCTGCTCGTTACACTCCCCAGTAAACAACCCTTCCTAACAGCCTCATCCAGCTTGCAAAAGCCTACGTGTAATCGATGTGTAATAAATCAGAAACATGCTTCAACTCCCCAGACCAAAATGATCTTTAAAGTTTAAGATAGGTATTGATGACTAAGCAAAAGTTCTGCAAAGTTAGTGGCACCTATAATTGGAACTAAAAATGAGATGGGAAAAATTATCCTGCTGTACCTGCGGTTACACTTTAAAAAAGTCGTCTGAGGAGGACTAAAGCAAATCACATTAGCACCAAAGTCTGGATGCGTGCTTCCATACTGCTGTGCATCTTGATTGAGACAACTCTGCAGCATTTTGTCCAGCCTGCACATCAGTCTCCGTGCTCAGGGTGCCGATTTCGCCCGGCTCCAGTCCCTCCCGTTCCTCCCCCTGCCCGTCGGCGTGGGGAGCAGCCTTGAACCGGACGGTGCCAGCGAAGCCGTGCAACTCGCTGTGAGCCGAGGGGCCGGCGCGTGGCGGTGGGGGCTGCCTGGCACGCGGCGCTGCGGCAGGCGAGTGCCCYGCGCGGGCTTCCCAGCAGCTGCTGCCCCCTCTGCGTGAGCTCCTCTGCCCCGGCCCTTGCTCCCGGGGCTACGTAGTTCCTCAAAGCTGTCGGGAGCTTACGACACATGACCTGTAGGATCAGGATGCTGGCTACCCTCATGTGAAATGTTTGTTTGCTCCTCTTCCTTCCACCCCGCTTCCTTCTACCAGGCAGCATAAAATTCTAGTCTATGCCTTAGCTTTTTGGCTTGATTGAAAAAAAATTGATGTCTTAAAACAGCTGCTACTACTTAATGATCTTTTGGTAACTAAGGCTGATTTCCTTTGTTATGCTCTCTGAAGATTAAATTTTGCTCTGGACTCTATTGCCTGAAGGAAGCTATTGTAAAACAAGATACTCAGGAATCAGCAAAAAGATGTTACAGCTTTAAAAAAAAAAATCTTTAACTCTAGCAGTGCTGTTGCCAATGAGTTCAAGGAAAGATCCTGAGATTATGTTAAAACCATGCCTAGTGCTGAGGAACAAATGCAGCCTTGCAAAAGAATAGAATATCCGCAATAGAATAAGGAGTGCTTCTTTGGGGTTAGGTTTCAAAATCTGATTTGATCTAACAGGCTAGCAGGCAYAGAACTAGATGCTTCTAAATACCGGTAATGCTCTAGTTTGTAAGGAGGGAAATGCAAACAACAACCAAGACTTGTGACCTATTTTCCAAGAGACTCATAGGGAGAGCTTGCATCTAACAAATGCTGAAAAGCTTGCTCAGGATTACAAAGGAAATTGCTACAACAGATTAAAATATGTGGTCAACAGTAATGACTCTCACTGTGTTTGTTGTCTTAGATTGTATTTATGTTGGAGGAAAGATTGGCGCACTGCAGATAGCAGCAAGGAGGAAAGAAAGAGACAGGGTTTGAGAGAGATTTTCCAGACAAGGTTAACAAGAGGAAGTGGATGGGGAAGTGGGGGAATGTGCTCCAGAGCTGCAGGAAGCTGAAGCTGAAGGAAGGCAGCACAATAACTAGAAATTAAAGCTCATGAATTGCRATGATTGCAAATGCTGACGTTAATCTTGGGAGATGAAATTACTGAGGTTTGCCAACTGACTTAGTCTTCAAGTCTCCCCTGGTGAGGTGCTCCTATAGCATCCAGCGGGTGTTTATTACAGAAGGCCTCCCCATTGCTCAAGTGCCCAAATAGTTAATAAGGATGAAAATTAGGAACTTACTGCATACTTTGTGCTGATTGTGCAACTAAAGATTACTACTATTTTTACAGMTTATAAAAAACTTCTGCTTTAAAAACAATGTGTATGTAAAGGAGTCAAATAGAGGAGGACTGTAGTGAAATTCATGCTAAATGATGGCAGCATTTTATCTGTTATGTTTCCTGTGTGTCTATTACCCAGAAGGCCCCAAGAAGGCAGGAGAATCAAGCTAATTCCTCTGGACATGGCTGATGAGAAAAGCCTTCCTTCTTAATTTAAAGTTAAGTTCTTGCTTTGCAATTACAACGCTCATTTCCAAGTAACTGAACTACTTTGATTCAAATCAATCTTCATGTGAACTCTCACGGGCGATCCTCCGTGTCTTTCAGTGCACAGCACTTTGCACTTGTTCCTGAACCCACAGATCTGCACTGAAATCTCCTCAGATCCAGCTTGGTGTGTTGTATCTAGAGACATGGTCATTTGACCTGAGTTACCAACTGCAGGGTTTATAAAGCCATTTCTTTGAGGCTAACTATCTGGAAACCCTTCTTTCTCCCTCCAGTGAGCAGCTGGTTACTGAATGATACTGTGGATTGCATGTGGTATCACTTAGCCTTCATTTTACATTCTAGCTGAAATAGGGCATCAGCCTTAGTTAATTATTTCGTTCATATAGGTCACAGTTGCTGATGTAGACTCGCAAGAATTACAACATATATACATAACTGTGCAAAATTGAGGAAACTGCTTTCAGTTAAGCATAYAGATACATATCTATAATATATAGATCCAGATTAATCCAAGCAAGTAATGCCAACTTTATCTTTTTAGAGCAGTTTTGCTTTTCACATACAAAACCATGAGGGCTGTAACTCGTGCGTGCTATGCTAAACTGTAAGTCTCTGCCAAGGATTCAGAGTGGTTAGACTGCCACCACATCCCAGGTTTATTTGGTTGGGAACCCCCCCACCTTCTCCATCCCTGTGGAACGCAACTGGCAAAACGTCACTCCCACCTTAGACTCCCCCTGGGGAGAGCTGGAAGGCACGCCGGGGCGTATCTGTACCTACGCACAGTTCCTCATTTGAATACTGGAGAAAGACCTATGACCTAGCATGAAAGGTGGGAGGCTGCGCATCTGCCTATTCAAATTGCCATTTGCATGTGTGTAAAGCAGTGGCCAGAGACTACCCATCCCGCACAGCTTTGCATGGGAAAACATACAGCATATGGTACACGATATAGGATCTTTTTTAACTGAAAATTTTCAGAGATGAACTGTTTAGACATATCATAAAAGCATATAACTATACTTAAACATTTAACATTAAGCATTTAACTATGCTTAAAGTTTTAAATGAACTTTGTTGGCTTGATATTTAGTAGGGGTTTTCAGTAGATGCCCCCTATTTTTCAAGAGGGGCAGCTGCAACATCTGTTCTTAACTCTTTATCCTCATTTGTGTTTCCATGATTGTTTGGATTCAGTTTTAGGCAGTTTTCACATTGCATACAGCTACTAGAAAATAAATGCAAAGTGATACTTTATTTCTGGTGTCATTTACAGGTACTATAAATGCAAAGGCAGACCACAAACTTTTGACTCCCTTGCAATTGACAGGAAAACTCACATTGACCAGAGCAGAGAGTAGATTTTACGCATGGACATTACAAATGCTAATAAACTAGAGGTGTTACTTTCAGTAACAGGAAAAATAGTCAGTGGTGGTATGTTTTTTTTATACTGGTCGTGTCCCAGTAGCTCCCAGAGTGCTCTTGTTTTGTAATACCAAGCCTTTCATTCCTTGACAATTTTTATTTGCATTCTTTCTGCTTGAAGGGAAACTCTTCTGTGAGCTTTTTTTAATACACTGTAATTTTGAAGTCTATTCTCTATATTTCTCATCTAGAAAGGAGAAAAAGTAGATTTACAGCATCTATATAAAGCAAAAATGATGGCTAATACCTGACACCTCCAAAGAGCAAAGATCATCAACTTTCTCCTTCACTGTTATAGTAGAAAGTACACTGGCAACGTTACGCTGTCATATAGATCATCTTCTAGGAAGATTTATGCAGTTCTCTCACTCGTTTTCTTCTAGCTATGACACAAAGCCTCGTTAAAATAGTCGTCATATATGACAAATTAGAAGCTCCGTGCTGCTTCACTTAAACTCCCTGTTGACTTAAAGTGCAGCAAGCGTTCATGTTAGAGCTTCATGCCCTGTACGATGTTACTCCTGCATGTGTAGTCCCAAATTCCACCAGTCTGTATGGCGACGTGACCATTCACAACAACTTAGGAACTGAGAGTTGAGTCAGAGCCCCATGAAGTCAAATGACACTGCAAGTTCTTAGATAAAAAGGAAGTTCCTAAAAGATATTGCAAATCCAGAAAGATGTGAATCTTCATATCTCACGCAACGGTAGTCTACAGACAATGTCTTTATTACAAGCAGAATAACTGGAGACAAAATCAATAATGCAAGGGCAAACATCTTTTTCTTTCCTAAGGTTCACAGTCCTTACAATTGGCTTATTTTTATTGTTTTCATTTCAGTATTAGCTGTACCTAGAGTCACTAAGGAAGAAAATTTATGCAAATCTGTGTTTATATTTTTGTCCTATGAGAAAAGTTGTGCATTTATTTTTCTTTTATTCTTCCCAGTTTTAAAATAGTTTTTTCTTGACCATATTTAAGGGATGGGAAGGTTTATTGTTTAGCTTTAAATGGTGTTTCAGAAATCCAGAAATTTGGATCTGTCATAATGAAGAGCAACAGCTTCATCTTGTTGTAGGCTATCTGAATAGAGTAGTGAAATTGTTAGTTTTCCAAGGAAAACTAATTCTGTAGTTCAGAGATAAAATAGGAATCTTTCTAGATTATAAGAAAAAGGAGTTATAGAAATGTGGAATCTTTGTCACAGTTGATCTTCTTTCTCTCTGAGCTTTAGTGGTGTTTTCTCTAGAAGCAGAAATTCTTGTTATTGCTGTGCATGAAGGAGATAAAGATGGTATCACAGGGGAGAGAGCTGTCTTTTCCTGGTAGGTAAGTGGTTATGTAAGGGGGCAGGGAAAGAACAGACAAAAACTGTTTGGGGAGATATGTTGCCCCAAAAAAGGAGAAAATATGTAATGTCACAGCTGAGATCAATTATTCTGAAAAGACTGCACAAGAAAGAGATGGAAAGTGTCTGTGTGTGTCTGTATCTGTGTGCGAGTAGGGAGAATCCAGAGCTTGGAGAAGGAAATTGTGCCCACCAGTGATGAAATGGCAGAGAGATCAGTGTTCAGATTGAAATTCTATTTTTATAAAAAGAAAGAGTTTTTTTCATTTTAGCATCTGATGAAATGTTTGCTTACAGGAGAAAAGAAAAAGGCAAAAGTAGGAAATTTTTCTGTGGCTTGGTTTACAAATCCCTCAGAGTCGCTAATGCACTGAATAAATCCTATTTTAGGCAGGTAATGACTTGAAACTCCCTGCTGAAAACAAAGGTGATTCACAATGACGCATGACAGATGCAGCGGCAGTGTGGCTGCGAGATGGCACAGTTATTCCCGTTTCAGGGACGATGGGAGTTTATCTAAGGATAAAAGGGGGAGGGATTCCCTATGCAAGGTCAGTGTGGGAGAGAGATCCAGGGGGAGACCAGCTGTCTGTACTTACTAACCTCTAATCCGAGAGGACTGTTTTGCTATGCTGCTCCAATAAAGCAAGGCTAGATTGAACTGCCGATGAGGTATCAGCCACCTAGGAAGTCATTTTCCGTTTCATTGATTTGGGGTTTTTTTTGTTTGTTTGTTGTTTTCTCCTCTATTTGCATGTTAAATAAATTTTCAAGGAGTTCCTGAGTTGAGGTCACCCTGCTCCTTTTTGTGCTAGTGACATTGTAAGCAACGCTACTGCTGACTGAAGGGCTCTTCCCAAAAGRCCTGATAGTACATAAATTCACATCTTCACCAGATAGATAATTTTATGTGCTCTGTAGAAGAACAGGCTTTTGTCAGAATTGCATGATAGCTGACTTGGTTTTGAAGGGGGAGGGGAAGAAAGAGGGAGTTTTCTCAATTCCTGTGTATTTCTATTTAGCTGCTGCGGAAACTTCCCCATCTGCTTTGAATCTACATTTTAATTTCAAATCTTAGCAAGAAATGAAGCAAACTGGCTTTTGCTATGCCTGGCAAAGTACATACAGAACAAGTCACTGGACTGAAAGCTGTTCCAAAATTCAGGAATGTAACAAACTTTAAAGCCAAATTACCTGGCCTTATGCTCCATTTAACCARTTGACTTAAGATGATTATAATCAGAAAATAAATTTCATCAGTCTGTTCTTTAAATGTTGTCACCCCTTCTTTTTTATCTGCTCTGCAAAGACAACTTGGTTTAAGGAAGTGACATTATTTAAAAATAAAAAAGCACTTCATTTCTCAGGYGAAAGTAGACAATGAAACTTTGCCTGCTTTACTGAACAGCTAATAGCTAAACAAACCAGCAGGTCCAGATTAAACTGCCAACTAGCCGCAGTTTTAACAGCACTACCTAAATTCATGTAGTTGACATGATTCTGCCATTAGTGATAAAATGCTGCATGCACACACACACACATATATAAAATGAATGCTCAAGGTTTTATTTTTACTTTATGGTTTGCACAGGTCTACTTACTTTTCCTAGTGCAGGAATTTTTATCCATAACTGTCAGTAGGTGTCAGAAATGGAAAGAGCTGGAAATGGAGCTGTACAAGGTTTCTGTTCTGATCTGATAAACTTGCAAATAAACCACATGTAACTTCTGGTACGGATAGGCAGCAAAAGCTAATCGTGATGCAGACCCTAAGTTAATTTCTGTCTGCTTCACAAGCTGTACCAGGGGATAGTGATACACAGGCCAACTCACAGGATGATAAGAAGCAGAACTGAGTCTTAAATTACTCCTAGCTGAAAGGAATTGTAGAAATGCAAGTTACTTGCATCACATTCTAGAGAGACCATAATTTAAGGGATTTTTTGTGATGGAAAGAAAATGGACAAGTGAAACCGTTGATGCAGACTTAAACTGTTACTTGTGAGAATAAGAAAAGGASAGGAGAGTTTACTATGCCCATTCAAATGCCTCATCTGCCTGCTAATTTTAATTAAGACTCCCTCTTTGTAATGATGCCACAGAGCCTAAGTCTTCAAAAACAACAACAACCAAAAAGTTGTCACTAGGCAGATTTCTGTGAGTCTCCCGATTGAATCATCATTTTAATCTCTTCACTGCCACCCCCATCTTCTGAGCAGAAGCCACCGGGTGCATTATCTGACAGCCAACATGCTGAGAAATGCTACTGCACTCCTCAGGGAATTTCAATGATGCAAAACACTGTTTTGCTGTGTGACAAAAAAGCTGAAACCTGCTAGTGTTAGAATAAGCTATGTTTTTGAAGCCTGGATGCACATCTTGTTTTCATCAGGAAAAAAAATATTCATAAGCTTTTTTTTTTTTGGAGGGAAAATTATCCCTTTCCTTCTATCTCTTCTCTATCACCCTCACTCCCCCCACAAAAAACCCAAACACAACCCTCCAACCTTTGGAGAGCTTTATAAGTACAGTAGCCTTTGCAAAGAAATACTCATCAGTGACAAAAACTGCTGGCTGGGTTGGCATGTCTTTGCTTGGTGTCCTTGTGCTTTCTGTGATCCTTCCTCGTCCTCGTCTCGCTTGCTGACATTTCATGTGTCTTCAGTAACAAAGGACGAGAAATAGCTTCTTGCTCAGTGTGTAGTGGTGTCCCAGCCAGCTGCTCTGCACCACCCCTCTCTGATCCTACAGAGGCSAAACCAAGTTTACTGACTAGAGCAGGTCACTGGTCCCAGTTAGATACCACCCACTGTCTCCTCTTCTAGTAACACAAAAAGGAGGGGGAGAAAAGCCCCCAAAATCCCTTCTCTATCTTATYCGCCTGCCACCTTTGTAAGCCACAGAGCCAGATCAACCAAGAGCTGCCCACAGGGATGTGCTAACTGAGATGCTGTTTGGCAGCAGACTGCGTCCTTGCACAAACATTCACAAAATAACTAATTAAAAACAAGTGCCTCGCCCTGCTTCCTTCCCTCGACGAGTTAATGTAGGCACTATTTTTTCTTTTATTATTTTACGAACAACAACAATGAACAGGTTAAGGAAGGAGCACTTCAGGAAAAATTTCATCGGCAGAAAATGCCGAAAGTGGTCATGCCTTTCCTTTCTTCCCCTGCACCCTACTGGCAGCCTTTTCAGCTTGCATTGCGGGGAAAATATAAGCCCAGAAGAAGTCATGCAAGAACGGGGTGTAGGGGAAAAGGTGGGTCACTCGAGGCAACTTTTAATTATAGTGAAAAAAGGAGGAAATATGTTTAAGAATTGTTTTTCTGTTGCCTTAAAGCAGTTTGGATATGTGATATGAGAATAAACTGACTTTCTGTGAGCTGACAGTTGTCAAGAAAACTGGGTTTCAATGAAGAAACTCTTTAGGCTCCGTTCAACTTAATGTCTATCTTCTCACAGCCTTGCTCAGAAATGAGAAGACACAAAATTGGAGTCAAAAAAGTGCATAAGATGCCAAATAGGCAGCGTTCTTAATTACATCATAGATAATCACGGGGTAATCACGGAAACATGCAAGGAATGGGAGTAGCTTTAATTCAGGAAAAATAACTGGACTGTATAATGGGGAAAACCAGCAAATGCACGAGAGCAAGCAACACTGAGGCAGCTGCTACAAAATGGGCAGCAGAATGATTTCCATGTTGATCTGAGATCATCAAGCTACAGGCACTAGATTTTTATCTAGCTGTTGTATATGACTAATGTATAAGCTCAGTGTGTAAATAAAAAGCTGAGGAATGAGTCTATAGAATGTGACTTTATTTCTGTGTAAACTTGGGAATAATTTATGTGAAACTTTAAGTGCAATAGGAATTTTCCTAAGACTTATTTAAATGGAGACCTTTCTCTGTAGGCACAGTGGGCAGTCTGCAAGGGGGAAAGGAATTGGCTCCTTGTGAGGACCTTGATTTCTAGAGTTGGAGAGGAACAGCTTTGCCGAGCTGGAAAAAGCTGCATGTGCATCCACGTGCTTTGGAGGCAGTCTCATCTCTGGGTCTGAGCCAGTTACCAGATAGGAACATGCTGAGAAAGCAGCCCCTGATTCCACATGTAGCCTGGCTATTAATCAGGTGGCCACGGCGTAGAGGGATGCTGAGAGGAAGCGGTGTTTCTTCTGCCTATGATGGAAAGGGACTATGGTGCRACCCAGGGACGTCCCTCCAGGCTGCGGGTGGATGTTGCTTTTCTCAGCAGTCGCATGGGAAAGCTTAACAAATGTCAAGAACGAGGCTGGAGCAAAAGGTGGGCCAAGACCTGCAACAGTGTTAAGCACATACCATGCAGATAGGCATCTAGTGAGGATTTATGAAATCATGTTTGCAGTTAACATAATTACGTACTTCATGGGAACTGCAAAAGTACCTGTCCTGAATCTCAAGACATCTATATGCCTCAGTAGAGACATTCCTTAGGGCCTGCTCTTCAGCAAGTCAGGTATGTGGTTTCAGTGACCAGATCAGATGCTTGTTAACACAACTCTCCTGCACAGTACCTAAGCTCTGCTGTGTACCAAACRTGTGCTTTTTGTAGCCAGGTCCTTGAAACTTCTGTCTCTAGCATTTTGATCATCAGTCCTGTATATAGTTGATGGTGTTTCCACTGACCTCCATGAGATCTTGTCAATATATAGAGAATTGCCAGGATCAGCCTTATGAAACTTAGGTCAGAGTTGTGCAAAAAGTAAAAAGCGCAGCAGCAATTCCACCTTGAGCTGTGATACTAGACTTCCCTGGCTAAGCAGGTAAACTAACTTAACAAAGCTACAAGGGAAACTCTCAGCAAGTTTGCTGATGATACAAAGCTGGGGGGAGCTGGGAGCAATGTGCTCTAGCTGACCTTGCTTGAGCATGGGGGGTTGGACTAGATGATCTCCGGAGGTGCCTTCCAACCCCAACTACTCTGGGATGCTGTGAATAAAACATATGCTGCAAGAAGTAGGCCTGATATTTTCTTACCTAAGACCATCCTTCTGTACCTTAGCACCAAACCCTTGACACAGAAAGACAAAGCAGCTTAGTTGGCTTTTCACACAAAAAGCCGTCCTGCTCCAAAACAGTTAACTACACTTTTGCTCAGAGCAAGGGGAGGGTAGGGAGTGCAGAAAATGATCTCTATATGGTGTTCTTTTTTTTTATCCACATAAACTGTACAGAAWACCTTGACAATCTTTGAGATACACAGTGCTAGAATAGAAATGTGAGTAATTACTGAACATGACAGTGTGTACAAACCAGCATATTCTCCAGTGTTTTCAGCCATGTAGGCTTTCTTTCCTCTGCAGCCTTGCATAGGTTCCTTTAAATCACTTTAGCATTATCTACAATAAATTTTGTTGCCTTTTATGGTAGTTATTGCTGTATGAATACTATGTACTCTGAGACTTCCTCAAAACTGCCCAGTTTATCTTACAGTTTCTACTGAATAAATACTTTATTAGGATCTTTTAAAGCTGTAACTCTATCCCATAGAGTAGGTTATTTTGCAATGAGCAGGTTGTGAAAAAAACATCTCTAGAAGAGAGCTGAATTGCTATGATGTAAGAGTTAGTAGATCGATATACCAACAAGCTGATGACTCCTTCAGAACTGACATGTGTCTGTTCTCATCCTGACTTGCTTACAGAGCTTTGTAGTTCTGAACAGTCACTGAAGAAGTCTTTCTAGCCAGTGCAATCACACAAGTGGTTTCAGTGCTATGTCATGTACGCTCTGAGGTTTAAGAACACAAGGCTGTGAATTAGTATTGGTTACTCTCGCACCTAAATGCAAAGTTTGACGGGAATGGTAACCAGTCCTGACTTGAGCTCCATGTTGCACTTTTCAAGCAGGTAGTTCTGGGATCAGCAAAACTCATGAAGCCTATGAGTAGTAATGGGTTTGCTGCTTCTGAGTGATTGCAAGAGGCAAGAGAAGCTCTTCCCATGGCTGGAACATGTATACAGGCTCTCTCCCCTGAGGATTCTCTGGCATTTAATAACACGTGAGGTTATCCACTAGTTCTTTTCTCACTCAGGAAGTTTACGGAGGTTTTTCTCCTTTACTCAGCTTCCTATCTTCATAAAGCCTAGAGCACCAAACTATCAAACATTGCTGAAACCAGGCAGTTGCCTCAAACTCTTTTTGATGGGATTGTGGGGGAGGGACAGGCACATATGGGCAGTACGACCATGTATTACCCATTTTGCTAGGAAAACAGTTTGAAGTATATTTCTAGTTACAGGAGGGATGTATGATGGTAGTAGCTAGTGAAAGTGAGCAGACTGGTCACTGGCATTAATGGGGCGAGAGGACCTCCTCCGGAGGCAACTGGAAGACAGCCTGTGCTTAGGTTCACTGAGACAGGAGAGAAGGTAAGAAGTACAAACACGCAAGCCTTTTCAAGCAAGAGACTTACTACAGTTTGTTACTGGCTCATTAGAGGGTGGTACTTTGGATTCAAAGTCTTCTTGTTTTGCAGGCAGAGAAACTTAGTAACTCTTGATTTGAGGAAACCCAGTCAGAAGTGTTTGACCACACAGTCAGAGCAGAGCTTCGGACAGGAATAGTGCAAAGAGGTGCTGCAGTTTAAAAAAATTCTATGTTGTTTTTACTGCTTGTTAAGTCACACAACTGCAGGATAAGAAATTTGTGTCAGTCACTGAGTTCTCCCAGAGAACCATTTCACACATGTTAACATGAAAGGCTTGAGATTCTCAGAGCCAAAAGGAAAAGGAAGTTAGGAGTATGTTAAGAGGAAGTCCCTTCCTAGTTTTTAATTTAGATTCCTCTGGAAATAGTTGGAGGTGTTTGCAAAGTGTGGCAATAACAACTGAAAAGAGAGAAGTTTGAAGGATGTGAAGGGAAACAGTGTAGTCACACATGCAGAAAATGCGTAGGTACTTTGGGAGCAAGCAAGCTGTAATGAATTAAGGAGAGTGCCATACATATCCAGATACAAATGCAGAGCTTGATTAGATTAGAGAAATGAGATGCCTGGCCTTCTTTGGGGCACGGGAAAAAAAAAAGCAGCAAGATAAAAGGAAGGATCTTAAAGAAGGGTACGAATGGATGAATGAGAATGTGAAATGGGGAAGGTTAGATATGAAAGATAGAGGTTATGGACACAGTGGAGGAAAAAGCTTATGAAGGCAAGTTTTGAAATAAAGCAGTGATGCTTTTCAGCTTGTAGGAAGTGAACAGAGCAAGCAAGAGGTGAAACAAAGTTTACATAGCCAAGAAAGGAGACTATAAAGAAATAAGATTCTGTTTCCTTCCTTTTAAAGCCATATCACTATGAAAATTGTGAGGTTTGGCTTTCTAAGAATGATGATTATTGCTCTTACCTACTTCTAAGGCTAGTGTGGTGTGACCAAATAATATAGTGATGAGTACAATTATACCAATGTCTCTAATGGTTACATGGGCAAAGAAACACTCAACCCAAGAGAATGAGTTAGGACGAATTTACACGTCTAGCTGGTTTATAATGGACGGCACGAGTTTCCCATTCAAAATGATCAAATGGTTTATACGATATCTTCCCGTGACCCATGGAACTGAATCTGTGTCATGGAGTAAGGTCACTACACTGTCAGCTGGGTGACAAACCTAGTTTGAGCATTGACTCGGGATTACAGGCCATGGGCCGCAGGCCAAGGGATGTCGAGCGTTTCACAGAGGTGACGCGTTTACTCTCGGCGGAAGGGTTCCAGCCGATCGGCACGCGGCCACGCCGTCCCCGTGCCAATTCATGGAAAGGCAACCGTGCCGCCTCCAACGGGAGCGACTTGTCTGGCTGTCCAGATGGATGTGGCACTATGCCGGCAGCAGTTAAAAACAGGAGTGAGAAGAGGACGAGAGACTATTCGATAGTCATTGGCCCTCCGTATCCAGCTTTCTAAGGAGAGCGAATGCTTACAGCAGATGTCCTGTTTGCTTTGGCCAACACGTTCTGATACTTTCACAAGAAATGGAGGGACAACAGGGTAGACGTTGAGCTGCTGTAGATCGGGGTAATTCCATCGATTTCAGTAAAGCCGTACTGATTTACGTCTGTTGAGTTTTACCTCAAGGCCTGAACAACTGCATTAGCACAATGGGACTGTTTCGCTGGAGCATCTCGGACAACACCGTTCCAGATATTCCTCGTAGAACACAGATGCAAATCTGTCCCCTCCCTTGTTACTACTAAGATGCTTTGATGCTGTTTCGGGTTCGGGTAAAACAGGTAGGAACCTCACAGCTGCWGTTCAATCCTTTAAACAATGCCACGACAACTGTACCGCACAGTGCCTGCCAGGTTCAAGCAAGGACATAGTGGTGCACACGTCAACAGTGGAGCTGCAAATGAGGTAATGTGTTATCAGCAGACAGGTCAGGACTCTATATATCAACTCCTGGAGCAGCGAGTGACTAAAAATAACTTTCTATTACAAGTACCCATTTCCCGAAGAAGGAAATGCCCTTGTTTAACACCTTCCACCCCAAACAAACCAGGAATGACTTATCACGGTTCCTATATCCTTTGATATCCTAGTGATCTAGCTGGATAACTAGTTAAAGTGCTCTGCTTTCACCTCCATAACCAGAAATCAAGAGTAATATAAAGACCTGAGCAAGACCAGCCACATAGATCACAGAAGGGTAAGGTTGGAAGGGACCTCTGGAGATCATCTAGTCCAGCCCTCAGCGTAGCCCATACGGGGATTGAACCCGTGACCTTGGCATTAGCAGCACCATGCTCTAACCAGCTGAGCTAAACCTGCCCCCTGACCCTCATCACCTGACTGTGAGCATGGGTAATATTATAGTTATGTATCAGTCTCTCTTTGCTCAGGAATGTGAACATCTAGAGCAAGCATGGGACTGAATTACTTCTCATGCATTTTGAGGCACACATCATCAGAGCAGTATCTAGACCACTAAATCAACTCACACATTAACTTCTCACTTGGACCTGAGCTGTGAATAGGGAAGACTTTAGTTTCTGTTATTAATCCAGACTTAAACACAGAAACAAGACCTATCTCAAGCAAATAGTATTTCTACTGTGTTTGTAAAATTTCTTCACTATTCATTTGTAGTTTACAGCCTGCCACAAGAAGTTTGTTTTAGCTAATGTGTAATGGATGTTTCTGGCCTTGCCATGTCTGAAGGGGTCCACAGGACAACACTTATGTGAAGTGTACAAGTCTGTATTCCCTGATACTCTGGAATTAGGTTTATTCAGTTCTAAGGGAAAACTGAATAAGGCCCTGTTTCTCAAGAAAGTTGGGCAAAGAAAATTAAAACTTAAGTACTCAAATTGTATTTCACATCTTATAAGAAAAACTATGCTTTTACTACTGGCCAGTTACTTTCTATTCCCTCTGCCCTCCTAATTATTATTTTGCTAGATGTTTATATTAGTAGCTCACGGTGTGGGCTAATCCATTTATCTGACTAAAGTAGTGGATTTCCAGTTGTGCCACTATGGGCCAATAAAACTTTTTCCTAAAGATAATACTATTTTGAGAACCCTCAACAGAGGGCAAGAGATTACAATAAATAAAGCACCAAATGCTACTTGCATTAATACAAGAAGATTGATCCTCTTCAACAAAAAAAACAAGATCATTTGAAAAAGGCACTTACTAATAGATACACATGAAACAAGCTTTCCTCAAGTGGATTATCCATGGCATATATCCTAGTGATCAAAACCACTAGTGTTTTATTAACGTAAGTAACGAACTTGAACTTGCCCTGCAATAGGCAGGCTAAAAACTCCTCTGAATTTGCATTAGTTGACTCAGGAGAGTTTGCCTGACTACAGACAGTGTAGTGAATATAAAAAGGACAATTAAGCATCACTGCTGAGCATGTCTCTTCTTCCCATGTTGCACACCCTGGCAACAAATCAATTTTGTCTTTTGCTGTAAGATTTTCTCTGCCTGCTCAAAATTACTCTCCCAGAATCCTCTAGAGCAACTTTTTTTTTTGTTCTCTAAAGTTCATCCTGCCAGTTGCTACTTTAGTAAACAGCACATAGCAAGCAATAACTTTATTTTTTCCATTCCCTCTAAAGGTTAAATATAGGTGAACGTTTCATTCTTTGTAACAAGTAATTGACATGCATGAGCCAACTTTCTGTTCAGAACATAATTTGTATTCTTGAGAGATCTGTGCGTATTCTTGTTCATATTGCTTCTTCCCTGAAGGGATCTAGGAGGGGGAGGAGAGGGAGAAGCTTTTACAGTTTGGCTCACAGAAGTTAGAGAGAAAGATCTAGGCTTTCAGCTCTATCAGATAAATGGTAATATAACTGCACAATGTACAGTACAGTGGCACGTACTGATAGGAAAAGAACAGAGTAAATAAGGGGGAGGAAAAGGGGGGGGGGAAGGGAAGTTGGCAAGCAGAGAAAAGAGCATATTCAGTGGCCAAGTAAATTTACTGCTAAAATGTAAATCATTAGAGACTTTGATCTATAAATTTGGTGGGCTCATTTCCCTCATTACATGCATAATTCAGGTGGGATTTTTAAGAATGGGAACATTCTAACTGCAGTCAACACAGTTCTTCATGTCCTTACACTTAAGCAGCATTTGCTTAATCAAACTTCAGTGATATTGGGATCAAATCATTAAATCAGATTTATTTCATTCACTTCAGTGGGTTCAGGATTAAGTTCTAAAAAGCACCATTTYTGTGCGTGTGTGTGCGTGCAGGGAAGGAATGTGCTCTTGCCCTTTATAAAATCAAGAGTCCTCTCATGTGGTTACATCTTCTTGTAAGAAGGTCTTTTCAGAACTTATGTATAAAAAGAGCGTCAGCATATATGCAATGCCTGTAATTTAGAACATAGCTCAGAGGTTGTCGTCTCCTCGGTCAGGTTGGTAGGTGTGGTGGGTACAGCTGTGCTATCTTTACAATGCCATAATCTCTCAGCTGCTACTTTAGGCCTTTAATTTTACCAGACATGAGTGAATTTTTATTTTGCAGTAAGGATCTTTAACTCCCTTGCATATATATTTTTTCAAGATTAAAAAAAAAAMCATGTTGCTTGAGCAAACACAGTAAGTATTACAAAGTTAATGTGAAATCACTTTTAAAGTCTTAATAGTCACACTTTTACCTACAAGGGTAGGTCCTGCCTATAAGAAGTAATACAAGTAGCTTGTAACATTCATGTACAGTTTTAGAAGAGCGAGTAGTGTATTTTCACTCAAGAGAATATAATTTCACAGACAGAACTGACAAAGGATTATACATCAGTAACATAATTATTGTGGCAACTTCATGAGACTTAGCTAGTGTACAGTCTTCATGCTGTTTTATATCACAGTATCCTCTTATAGCCTGTTACTTTCAATTGCCCACTGTATTCACCAATAAGAATTGTAGACACATAGATGCCTTTTGTGTCTAGTAAAAAAAATTACTCTAGTAATGACAACTTACCCAGACATAACAACCTAAACTGTACAACGAAAGCCTGAAAGAGCATCACGAGGTTATACTTTCCACTCATACTTTATTTCAAACAGGTGTGCAAAGGGAACATATCAGAGAGWTTTAAATAGAAGGTTAAGCAGACTGTAAATTTCCATCTATGCTTGGTCTAATTAAAGCTATGAACATACTTGCAGCCTGAGAATTTTGTTTAGAGTAATCCCCTTATCAAAACTGTCATATGCCAGGAAATGTTAGAAGCAGAGTTTCTTACTCCCCATGTTCTTGAGGTACTGACTGCCATTTAAATATCAACATTTCTCAACAGCTTTCAGTTCAACCCACAAAGGTTTTCCACAGTAACTACTGGCTGAGTTATGAGCCCCTTACTCATACTGGTGATTAGTTAATTCCACAAATAGCTCCACTGACTGCAATGGGATCACATTTAATTATGACTGCATCAACAGAAAAGATTTTCAGCCCTTTAGGACTAACTCAGATAGTGTTATGAGATAATCAGAACACCAGTGCTCCCAGAGGTTGTGCGCACTAGACTTTCTTTGCTGTTTCTGCTTGTGTGAACGATAAGCCACTGCACAACAGACAAGCAGCAGTGTGTTACTACTGCAAACTGTGCTAAACCTGGGTTATTTTTTCACTGCTCTCTTCCTGCAGAGACAGATCTTTGCCTCTTGTGTGTGTTGCATTCTACCATAAAACCTGTATTTTAAGCTCTGGGGGGCAAGGATTTTCTCAGCTTTACACCATCTTACCCAGTGGAGTCCCGAGTTCTGCATCCCTAMCCAGTATTTGCAATTACAAATAATTAACAGATTATACAGAAAAATGATTATTCATGTGCTATTTATAGACTACAGCAATATCTTTGGGCCTCAGCTGAGATAGGGGCCTCCTTCTATTAAACACTGCAAGAATGTATAATGTGCTTTTGATTCCCCTCACTGTTATCTGTTTCTTCCTAAAGGGCTATATTGTGAGCTTCGTACACTGAGGCAGTTAAAATCACATGTGATCTCACTGCAGTCAATGAAACCATTTGTRAGATTAGCTAATCATCACYGTGGAAAAAGCACTCATGTACAGGTCTATAGTTAATGGAGAGAGAGGAAAAGGAGGAGAGGGGGTAAAAGAGAGGGGRAAAAAAARAAGAAAAAGCTTGGCAGGACTGGGCCGGGCCAGGCCGGGCCAGCAGTTCTGACCAGAACAGAGGTGCTCAAGGACAACGCAAGCCCACCCGAGGCCCCAGGCTGCTCCAGGGGTAGATCTACACGAAGATCACTGGGGTACCCATTCCCCTACTGCTCCTTGTGTTGGTGTCCTTGGGACTGATTTCTTCAGCTGAGCTTCAGCCTGTRTGTTACAAAGCTTTCTTTTTTGAGAATTGCTATGTAATAATCTAAAATAGCCTGCCCTATCCATCTTGAGTGCAGCTGGGCAGAGTTCCTTCACACTATCTGTCATGCCTAAAAATATTCCTGTTATGAAAACARAGATACTATGTCTGGTTTTGTGTATACTGTGCCTGTATGCTTAGTGTATATGTAAGTGCAAGTGGAGTAAGTCTCAGGGTAAGCTTCCTACTCTATGGAACATGAAAGTTGTACTGAAGAATTATCTAAAACTGTAAAAATCAACAAGGGCTTGATAGTTGTTTCAGTGTATTTTAGATGTACTGCTACACTACAAATGAATCTGCAACAAAGCAGATAATGTATAAAGCAGGGCAGGGAATACCTGTTAAACTCTAGACTTGTTAAACTTCTGCGAAGCTGTGGGCAGTGCTGTTCAGAGTAATATTTTGCACTAGCTGTGAGAGAGAAAAGTAAAACCAGGAATGGGGCAGTCCATGACTCACCAGTGAGGTAAAGTATAATATGTGAATGTTTCCAAGGAAGAGAACTAAAGGACAGTGCAAAATAGGGAAGATGTACGTGACTGGTCTCTAGAAGATGATAGTGGTGAGGACCATAGTGACAAAAAAGAAAAGTGGGAGGTATTTTAGGTCATGCGTGATTTTCCTCCTCTGAAAGTTTTGTATGTCATAGAAAAAGCCCGTAGAAGAATCAGATGTAACCATACAGAAACAGGAAACAATGAAACACGTCTGAGGGTAGAGGAAAACCCTGTTAGTTCAATGCCTCTCAGGGCTTCTTAAGTGACAGTGTGCTTACTTCAATAAGAAAGGTCAAGCATGAAACAATGTGCCCAGCTTAGGTAAGGCTCAGGAATGTGTTTTAAAGCGGGAAGGGAAGAAAAACATCCAAGCACAAACATCTGCTGAGTTTAGGAGAAATGAAACAAACAGGCAGGCTGAAGCAAAGGGAATGGCAAAGTTGTCTCCAGTTCTCTCTGAAGCTAGTCCAGGTCAGCACTTACTGCTAGCTAAACTGCAAGATACGAGTTCCAACAAGATACTCAGATTTTATGGAAGGATGAATATTTCTTACAAGTGCTATTTTTCATCAGATTAATGTACTTCCATGGAATTTTAACTTTTTATTATTTTATATATATWTTTTTTAAAGTACTTCCATAGTTACTTTGAAACTTTTCTTGCCTCCCAGTTTCTGTGACTCTGCAACCAGGTACTAGTGTACTAGCTGCATACCAGTCCTCTGTGACTGCTAAAACCAACTGCTGAATTCCCTGGAGGGAGGGAGACATGCAGATGAGGCAGCGCTTCCCTGTCTAGTTCTGCACAAGAGAACCAGTAACCCTTACAGAAGACCTGCCATTCCCCCCCTCCCAAGTATCTTCATTTAATGCAAACTGATGTATGTAATTAACAAATTTAAAGGATTTCTAAACTCTATCATAGTTTATGAAATTCTTTGGCACATGCAGAAGAATTTAGATACTTTCTGGTTAAAATAGTTTTGACAAAATAAGGAAAACTAGAAACAGTAATAAAACAACAACATCCCTGAAAGTACACAGTGTGTCCTTCCCCATGTATAAAGCTGCAACAAATCTGTTGATAGGCAATGTTAGATATGCAAGGATGAAGTAAACAAGCAGCATAAGGATTGCAAAGTAAATATTTGGGTGTATTAGCCAACATTTTGAGAGTGTTTTGTGCTTTTAAATTTGTTTGTATTAGTGTTTGAGTCCAACTCACCTTCCAGAAAAAGATAACTGAAATGATCCGTCTCCTGCCCAGTTATCTCCTCCACCAATATTTTTGCTTATCTCTCTCTTCTCATGTTTCATGTTGTTTCAAGCAGCTCTTTAGCGAGCCACAAAAATGTTAGCTATCCAGCTAGGTTTAAGTAGACCCCAGCTGAAGTAAATATTCCAATAGACATACTGCTTTTCTTTTTCCATTTCTTGGTTAGTTCTCTTTGCGCCTGTTACATGTACATCAAGAGCCTTTAAAATGTTTAGCGAGGAGACCATGCATTACAGAAACTATTGCTTTCACAGTGCTGTGTTTCTATAGTAACCATCTTATTAAAGCACTGCAGCCATCTGCTTTAAATATTAACTTCACAAGACCATCAGGACTAGCTTAAAACAATATCACATGTTCATTAAATATTAAAACTAGAAACAAAAGGGGAGAACTACAGGAGAGAGCTTCTTCCTGTTCCTTCAATTTAATCTTAAAAAAGTTTTTTTTTTTTTTTTTTTTTTTTTATTCAGTATCAGTGTGTTATTTTTAAGTGATTGAATAGTTCCTTCCACTGCTTTAGAAAAAACTGTTTAAGTGACCATGCTGTCTTCTCATGGAATAAAATATAACTCTTTGGCTGCTGCAAAAACAAACAAATGAAGAAAATAGCTTCTTTGGCTAGATGGCCACTTTGCGCATGTTCATCCTAAAAACACAACTTCTTTACCTGTATTCGTAGCCGTTCTCTCAAATACCGGAACAAAGTCTTTTGAGGAAGGAACACACAGGGAAACAGCCGTCAGCTGCTGAGGAGTGCCACACTGGAGTAAACAGTTATCTGTTTTTATCACAGTCTGCTGAAGGGTGGTTGCCTCAGAGAAAGGTATAAATACTTGGCAATATATGCAGGCAATCTCCAGCTTGTAGGCCCCCTTCCTTCCCCCCCCTACTAGATTTTATCCCAGTGAGCATGAGTCTAATTCATAGAAAGGCCTGCTATTTAAAAAAGAACTTGCATCAGCAATACCTTGTGACAGCAAGGTCCTTGGATTAAGTACACCAGATTGCATTTGTTTCCTTTTAGCAATTTGAAATATGTTGGCTTTTACTTCAGCAAATGCTCTCTTTCTTCAAACTGTACTACAGAGCTGAGTAAGGGTAAATTCCTGAGAGCCTTTCTCTACTTCTGAAGTATGGTATCTAGCTTGCCCTTTTACTTTTTTTTTCCCCCCACTGTGCTTTACTTGCACTTTCCAAGTTCTGTGCTCCCCTCTCTAATCCTAGATCAGACTACTATCTCCRAAGTGACAATATAGGGCAGCATTTATAACTTGCCAGTTTCATCTTAAAATTTCACTGCAATAGGAGGAGGAAAATTCAGATCTTCCTGTGGCAAAACCATAGACCTCAGGTACCTGAGCTATAGAAAAATCCTTTCTAGTGTTTCAGGTTCTCTGAAACACACTTTTGTCTCCATCCAGTAGAGCTTAATGAAACAGTACATAATTCTGTAATTACTGTATTCATTTACTTCAGTTCCACATCCGTTTYCCCCAGTTTTTACTGGTGCCACACCAAGTCAGGGCCTACACTAAACTGTATGTGATATTGTCTAGATGTCTTTCTGAGAGGGAATTCTTTTTATTATRTATGGAAAACCAGCAGTACATCTATGTAACGAAGATGTAGTCCTGGTCCAAGAAATTTAAAATCTAGTGGATCACCGGACCCTCACACAAGCACATGATTACTTACTTTAAGATTCAGCCAGTATTCATTTCCTCCTACTAGATGACACTGACTTCTCTGTTTTCAGGCAGTAACCTTTTTTAATGAGGTTCTTCTGGGGCTTCTCATATTAGTAACTCAAAGGCAGCATCTCAGAAAGGCAGGAGCAATCACCAGCACAAATGCAGAATGAGGAACAACTGCCTAGGYAGCAGTTCTAAAGAAAATGACTCTGGGAATGACAGAGGGTATCAAGCTGAACAGCTCATRTCAAGACTTTTGAGAAAAAGGCAATTTTTGCACAGACTATATTCTTGTTTGCGTGGCTTTGTCAGACAATGTTCTCTTCCCTCTCTACTCAGCCTTAGTAGGGCCTCAGCTGGAATGCTGTATCTGTCCAAAAAGAAAAAAGTTGATCAGGAAGAGAAGACTTGGAAGAAAACTAGATCAGAGGTCTTTAAGAACAGATTATCCAAATATTTGTCAAGAATGGCAGAGTTGCAACTGCTCTAGTTTGGGAGAAGAAGATGGATTCAATCCAGGCCTRTTTCATACAACCTTTATGGACACCTTGTCTATCTTTCCCCCCGTTATGCACTGATACAGGGAAGCTCCATTTAGTATACTCTCGTGAGAGCGCTTCTGGATCAGGAAGCGACCAAATTTACTAGGTCTCAAGCCTAGAAGGTGACCACCACTGTTCCCCTCAAAGTTAAAAGAACTCCTGTCTCCCATGTCAGAATTTTGCACAAGAGCATGACATACTTTTATATGGAGTCTTATGATACTTGCCACACTTGAGACACTCATTCCCTCCACACATGTGGATCTACTAAGGAAAGTCAATTAGAAAAAAAATTGCCAAGTAGTAGAATGTGAGTGGAATAAGACAAGCCCTGGTTTTGCTTCTTCTGCTGTATTTATACTGAATTCATCAAGCAGGGTTTCTGCTGTTTGCCTGTAAAGTAATACAGACTTTTTTTTTTCTTTCATTTATGTATAATTTGACTTCCAGAAAYGGGGATTCCATTATATTTTGAAGCTTTGGAGGCTGGCCATAGCCAAAGGCAAGCTTGAGGGCAAGGCATAGTAGTACTTGTAGTACTGAAAGACTTGGGAAGAGACATAAGCACTTTGCTATTTTAATCCTGGGAACATGAACAAGAGCCATGGTTAGGATGGTTCAGCCAACTTTTTATTTTTGAACCTACTCTATAACATGAGAGGTTCTCTCTTTCCTAAGAACTTTTCTGAGCATTTTTGCCTAATACATTTCCCARTACTGCAAAAATCTAGAATATTCATTGTTCCTGTTCTCTCTTTGCCACACACTGTTGCTCTTGTGACTCTTTAATTAATAGGACTTAAAAAAAAGAAAAAAAGAAAAGAAAAAAGCAGAGTGATGGGAAGCATTTTGTGCTTGTGGTTTGTGCTGAGCAGATATTCTTTGGGCCTGTTGCATGTTTCTGCCTTGCCTTTCAATGCTATGGGATGTTTCTAACATAACTTAATATACTGTGCAGCAGGCGGTCTGCATATATTTTTTTTTTTTAGTCTGTGCACAAAGGAAATAAGCAGCTGACCTGCTAGGGAACCATGCTCTGCTGAGGAAAGCAYGAGTAGGGCACACAGAGGAATAATGTGGACCCAGTCAGTGAGACTCCTGGATCAGAGAGTCCTTCTCCCTTGGCTTCACTCAGTTCTGCAGCTTCCGATAGTAGCAATTAGATCCTATCCAAAACTCCCAGTTCCCACCTCATAAAGAGACATTGATGAAAAATCCCTGAGGTAAATACCACAAACCATCTTTCACATCTTTTCCATCTTCCTGTGCTTTTGCTAGATTGACTTATTTGTTTTTTGGGGTGGGGGAGGGGGAGGAGGAGGAGTTGGCAGAAAGTTGCAACTTGGTCAGGAATCTCCCTCTCTCTCTATGGCTATGGTTAAAGCCAGTTATTTACTATGCAGAGGAATTACTTTCCCCAAACTATGTACTGATATAATTATTGGTCAACATATTTTTAAGAAAAATTAGTCCCAAGTCTGTTCTCTGGTAGCTGGGTAAAACTCTTCAGTAAGAACTGCACCCATGCATCTGAAGACATAATTAGGCTTTAGGTGTGCCTTTTGCTTAACTTGTTAAACAAGATTTCTTTTACTTTTTTACCTAGAGGACAAACCCATGACAGAGTCTGCATTTATTTTGAGATATTCATCTAAACTGACACAATGGCAGTATTCACCCTGTAGCATACAATGCTAATCTTACACTGTTATCTTCCATCCTGCCCCCACCTAAAAGCACAGGATAAAATAATCATAAGCAGCATTTCTCATTATATTTTCTTCATGGAGCAATTGAAAGGAGCTTGTCCTATGTAAGAAAATATCAGTAGTAGTAGTAACAGAAGATTCTCTGAGKCAAAAATGCACTGGACACATCACTTGCATAGGTCTTCCATTGGTTAAGTTAAACATACCGATAAAGCCCGCAGGCATCTTRAATGCTAACAGACTAGTCTTTATAAACCTCGATACTTTCTGACCCAGAATTTTTTTTTAAAAAAAAGCTTCAAGACTTCTGAAGAAAAACTGCAGAAAATGTACTATGATGTACCTAATAAAAAGAGCTTTACRCATTTAGAGAAGTTTTTGTAGTAGACTCTAGCTGTCCATTCTCCAAGTCTGGTCATATTTGTACAGATTCACAGTAAAGTGGATTTGCTTTCCTTAGATATGAGAAATACCCACAAAGAACTCATAAAACAGGAACATAGCAGTGACCTATTTTCAATGCTTCCATTCTTATTTCTCAGTCAGCTATACACAGTGTAATGAACATCCAGCAGTGGAAAGATATCAATAATCAATGCAAAGTCATTTGCTCACATGCTGAACACAGCATTAAAAATTAGCTTGGGGGAATGGAGGGGGGAAAACAGTGGTGGGTCAGGGTCCAAGCTGCAGAAGCACTTCAGCTGCTCTAGTTAGAGCTATCTGACCACATTAAATGACTTAGAGACCAGGCTAAGTACAAGCTAAGTGATGGCCTTTTTGTTTGTTAAAATACTGGTRATAAAAGTCTGCAGCAACTTTGATAATTCTAATGCAGAGCTGCCATGGACATTTATGGAAAAGGAGAAGAAAATGGACTAACCGTATACTGCTGGAAGTTTCATTCAGTAATGGGAGAGAAACTTACTGGCAAGGAGATATGGAGAAGCTTGCAATGTATCCTTCCTAAGGGTTTGGTCATTATGGTATTTATGGAGTTATATCATGGTAACTAGTATAAAATAGAACTACAATTTTTCTACCATTTCAGCTACTTTAAAAAGGTCAATATTTCTATGGGGGGGAAGCTTTGTCAATTAATGGGCTTTCACAAAGCTGGGATTAAATTGAGTCCAAAAGTAAAAATCAGAAGCAATTTATTAAAGAGCATGGGTTATTTTTGCTAGTTTAGTAGCTTTTTCAAGAAAGTTTGGTTTATCTTTGGAAACCAGTCACAGTTATACAGAGCCTGTATTCCTCTACAAACATGTACTTCTGAGAAAGCTTTCAGAATGCTAGAATTTGTCAGAAACTAATTGCCTGACCATATGCTTCCATTTTACAATAAAGGCTAGTTTCTAGGAAGGAAGCTGTTTTAGAGTAATTTGGAGTATTGTACAAACTTCTTGTCTTTAAGAACTTCAAGGATAAGGCAGGGGCAAGTATTTTCTTTTTGACAGATATCTAGCATGTACAAAACATGACTTTTAAAATATATATTGAAATAACGTGGGCATTTGATAGTTAAGCATAAAGCCAGGTTTGCTACAGTGACAAATTCAGCTATTTTTTTTTATAAGGCCCTTATCAAAAACCAAGTCAGCCTTACAATGGTATTCATATTTTGTAGTTGGAGGGGTATCAGTTGAGACTACTAAGCCATCTTTTTCCTAAACGAATGGTCACAACCTAACTACAAAGTATTCATTAGTGTCTCAGTGCAAGTGTTAAYAAAAGAATAAAAACAAGAACTGTCAATCTAGAACCACAAGATCACACAGCGTTCTTTTATTTTTGCCAAAGCTAGCTAGCTTTGTAGTTCCTTATGACTGAAAATTATATGTAGTTTCTGAGTCAGTTCAAGGAAGAAACAAAGTTACGGTGCCGAAAAACATAGTCACTTCTACCCCGAGTTGCTGAATCACTTACTCGCTCCTGCTAGTTAATAGTTGCTATTTTTAGTTTACGGCGGAAAATTCTCTCGTGGTGGCAATGATATTTTAAAACAGTTTAGAAGCAAAATCATCTGCCTGAATCTCTGACGTACTCTCAAAGTTTGCGTTTTGTACGAGCACCTCGTTATTCCCTTCCAGCGCTGGCGATCCGGGTCATCCTAGCGCGCGAGACGCGGCATTTGCTGGCTCTTTCATAACTGCCCATAAGAGTTCTGGGGTCATGTTTGTAAACACTGCAGCCATGTGCGCGTCAGCACGTGGCGAGACATCAAACTGACCTAGAGCGCCTAGCCGAGAGGTAAACCTTGGCGCAAGGATCAGTGTCGCCAAGCCAACTAGCGCCAACTCCCTCGGCAGCGCGCTCCCCTCGCAGCCCTGAGAAAGGCAGCCACGGGCTGCGCGAAGGGCAAACGGGAACCTCTTCCCTGTGCGTGGCACGCGCGGACGCGTGTTAATACTGATGGTGTCMAGGCAGGTTCTTTCCCACAGCTGTAAGCAAAGGGCACTGCTGAATTGTTCTGAAGAAAAATAAAATTCATTTCTGCCCTAAGTCAGTGAAACTGGAGCCAATGTGGTCCCACAACACAATGCAAAACTACGGCTATTAGAAAAAGAATTGTATAATGGCRTGTTGCCAAAGTTTCCAAAATGACTTCAAAGACAGATAACGCAGACATCATGTCTCTCTCTAACAGTTTTTTGCTGGCTTTGTGCTTATGAAATTAAGACCACGTTTCAKGCATTTGAGGAAGTAGCCCCTAAATTATTTCTGTTTATCAGTTGAGACTGCACGTAGCTAGATATGGCCAGTACAAACAAAAGCCAAGTCTTTCATTTCCTCTTAATGCAAAATTAGCAGATAGAGCCACCCAAGGCCTATGGAGAGTTTCGTCTCACCCTAGCCATGCACTCTGTGTGCTTAAAAAAATAATGCAGGAGGAGGGACTAGCCCGGGGTCTCTGTCCCTCCCTCCTTCAGCGATTCTGTTCGAAGTGCAGCTGCGAGCCTCACTTGCTTTGACCTTTGCCGCTAGAGCTGCGAATAGGACAAAGAGTTAAAGTGTTACCAGTCCCTGCTGAGCTTGCACTTCTCAGGCCCCGCAGCCGGAGAGGGTGTGCACGCCGCAGAGGGCCGGCGGGAGGGGGCGCCAGGGGGGGACTAAAACAAAAGGAGAAAAATAAACAGTGCACACCCCGAAACAAAACAGGGGAACCAGTGCAGAAAAATGTCCGTCTCTGAAGAACATGGACTTTTCTGTTTGTTTCTCTCCGTGTAGTTATATCTTGTTATCTGAACTCAAGGTACAGTAGATATATGAGTCCTTGAACTCTGAACTCATGAGGAGAGCAGCAAAAAGTCAGTCAATACAATTTTAGCCGAGCGACTGGCAATAAGCACGCTTTGTCTTTCTGTGCCTAAGCTCTGGGAGGCCATTTAACGCAGCAATACGCAGCTGTTCAAACCTCTTTCTTACTGTATTCCAGTGGCCTGCTAAAACAAAGCAAAACCAAAGCAGTTCTCTCCCAGTTAAAGTGCGACCGTGGCTTCAAATACTAGCTGCTCCAAGCGAGTAGTATCTCTGGTAGACACTCATCTCTTAAATCTGGACAAGCAGTCCCCAGTTTGTTAACGGAAAACAGAAAGTATGTTCATTTGTTTCCGCAGGATTTCTGAAATCCTGCCCTACCATAAATGCTACCCAATTCCCTAATAGCGTCTCTGGAAAGCAGAGAAGTACCTTCCCCACTACTGCATGCGTGTCTAGCTAGCGCTCTCCAGCGCTACTACTCTACCAAGCAATAAAGTTTCTATTTTTGACTCACCGTCCACGACCTCACTCTAAACCCCCGGACTGAATGTTGCTCAAACATAAAATGAGCAAAACCGAATGTGTTAACAGAACGCGCCAGCCCATCGCAGCCCTGTGTCTTGCTGCGATCRTTAGTAGTAGCCGCAAACGCGGATCAAGAAGTTGGGCTCTCGCAAACGCGGCCAACTCTTGCGACGTGGCACCCTCTTGCCTGTTACGCAGCGCCCAGGGACGCCCGGGACAGTGTTTGTAAACAGTGCGGCCACGTGCACGCGAGCCACGTGGGGGCTTGACTCCGGCTGCACCTCCAAACTCCCCTGGAAAAGGGCGCAACTGGGGGAAGCGAGGAGGCAAGCCTAAATGCTGCCTCGCAGTCTTTTTCCAAAGCGGTGCGCAGCACTGCTGGATCTCTAAGCATGGTGGGGGGGAGGGGGGAATCCATCTGTCCTTCACGGGCAACTGCCTCCGTCAGCATTCAGAGGAACGCTTCCTGAACCAAATTACCCAATGGATTTTACTTCTGAACGCATTTTGTCATGGATTGTATCACGAGTCTCTGAACGCACGGCAGTTCTTTGGGGTAGGCTCTCCGTTAACCGCGCAACGTACCAAAACAGCCRCGCTGAGCTACGGCTACCCGCAGCAAAGGTGCTCCCGACTACAGACCACAGAGATACAACGCTGAACACTACAGGGGAGAAAGAAAAAAAAAATAAAAAAGATAAATTTACTGCCTGTGATTCAAGCCTAGGAGCTAACAGGTGACTGTTACCAGGCGACATGCTACAAATGTTACTTGGGTTGTGTCACCAGCCCTGGTTTGTATGTTCCAGCTCCAGCAGGGATCGTTCTGGCAACAAATTAAGGTTTTTCTTTGAGGTCTGCTACCAAATAAGCATGGCGTCAGCATGAGGGTACATGACCCTTAATGAACCTTTAATTGATAAACCAGATCAAAACAGAAGTCACATGGTAGGTTTGAGCTGATATACGGGAACAGTTTGCAGACTGTGGGAAATCTTGCCTGAATGGATAGGAGGATCAAGGGTATTAAAGGTTAATGGGAGTTACTGGAGTACCTACTTATTGAAGTGACATTACACAGCTCTGTTGCACACACTGCAATTAACCGACACAACATACTATTTTTAATTATAATTAGTTCATTGTGAGGTTGTTTGTTTGAAGGTGCACAGCAGCATCTGCAGTGCAGTAAAACTGAGATAACTTCTATTCCTACACCCCTTCTTACTTGGTGGTATGAGTTTCAACAGTTTGCAGTGCTCTAGGCAAAGGCAGCCCCCTCCCCCGACAGGAGAAACAGTGTTTAAGGTACAACTTACTGTGTCATTTTGGACGAGCAGCACCAGTTTAAAAATCTGAGGACTTGTCCAGCAAAAAAGGATATGTTGTCAATCAACAGAAAATGCTACTGAAAATCTGCTTCTGAAAAAAGTGAAATGCTACTTGTTTCTGATTCTAGTTTCTGTTTCTTAAAATTGATACTTCTGTTATCTTAGTAAGCAGAGAAAACTATCTGCAAACCTCTGAATGAGCAGGAAGGAGGGTATCATGGGTAAAGCACTGGGGCTCAGGAGATACGGGTTCAGTTCCCAGCTATACCACAGCTTTCCTGTATGTCTTTTAGTTTTTTTTTTCTTTTTTTAAAAAAAAGTACTGAAATGAATGACTTGAGCAAGGTTTGTACAAGTTCTGCGATCTGTGTGCTTTGGCTTTCAGTTGTTGCTTATTAATTTTATACCCTTTCTCTCACTCTTTGCATGCTTTGCCTGCTCATTAATATTAGCACCCTAGGGAAGAGACTCTGCAGCAATGCTGGTTGGGAACTTCAGTTAACTAACACACACACACACACACACACACAGCAAGTAGCAATAACAGATTTGGTTTATTTACTGCAAATATTTAGTTTTTGGAAGGGATCTGTCTGCCTCCGCTTTGCATTATAAACAAGAGCTACTAACACTCTGGCCCTTGTGCACTGCCAGACCAATTTTTTTCCTTTTAAACTGTCTCCTTTGCTGAATTAAGTAGCAAAATGAAACAAAAATGGCTTATGCTTTTACAGCCCCAAGCACAGTGGGATTCTGTTTTATGGCTGGGATATGAGGTACCTCCTAATGTAAGCCTGCAATAATTAATTTCACTCTATCCACTCTCTTTATATTTAGAAGCATCAGAGTTGCCATCCTGAATTAGACTCATGCTACAGCTTGTCCAACAACATATCTTCAACAAGCTAGCAGCAGTTGCTTCAAGAAAAAGCAGCATTCACTACATTGTTAAATTTACCCTTCTAGAGGCAAAGCTTCTTTCCAATCTATCAGCTAGAGTTTATATATTTTATAGAGAGAAAAAAAAACATTAACTTGCAACTATTTTGGAAACTTTAAAAAAAGTAAAGATTAGTTTTCAGTCTCTACACCCCAAGTCTATACCTAATAACTCTACACCTGCCTGAGTCCGTCTGTCCATTTTCTCCCCCCCCTCCCCCCAAAAAATATTCTGCAAACTATTTTTGTCTCTCTGCAGTTACTGCAAAGTGTGGGAAATTTGACTGGGTGCCTCACTCCTGCAAGTGTGTCCATCTAGGCAGACTGTTACAGCTCTATGAAGCCCACTGAAAATGAAAAGGGCTTTGTGAAAATGGTAAAGGCTGCCACCAGTTTGCAGGATCACAAATTAACTGACAGCACTGGGGGAGAGCRAGCAGAGCCTCTACACTGAAACTGACAACTGCACAGCATAAACACAGGGGAAAAATACAATAAAAAACCCAGTATTTTCCCACCCAATCTCTTTCACTTCTCAGGCATTACTCATAGCAATAGAAGAAAGAAAATAAGTCAGCAAAATTCTTATTTTTCCCTACTTCTCTTTCTCTCACCTTCTTTGCTGCATAACAGATTACATGGAAGCAGAAAAGCACAGGTTCAAACTTAACTTACTTAAAAGAACAAAAGCTCTATTGAAAGCTCTATAGAAACAATGCAGAACTGACAGACTTTATGCTTTTCTATTTTGAGCATTTTTTTCCATGTTTATAAATATTAAGAGTACTCTTCCCTATTTGGTCAATGTTTTCATCTTTGCTCCTTGATATGTGATCTGCATGCTCAGAAATTGACTGTGTGGAATGGAGACTCATTAGCATACGTTTTCTGCCCTCAAAATGTCTGCTTGTCATGTGAGGTAAGTAAGGGCTAAACCCAACTTCTTTTCAGTTGCTCAGCTTCCATGCTTTTGATTTTTACTATTGCCATTTTAGTAATGCCTTGGACATTTTGGGGCAGACAAATTTGAAAGACAGATAGACAAGCAAGCAAAAGGAGTGTATTAGAAAAAAAAGTTTGTCATTTTAAAAGAAACAAGTTTAATATGTATATGCATGCACCTCCCAGTCCCCCAACTCCTAGGGAAAGGCAAATCCAATGCATTTTAAACTTTCATATGTTCTCTTTCAAGGATAAATTGCATTCCTTTTATTAAAGGATACATGTACTTCAAGTTTCAAGGAAATACCTCATTTCTGTGAACTTTAGCAACTTTGGGGGAAGGGAGACAACTCCTGCTTTAGTGCAACAACTAGTTTTCTTCATCTTACCATGAACAGGACAGTAATGACACTTTCACACAAGAGGAAATATGCAATCATTCTTTTCTTCTTTTTGCTTACATAAGAACTGAAAGAGTTCTGTGTCCTTTGGCAAATATAAAAATTGTATAACTTCAAAGTACGTGACTTCAAACACAAGTGAAGTAGCACTGAAAGAACAAACAGATTAAACAAAGATGAAAAAAACAGTATCAGGAGCATGAAAACGGCAGTGAGTACAGCACGAATAGTTGTTGTCTCCCATGCTAAAGAAGGGATATGGGAAGTGATGAAAGGACACCAAGTCAGGGTAAAACTAATACCAGCATCAGGCCCAGGTTTAACGTACACCCTTTGATCTCTCTAACAGCACAGAAAATGACACAAGCAGGAACACCTAGCCAGCGCAAACTCAGAAATGCCTTTTTCACATATACTCTCTCCCATACTCTTTATTCTTTATTGCCTTCCTCTGCTACCTAGCTGCTGCAAGACTAATGGGAGTGTGGGTCAAAAAAAAGAGTCAGAAAAGAACAGGAAAGAAGGTGAAGAACTTGGTGACAGAGAGCACATTCTGGATGCGAGACAGACAGTGGTGTCTAGCAAATGAGAGGACAGATCAGAATGAACCCACAGGAATGTAATAGCAAAAGACAATCATTGTAATCAATATTAATGCTAAATGGAAGCAATCAATGTGAACACACAAATAACAGTAAAAGTAACGTGTGTAACATGGTACGTGCATTGGTCTTCATCCTCTGTTGTAATGAGGGCAAATACCATGACTCATCTGGACAAAATCAGCATATACAAAAGAAGTGTCCCAACTGCTTCCTGTCTATATGGAAAAAAACAGCTCCCTGGATCCATTTCTCAAAGCAAGCAGTATGGTTTGCATACCATCCTGCATGTTTGCTGCAGAACTGTATGAGAAAGTCTGAAAAATGTGCATAGGGCTGGAAAATCATGTTTCCAGATGAGGAGCAGAACCTCTAACAAGGTCCCACAGTGCACATGGTGTGGGCTTAAAGTGACTCTACAGATCAAAACCTGTTTGGCAGCTTTGGTTGGGTCCACAGAGGAGAGCATGACATACATTGTCAGTTGGCATGCTTCTGAACAACAAATAGATGTATTCTCATCTGTGCTTCCTGAAACACCCTTGGCAAGACAATCCAATAATTACCACCACTTTTTTTTTTTTTTTAAGCAGATTTTGTGGCATTATTTGTTCAGTTAAGTGCAGAAATCTCCAAAGAGCTTCTTATGGCTAATGGAGATCTAAAACTTGCCTTGCAGTAGTATTAGCTTTCGTAATAGCAACGCCTCTCTGTGTCAACATATCTCATTAAGTAACAAAGACTTTCAGCTATTTGATTTTACTTATGAAGTTAGTAGGATTCATGATTTCTCCTCTGTTCTTTAAAGAGAGAAAATTGTTCTAGTATTCAAACAGGCAGTGAGTCATTCCCAATTAAGCCAAAAAAACAGCTAACAGTTTACGGTSGGATTCTTGTATTGCAAAAAGCTGTTTTGTCATGAAAACTTTTGGGGATTGAAATCCTTATGAATTTTCAAAAGGGGTGAGAGGTGTGGCGGGGGAAGGGAAAAAATAAAGAAAATCACTTGAAACCTTTGCAACAGTTCCCTGAACCCTGTCTCAGATTCAGCGTCAGCCTACTCCAAGCAAATGTGTCGACACCATCCAGATTGCGTTCGAGTAGGGGAAAAACAGAAGCATTTGACAAAAGAACCAATGATCTAGAATGTAATACAGATGCAGAAAGCGCGGCCAAGAACCAAACTACAATATGTTTTTCTAAACTCTGCCGATTCTGACATCCTCAATTTCTTTTTCCCAGTGAGAACCGGGGACATTCCTAGAACTCTGTCCTTGCGGGCTGCGTCAGGACAGCTGCTGAGGATGCTGGGACACTGTTTGTAAACACTTAACCACGTGCATGCGACCGCATGGAGAGTCATCGTCCTGACCTAAACATCTACCCACTTGGTAAGCTGTGGTATTATTGCAATGGAGCCAAATCCTTTTCCAACATGATTTGACTTAAAGCAGCTCATGCCAGGACATTTGGAAGACAAAGCTCAGACTGTTTATGCATTATTAGAAAAAAAGATGAAGAAAAAAGTTGTTTAAATTTTAGTCATTGAAATGTAAATTTTAGGGTAGCGCAGCTCATGTGGAGTAAGAATGCAGAAGTCATTATCCTCTTTCTATGTCTATAAAAAAATCATTTTAAACCTGCAAGTTCCTCCTCACCCCTATATACACCTGTTGAAGGCAACATTCACATTCTGTGAACCCACGTGGAGCAAGTTTGAGGTCAGCAGTAATATTGCTGAACACGTGAAGTATCTCATGCTGTTTAAGTTACATGATATTAAYTAGAGAATTCTAAGGCTGCTGAGCTGTACCTGTGGAAAACACTTCCAAGGGTACTTCTTGGTTATCTAGTTATTCTTTCTTATCACAGCTATCTAACCACTTGCCTGCTCATTTCTTTGCTACCATATGCAAGTGGAGTGCAAACACTTCTTCCAAACACAACATGCTTTTTATAAAACAAGTTTCCCTTTTCTCATACAGAAGTTCTCACAACTAAAAGTGGTGCTCTCGTCTGAGACCAGAGAAGCTCTTTCACAGTGTGATCTCGATAGTTAAGCTCAGAAAGTTTTTCCAGTAAATGGGGGAACAGGACAGTGGCATATAAGCCTGTGAAAGCAGTAACTTGCACCTCCTCACATAAGCTTTACTTGTTGTTTCACCATTCAAACATATCTCTGCAGAAACATACCTTTTATATACAAGGCACACTGACAAACTTGTCTTGAAAGACATACTGCATTTGGTTAGGATTAAGGTGCTGAATTTTCCTTTCTGACTGAACTTGAGTCTAGGAAAAGTCTGTTCCTCTGCCCATTACAACTGAAATGCTGCATTTATTCTTCCAAAAGAAAAACAACACACTAAGAATTAGGTCAAACTGAAGCCTCAATCCCACAAACCTTTATCTGTAAGGATAATCCTACTGGGGTTCTCTCCCTGCCTAGGCACCTTGAAATAGTAGCCTTCCATACTTTGCTACACAGTAACAGCACTCCAATTTGCAATCCACATCTCCACAGAAAACTTTACTCTTAAAGGAGAACCAGAATTTTGTTCAGGTTGTTAAGATGAGTCAGCCTTCTGGAAGGTGTTTGACTGAGATAAACAAATCTCCTTTGAAAAGGTAAACACCAAATCTTCAAAAGTTTTAATTGTTAAAGTGTTTTTTAACATAGCAAGTTTCTTTAAATTGTTCCCAGATTTAAAATCCTGTATTATAAACAGCTAATAGGGCTCTCTTTATGACCCCCTTAYAAGGCGGGGCATTTTTTTCTTTGTTTCAAGAACTGTAAGATATGTGGAAGAAATTATGTAGTTGTTCCTCCTATTTCTGAAGCCTTAGTTTTCTCTACCTTCCTTCTGTTGCCTCTCTCTCCCCCGCCCCCCTTCTACGTAATGCGAGACATTCCCAGTATTTTAATCCAAAAAACCTTTTTGGGTCATTCAGTCATCAGCTGTCCTTGGGATCAGTCCAGCTGATGTTGGAAGTTTACAGTTTTATTCCTGAACACTCTCTCTCTCCCTCCCTCCCCATACACTGAGTAATTCCTTGGGAAATCTTATTAAAAAAAAAAAAAAAAAAAAAAAAAAAAAAAAAAAAAAAAAAAACTACCCCAAAGGAAGGCAGAAGTGACTACTTCTAAATGTGTGACTGAGATGATGATTACTCATGGTACTTTCCATTCTAACATTTTATTACCTAGGATATTGGGACAAATGCAAATTGAACATGTAACCAGTGATGATCTGAAAACACTGCAGCTTCAACTATGCCAACTTGTTACTAGTTACTTGTTCAGTGTTTAAAGGGATATTTTTTTCCTGCCAGAATATCATTAAATGAGTAGGAAGATGTTCACTGCTATATGGAGTATGGCACTGGAATAATGCTAAAAGTATGATTGATTCACATAATTCCCTTTTTGGCTTCCAGCCATGATGCAGTCATATGCTTTATCTCTGTTCAGAGTACAGCCTCTCCCTCTCTTTTTTCCTCCTCTCCTCTTTTAAATGAATCATAGTACATCCCACTCCATTTCAGAACCAGCACACTGCCTTTCAAAATGATGTCACAACACTTACTGCTGCTGGCTGACTGCCTCAATAGCAATCAGAGAGCTGGACTAAATAAATACTGTATATTATTTGGCAAAATCATTTGTGGTTGTGTTCTCCAACACAGTTTCCAAGATAACCACCAACTCTACTTGAAACTTGGCAACTTTGTTCTACCACTTTCAGGCTCCAGTTGTGAAGCTGGCTTACAGATGCTGCTACCATGCTTCAAACTACTGTGTGGCAGTCAAATGAGAGGTAAAACTGTGATAAGCCAAATCTGACAGCTCATCCAAAGTTCCACCTTGAAAAACAGGCAATGTAGAAGGACCTTATTTGACTCCCATAGGAAAAAAAGACCACTGAGAGCAAGAGAGAGCATTTGATTTACAGTGATTGCTTAGGTACACCCGGAGAAAGCCAATCTGCTGCCATTTATATGCAAATAATTTAGGGGGAAAAAAAAAGGGAAAAAAATGAAGCATTCCTTGCAATCCCCAACAGTGCCAGTAACATCAGTTCAACCCAAATTTCATGTTTTGCAAACCTGAGCTGTAGATTTGTTCAAAAACATGATTATAGCTTTCTTAGGGCCATTTAGCTCTGATTATTATTTAAAAGGAACTCTATGGGAGACAGAGTCCCAGAAGCATCCAAAATACTTGAAATAAAAGAGGATGGATGGTCCCTTCAACCTCTGGCAGCTGACATCCCCGTTCTAGCAGTGATTATCAAGTCTCCTGATTCTGCAGGCAGAAACCAAAACATTTACAACCTCCTATTTCTGTTACCCAATGTGGCACTGGTGCCAACAAGAGACCTTGGAAATCCGTCCGTCATAATAACTCCTCAGCAGGCACACGTTTCTTGTTCTTTAAACAATGTTGACATGCTGAAGTCTAGGACCATGCGCACTATATCAAAACAAAACCAGTTTCCCTGGCTAAGGGCCAGGAACCAACACAATGCCAAAGTCCTAAGTTAAAAGCCTTACTATGAACAGTGATAGTTTGGCAAATTTGTGAGCTTAAGTGTCTCCTTTCCAACCTTTTTTTCTTTTGAATATTTCTTAATCATTAATTCGGAAGCGGTCAATACAGAGCTCGTTTCTGAGGTCCTTGGAATCATTCACAAAGTTTCTTGATGCCACCACTTCCCAGAACAAAACAGCCATTTCCACTGCAAGATGATTTTTGTGTTCTTCACTGCACATGAATGGCAGTCTAAGCCCACAACCTAACCACTGTGCACTGTTATTTTTGAATCTTTGCCTTCCCTTTCTTTTCTCCCCTACACCCTAGTTACTAAATTTAAATGTTTTATGACTGGCAGGGTCCACACTACACTTTCTGCGACACTGAGAAAGAGAGACAAAGTATTGCCCAACAGTGATTTATTTACATTGGTTCCAAATTGTTGTTTTTCTGCAGGAAAAAATCCAAGATGTGTACATTCTTTGAAAGTATTAACAGCAGCAGATCTGGTAACACCAGGAGTTTTTGCCTTGCTCAAGTTACCAATATTTTCAGGACACAATGGACTTAAATATACTGGAAAGAATGTAATTTGGGAGCAGGATAAATCACATCTGTTTTGAGAGTTTTGTGTCAAAACAGTATCAATGTTTTACCCTTATACTTGAATCTTTTGAATATCAGATAACTGAGGGGTAGAAGGAAGCTTTGAAGGACAGTAGCAACCAGTGCCATGTGTCAGAGAGAGAAAGAAGCAGTGTTTTTAAATGACTGTCTACTAAAAACTGCTAGGTGGCCATCATTAGTCATGGACCTTTAGCAAAGAGATATACAAATGGCAAACTATATATAAACAGCACAGTCTTACCTTTGTTTGGAGGGGCAAAAGAGGAACAGAGGAAAAAAAAAATCCAAGAAKGAAAGCACTTTGGGGAAATGTAATAATAGTTGAAAGGTAAGCAGACCTAAGGACTCACCAAAGAAATACCCTCATCTTCTGAGGCTACTGATAAAGAAGCTAATACATTCATCACACATCAGTTAAGGGAATTTGTCTAACTCCACAAAGATAAGAGAAAGAATGATTTATAATGCATAGGCAGGCTGCCCCACTGACGGCATCTCTTAAAAGGACAGTGCATGTACCATGGTGTCGTTTTCTCCACCTTTTAATCAGTCAGATCGGCCTCTAACTCGAGTTTATACACAACTCTTGCCCATTAACATCTCTCTGTTGAATATCGTCCACCAGCACGCCCTGTTTTGCGCTTTACAGCCTCCAGAGAAAGTGTCAGTGGAATACACATGCAGATACACAAGCGAATATACATGTTACTACACTCACCCCCTGCTGCAGTAAGTCAACCTGCCATTAACATGCAAATAGAATGGCCTCATTAGCCGACAAACAACACCCACTGACCTGCTTTCACTAGGGACAATGTCTCCTCATGCCTGAAACTCCTAAATTTCGCATTAAAAGGAAAAAAAAAAGAAGAAAAAAAAACAAAAACAAAAAGCAAAGCAGAGCAGTGCCGAACTGCTATTCGGAGCTGCTGTTCTCCGGCGCTGGTGACTGCTCAGAGCCTGCACATTTGCATGCTGCTCATCATGGAAAACAAATCTTGTGATGAGAGCTTTGGTTGCAACATTTCGATGGAAGCACGCTATACCGCATCACTTCTCCCTCCACCTCACACGCTGAAAAGGAAAATCGCGTAGCGGCAGGAGCGTCCGCCGAGTTTCCGCGGCGCCGGCCGCGAGCAGCGAAGCCTCCTCGGCGCGGCGCGGCGCGGGCAGCCTCCGCGGGGCGACCG
>NW_028187188.1:2334346-2334706 GCF_003343005.1 Rhea americana | reverse complement strand
CAGGGGGCCCCCTGGGGTGCAGGGGGTCCCCAGGGGTGCAGGGGGCCCCCGGGGTGCAGGACCTGCAATGGTGCAGGGGGACCCCCAGGGTGCAGGGGGCCCCGGGGTGCAGGACCTGCAATGGTGCAGGGGGACCCCCAGGGTGCAGGGGGTCCCCAGGGGTGCAGGGGGCCCCCGGGGTGCAGGACCTGCAATGGTGCAGGGGGACCCCCAGGGTGCAGGGRGTCCCCAGGGGTGCAGGACGTGCAATGGCACAGGGGGTCCCCCGGGATGCAGGACCTGCAATGGTGCAGGGGGAACCCCGGGGTGCAGGGAGTCCCCTGGTGTGCTGGACTGGCAATGGTGCAGGCGGTCCTGCAG
>NW_028187188.1:2308635-2333631 GCF_003343005.1 Rhea americana | reverse complement strand
CTCGGCCGCCGCCGCAGCCCCGTCCCGAGCGAGCCGACGCGTTGCCGGCTGCCGTCGAAACGCGTTGGCTCCGCGGCTGCTGCAGAAACGTGCAGTTTCGGGGTGCGTCCGGGCTCGCCGCCCCTCTTCTCCTTCCCTCCGTCGCCCTTTGCAGCCGAGCGGCGCTTCGGGGCGAGGCCCCCGCCTCTCGCGCTCTCCCTTTGCAGCCCCGCTTGCAGCCTCCCCTCCCGGCCCGCCGCCTCTCCCAGCGCTGCGGGGGCCAAGCAGCGTTTTCGGAAAATTCAGGCGCCGAGTGCTTTCAGGGCATCTCGGACTCAGGGATCTGCTTTATAACAGTTTTACATCCAGTCCCCCTTTGCTTTGCTTTTGCATTCTTAAATAAGACYGCTAATACCCTTATCAGCAAAGGGATTTAGTGAAGATAAACAGATTTGGTTTTAATTCCTTCAGAAATCATGCCAGAAGGACGGAAAATAAACAGGAAGTTTTTGGAGTCCCGGCATACAAGCAGAACTAGGATTAAATTGGCACTGCAGATGCTCAGAGGGACAACCTACAGATTGGAAATAGAAGGGCACAGCTCATTTAGGAAAACTGAGCGCAGGAAAACGCAGTTCAGTTCTGCAGCAGAGCTCAGGAAAGGGTGCTCCTCACCTGAAATTCAGGAAGGAGCAAGAGGAGAATGCATTGCGTGGCTCTGGAGGAAGAGAACAGGGGCGAAGGACAGGGGCACGGCCGGGCCCGTCGGGGTCCCTGCAGCCCGCCTGGTCGGCAGGAGGCCCTTCGGGACGACACGGCGCCTTGGCACCGAGGAAGCGCAGCGCGGTCTCGAGGCAGCGGCGCGGCCCCGCGGCCCACGGCGGCTGCGTTTCCCGCTTTGCGCTCAGAAATCCCGAGCCGGTGTCGTACAACGCGTCCCGCGGCGTCGGAGGACGGCTTTCCAAAGGCTCTCGCTCGGCGAGGCTCCGCGGGTTCAGCAGGTGGCTTCGCCCCGCTCCGGGAAGAGAGGAGCGTGGCGGCAAGGCTCGTTCTTTCGCCGTGAGAAAATTCGGTCGCGGTCGTCGCAGCTATTCCTCCCCGCCCGCCCCGGCGTTTGAGCAGCCTCCCCTATCGCTACTACGGCTTTGCGACGGCCTCGGTCCCTCGAGTTCCTGCTTTCGCAGTTTGCCAGCGCGCGCACAGSAATCCTGTGGCTGAAAGGCCGGGGGAGAAGCGAGCGCCGCCGTCCCCGCGGGCAAGAGGCCGTGCCGCGGGGGCCGACGACCGGGGAGCTGCGACGGCGGAGCGACGGGAGCCGCCCGCCCGGTGCCGCCGCTCGGTCAGCGCTTCTCGCCTTCGCGTAAACGCAGGACGCGCGGCGCAAGGCGTAGCGCTCCGGCACGCGAGCCTGCGGCCGGCGGTGCCGGGGAAGGAGCGGGCGCTGCTTTCGGGGACAGCTGTTATTTGCAACGCGGAGARGGGAAACGGGAAAGGAAAAGGCAAAGCTGCAGAAACTGCGTGACTTTCCTTCAGGACGGACGACAACGTCCTGAAAAGGGGGAGCAGCGCGGCGCGGGCGGTCGGAGCCGGGGCGCCCCGGCGGCAGCCGGCGAAGGTGGGGGCGCGGGGCCCCCGCTCGCTGCAGCCCTCGGGGCAGAGCAGGCGTCCACGGAGAAGACGGCTCCAGCCATCGGCAGGGGGGATGGTTGGGCGCTCCAGGCAGGCCGTAGCGACGGGAAGCCTTCCGTGTCTGTAGAGAGYCTGCAGGTAGCCAAAGCAAGGGTGATATGTATATGTTTACATACGTGTATGTATGTGCGTATGTTTTTACCTGGAACGACTTGTTTGGGGATTTGTCATCTGGGATGCCCTTGACTGCCCTCGGGTCTCCACATTTTCCCTTTTCCCACTCTTCTGAAGTCCTTTCCCTTCCCTGCTGCGGACCAGCTCCCGCCTTTCCCYCTCCCTCTGAACCGCCTGCTACACGCCTCACTCCTCGGCCGAGCCGCCCCGCCGCGGCCCGGCGGGCAGAAGCCGTCGCGCGCACCCGAAGAAGCAGCGCGCCTCCCTCGAGACCTTCCGCGCGACCCTCCTCCGGCGGCCCGGCCGCGCGGCCGCCGCCGCGTCTCCTCGCTCGCCGCTGTCTCTTCTCGGAGCTGGGGCAGGCGGCAGGTGATTCATCTCCAGAACCACCGTGACTTTCATCTGTAGACTCAGGTTAGATGGGGCTTTTTTGTTATTATTTTTAATCTCCGGATGATTCATCCGCTTACGCTGGTGCTTCAAAAGCTTCAGCGCCCAGGGCGCTGCCCTCCGTGGCCGTCCTCGAGGCAGCCTGGGCACGGCGGGTCGCCTCTCCTCTGCCGGGCCGCACGGTCTCGGCTTGTGCACCGTCTGCTTTCTCGTTCGGGTGAGGTTGGCCGGACGGCTGAGGCCGTGGCCTCGCGGGCGCCCCACCGCCGGCCTGGGCACCCCGCTGCAGCACGGGCATAGGCTGGGCAGGACGTGGGCTGGGCCGGGGGCCGGCAGCGGGCGCTTCCCCTTCGGCGAGGGAGGCACCGCGGTGACTCAGAAATGTTCCTCTGAGTCTCGCCGCGGGATTCCTGCGGGGAGGTCTGACTTGCACCTTCGAGCTCAGTTGGGCAGGTCTTACCAGAAGGAGGAAAGGTCTTCAAGGCCATGGGGAAGCCAAGCGTTTGTGGTGATAACACAGGCAGTTTGCTTAYGCCCACTTTAGAAACCTCAAAGGCTCCTAAAAGCGCTTTGCTAATGTCTAACCGTGCAACCCCGGGTTTCAGAAGTCAGGCTCTGGCCTTCAGGAAATACAGGGCTCTTGCTGCAKACGCATATTTTCTCTTCGTTAACCCCCTGCAAACAGGACAAGATATGCTGAGGTTCATCACATCCAGGTATTCCAGGTCACAAGTGGGCCCAGAGGTCTCCAACGAGCTGCACCATGGTTCAKTCTCACGTGCTGGCTTGTAAAACAGCCGGTGGTGACCACTGCAAGGGCGAGCTGCCATCCTTTGCAACCTTCGTGAGCTTCTCCTGGAAGAATAACACACACTCCAATATCTGAACGTCACCCATGACCTTTGAGAATGTGTTAAAGACAAAGTCTAACACACGTAACAAGGGCTAAACGTGACTTTTATGTACATTTCTTCAAAGAAGTCCCTTGAGCTAGCTGCCTGTAGTGGTTAGGAAAGATGAAAGAGCATGAAAGTCTGTGGAAACTCTTGCTGCTTCTCAGCAGAGATAGTGTTACATGTCCGGATTACTAAGGCACGGTGGGCATCAGCTAGGTGCAACRTTGCCTGCCCTCAGGAGGGCCTTAGCGCTGATTTGCTCTATGGGGTCAGTGCAAGCTTAGGGCGCTGGAAATCTGAAAGGGGAACTCAAGAGCTGTGAGGCACGTCCATGCGGATGTGGTGCTGGGCAGTCTGCTATCAGGATGTGACATTCTTCAGTATCATCTCACCCATAATATTTTAGGATGTTCCTGGCAATCRTTACTGCAACATATTCTGGTCTTACAAAACCACTCTTCAAATGGCTTCCAAAGCCCTTGAGTAGAAGTGGTGAATTTGGCTGAAAAAGTCTCATTCTTTGAGAAATGTCTCCCCTGAACGCCCCCGGCGCTCTGATGCTCCTTCATGGAGTGGCTCAGTATGGCCAGACGGACTAGCTAAGAGAGACTAAAATGCTCATCTAGAGCAACAAAGCGTATTTTAAACTTCTAAAAGTTTCACTGAAATGAAATCCTTTCAGCCATTAGTAATGAAGCCAGTTAAATATTGATTGTCTTCTATCAGCTGGCCTGTGAGGTGGTGAGTAGGAGCAGCTGGAGATAATTAGGGTCGGGGGCATGAGGACTTTGAACGGGGTTTTCTGAGCACCAGTTGGAGACAGCAAAAGGGAAGGGCAGATGAATGTTAAAGAGTTGTGAAATAAGCTCAGAGAGTGAGAGGATTTTGAAGTTAGAGATATTTCCAAAGAAAGAGAAGAAACTGAGACTGCAGGGTAGCCTGATGAAAYATGGACCACGAGGGAACCAGGAAGGGGAAGTTCTTGCTGTCTAAAAGGAAGACAGGATGGGGACAGGCACGGGATGAGGAACAGAAAGAGGCTGACAAATGCGGAGGGAAGAGTGAAGGCAGTATGAGTGACAGCAGAGACCCGCAGGAGGTACGTGGCAYGTGGGAGGTGTTAGCACCCTGCCCCTGAGCAAAACGACAGAGCTACGAGCGGAAGCTAAGCAGAACCAGGAGCTGGGGCTGACAAGGGGTGGGCAGGAGAGATGAGTGAAGCTGACAGCACCAGGGATGGAGGACCAGCACCCAGCACGTGGACGTGGTAGAAACCACCTAGATGTGYGGCTTGAACACAACTGTGTCCACCTGCAGCCCCACATGTGTTCCTGAACGTCCCTGTTTTCTCCCTGCCCAGGCCRTGGTGCTTGTGAGCCGGGCTTTGCGGTAGCTCCAGCTGTTGGGCTTTACTGCCAATCGTGTGGCTTTTGAATTTGCGTGTGACCGTGCATGCTGTCCGTGAAAGCAGAGAGGAGAGAGAGCACAGAGGAGGTGACTGGGAGGCGGAGATGAGGCTGAGATGGGAGGGAAGGGCTGGAGAAGGGTTTCCTTCCGGGGAAATGGCTGGGATGGAGAATGGGCATCTATTTTTGAAAGGAAGAAGATCAGGTAGAACCATCCCGGCTGTAAGCTGCCCGCTGCCTCTTTGATGCTTCAGATTTTGACTTTCGGGTTTATCCCATGGTGTGCCCCTACGCAGGGATCCAGGTGTAGCCTTGGGCTGGATGTTGCAAAATTTGGCTAAAGCTGTTAACTRTGTGCTCTTTTTGCATTGACCAATATGCCGTGACTGAGCGTAGTTAGTCTAAAATGAAGAGAGGGCAAACGAGGAGCGGTTCGTGGGGTAATGGGTCCAAGTCCTGCTGAAAGCCCCGGCTTTGGTGCCGGGCAGGCTGCCGGCGTGTGTTAAYTTGAGGCACGTGAGTAACCTTCTTGCTGCCAAATCATCGCAAGCTGTAGTCAGGCTGAACACCAAACCATCCCACGTSGGGGCAGGACTCCTCTTTCGGTTTTCATCTGACTTCCACTTTTCCTTCAGCTCATCTTTTCTGCTATCTTCTTCAGGCCTTTTAATTAGGGAGGGGGGAAAGTACATTTTAGTCAATGGTCTAAATGCCTTAAAAATAGTAACAGTTTTTCTTACTCAAAGTGCTTTCTTAGGTAGATGTGAACTGTGTCCTTTCTGTGGATAAATCTCCACTGCTTGTGGATGCCCCTTTCTCCCTGCTGAAAATAAGAGTGCTGCAAAGAGCCTGCCTCTCTAATTGAATATGTGTGTAGACTGTGAAGGTGCAACCTAATATAATTAATGCTAATTAATTATTACATGGTCAAATGAGCAAGAAATGCACATGCAAAATCAAAAAAAATTAATGATGGGAAAATGGGATAGTCGGTTGTGTGTTCAGACGTGCATTTCTCTGAGCAAGCATATACTCAGCATGTTAAAATAGGATTACTTAAGATAAAAAAAAAAAAAAGTGTGAGAAGAAAACATTTCCTAAAATACTTTCTCCTGCATATTAAAAAAAAAAAATAACAAAACAAAACCCAAAGCTGGCGAAAATAGACGAAGTTAAGAAAAAGAGGCCAGTTTCAGTATCGCTCGCCTTCAGAGGAGAAAACGCTGACGTTACGCGGCGTGCTGCGCTGCTGCCACACAAATACTCCCGGCCCRCRACTTCAGCGCCGTCTCCCCACCCCACGCATCTCCTGCRCCAGCCTCAGCTCCGCGCGGGCCACAGCCGAGGGAACGACGTTCGGCAGGTCCGGGGCAGCTGCGCGCGCCTGGTTTCCGCGCGGAGCTGAGGCTGGCGCAGGAGATGCGTGGGGTGGGGGGACGGCGGCGGCAGCGTCCTGGGTGGCTGCGGCACGGCCCAAGCGAGCCGCGAGCAACCTGGCTTGTTCTCCGCAAGCTTGTTCGACTCTCCGGTCTGACCCACCTGCGCCTCGGGGCGCGGAGAAAGCCGTGGGAGTCCTCCGGCGGCTGGGGCTGGAGAGCAGCTGCTGGCGGCAAGCGCTCGCTCCCGGCTCGYGGTCAGCAAGGGTCTCTTGGGTGGCCTTCTTCTGTGCATCGTTACAGGATTCCTAGCACCGCTGGGGGAAAAGGAAGAAAAAAGCAGGAATTATCCTTTGGAAAGGGGTAATCATCCAAATGTTTCCTGGCATCTACTCTTGCACAGAGGGCTGTAAAACTAATGCTGCATTGCACCTGTAGGCATAATCGAGTCCTCGGAAATACGGAACAGCAAAATTTGTGTCTCTGAAAGGAAACAGCTTTGCTGATTTGGGATTCATTGAATGTTTTATCCCGCCATAGGCATCAGGTCAACCTTCAGGARGTGGGTGGATGAAAGGATGACGAGCAGTGTGTGATTTGTATTAAATTAGAAATAATCAGTTAAGCCAACAGCAGTTCCAAAGAGCCAGCAGACCATTTCCAGTAATTGATTTTTTGGGAGCCTTGCATGGTGCTTTTCTTTTTTTCTTTTTTTCTAATGAATCTGTCCCCTGATGATTAACTAAGTAATTCCCTAGCAATTACATACTCCCTGAAATGACAGTTTCCTAGCTTAGAGTGTACCAGGAGCAGTTCTAACTCACGCACCTGTGCAGTTCTCTTTCCTGGACCAAGTCCACCCCGTCTCTCCAGACTTACCCCGGCCCTGCCAGCTCCTGTGGCCCACAGCTGCTGCCCTCCACCCTGATGAACACGCTCAATCCTCCGCGCCACCCCTTAAAAGAGAGACCCTCGTCACAGCTTTTCTCAGGAGAAAACTATGAACTTGAGAGCCTACTACAGAGACAAGTCCTTATGGCCGCCGGCCACCGGCAAATGATTACAAACTAGCAGGGGCAGCTGCTYCCTCCAGCTTCTTATAAACCGGATAATTATCCCTTGGCCTTGATGCTACATYGTCAAGGCAGTGTTGGCTTGTCAAGCTGGCAGGACCCCATGCGGTCTTAGCAACAGGAAGTTTCTTCTGTGAATGYTTAAAACTTTAATAATTCTTTACCGAATAGGTAGGATGAGAGCCAGGACATAACAGAAATGCAAGGAGTTTCCCAGGAGACCTTCCAAACCCCTCGAGATATTAGCAAGTCCTCCTGTAAAGTTATTAAAAGAACAAAAAAACTACCCATCTTCTCTAAAGAGCTTGTGGCTATTTTTCTYGTTCTCTTTCTCTCCCTCATTTACCTGGCCAAATCTCTTCAACCTGCCTTTATTTAGTAATGTTAAGGAAACCATTTCTCTTTTATAAACTGAATCCTTCCTGCACGATCTTGGTGGAACTGATAGAAGAGCAGAATACAAATCACAGCACCAGATTTATTCCCAACAAAGGGAGCTGTTGCTGCTAGTCCTGAGACAAACAGATAAGTCCAGTAATTATAGATAAGTGCTTTTGTTTGATCTGTATAACAATTTCTGCATTTTCAGGTAATTTCCCTTAGGCGTTCACACACAGGTGGGAAGAACTTCTCATACAGGCTGTATTTTAATTTATTTTCAATTGACTTCTGAATGAGCAAACAAACAGCTTTCCTTTTTTTTTCATTTTTTAAACTAAACCTTTTTCCTGAGATTTCGTATGAGCTGAAGTTACGATTAGTTTTTAATTTTATACTTTCTGATTCTCCCCTTCCCTCTAAGTAAATCAGCAATAAAATAYGCTGTTACTTCAATCTTGATTTTTCTCCAGTAAAAAACGATTCAGAATGCCCTAACATCTTGCAAACCTTACTGTAAGATAGAGGCCAAAAGCCTGTGCTGAGATTTGTCCTAACTGTGTTAGATGCTATACAAACTTCTTAAGAGAACCACTGCCGGTAGTGTGAATAACTCAAAACTTCCATTTTCCCAGCCTTCCTGCTTACACTTCAAATTCCATATAAAATACCAATGGGATGGTCTGCAGCACCAGGAAGAGAGATACAAGCGCCTTGCTGGCCCCCATACACCTGCTCTCCTTAACCAGCTAACATGCAACTGGGATTTTAAGACTGCTAGCAAAAACTTTCTCATGGCCAGGATTTTCCAAAGTGGATGCAGACTAAAGCCAGCTCCGTCACTCAGCAGTGAAGTCAACAGCTTGTTTGCCCAGTTGCAGCTCCCTGAAACACAGTCAAACTCATGGAGTAGGTTGATAAGCTGATGGTATGGCCCATGCAATCATTTAGAAAATGCTCTTTCTGGCAGAAATCTCCCCACTGACTTTGTGTTTCTAGGTGACTGAGAGACATTTCCAGAGATTCCTGCTAGGGAGGGATATATTTTTTAATGCACAAAGTGAGCACAATAGAAAGCTGCTTGACAACGTGACTGGAAATCGTTATTTTAACGTTGAGGGAGCAGCTATTCAAGAATGCCTAAAGCAAATCAGGCATATTGAGCTTTGCACCTTGCTCTTCCTCCAYTCTTTCTGGCTCCTGGAGCATCAGTCTTGCTCCAGAATAGCGGCCTTCGTTGCTTGTCCCTTCAGTCTCACTTTGGTCATGATGGTAACCCCAAAAGGAGGGGCTCAGTCTGGCTGAAGATGAAGGGAGCTGGATGAGGTTTTAAAACTTTTTTGGGGGTGCTGATGCTGGGAGAGGGAGGACTGAATGACAGTGCAGAGAGGCAGAGTGAGAGAGCTCGGCCCCAGAAATCCGCTTGCTTGGAGCAGTCCTTGGCGGCCTTGTGATAGCTGCCCCTTCACAAGTGAACCGTAATGGTTAATAATGGTCATCGTGAGTAATGCTCCTGTGGGTGAAGGCAACTTCAGAAGGGCAGTGCCGTGACTGAAGGCCACGTAGGGATTGTCTGCGGYGCTGTTCCCTGTGCTGAGGTGTCGAGGAGTCTCAGCCTGATGAGCACTCAAGTTTAGGTAGCTCAGCTGTGTTTGGGTTACTGCTATCACCTTGATGAAAAAGCTGTTATTGAACTGGCTGAAGGAAGGTCAGTATAATACAAAGTTACTGCATGTGTATTTGTTGTAGCTCTCCTGGTGGGACTGTGAAGGTCTAGCCAGGAGTCGGGGGGTTGATGGAGGATAGTCTACATAGCGTGCGAAGAGTGTCACCATCAAGCTGCAGGGCTCCCAGCTGCTGGACCTGTCTCTCCTACAGCAGAACCAGCTGGCCCTCTGTGGCCAAGAGCTGCTGTTTTGTAACTCTGGCGCCAGGTCCACCTTGGAGGGCCACACTGAGTACTTCAGGGGGGTCTGTGGGAGGCAAGTCTCACCTTGTGTCTCTAGCTAACTAAAAAGTCAAAACTCAGTGTGCRAAAGCATCCAACATTTCATTCCTCCAAACAAAAACCATACCAAATTAAAGGAATCAGCAGTGGTATCACTGAGGACCCCAAAATTCATCTGGTGAGTACCATGTAGACTGAGCTGAAACCATGAGTTTTTGCYGTGAGTTTGTGAGGTCTTGGCTGAGAAGGTTCTTAGGATCCTAYTGTAGTTCTTAGGCAACGTAGTTATTAGTAAATTAAATGGGTTTGGGATGAAGACTTGAGCACCGATCCATGATTGCCCATAGCGTTGAACTTGTAGCACGTTTCCGGGTACAATTCTGGTCTATGCTGACTTGTGCTTCTGGAGTCAGTGTCTGAGCCCAGCGTGTCCCAGAGGAGGAAGCAGCCATCCTGTCTCGGTGGAAGGAGAGCTCAGTTCACGTGCTCGTGAGCCCATGCCCTGCGCTGTGAGCTGTTTTCTTTATTAGCTTGGCTACCATCTCAATGTCTTCTAAAGAATGAGGTATAGCAGAAACCTCAAACCAAAGCATGATAATTTCCCTCTTTGTCATTATTGAGACTGATCTTTCATTGATGGTTTTGGCTGTGTCTGGGTGTATCTAACTCAGTTTGCCTAATTCCCATTAGACTTTCCTTGGCTTTTTCTTTCCTGGGCAGTTTCTGGGACCAGACAGTGGAGGATGACATGTCTTCTTTGCAGGACCAGAGAATAGCTARTAGAACAATGTTTGACAACATAATTGTGTCTGGCAGTGAGGGAGCACTGGTGTTTAATTGTGGGCCATGTTAGTGTCATCTAGGTGTAGAGAGAATGAGTGTCTAATAAGTATTTGACACAGTTCATTATCAGTCATGGTAGATTAAATAACAAGACATACATTAACTCATTTAATAATTAGCTACTATCATATCAACTTGATAAAAGAGTACTATTAAGTAAGTCTGACATTRCATTAATACAGTCTTTAATTTTTAATATGGAAGATTAAGACAGAGCAACTGCCAAGGATTGTACTATAACACCTTTTCCAGCTATCTTGGAGTAAACATCTTTCTGTGAAGAGTTAAAACTCCTTGGGAGTAGTTAACTCCCATGTTTGGTACGTCTCTGAAAGCTTGAGTATTTGCATTAATTGCTCAYTTACCTTGCATTCCTTTGGGGCAAAAGAAACTAGCCATGGACATCCGACACACTGGAGACTATCTGAGAAAAGAAACGTGAGGATGTGTTGCAACCATTCAGAGCAAASACGACCATGAGTGGGGGAGCGCTGGGAGGAAGGATGGTCAGAAGATCTGCGCTCACCCCGTCGGCCTCTTGCGGGCTTCCTTTGTGGTGGTAGAACTTCATCTSCTTTAGTGTAAACTGCTCATCTGCGTAAAATAGCAATATTAATCTTTGGTTTTCGTTCATTCGTTTTGTACTGTTTCGTTCGCTATGTCACTGGCAGAGTTGCGGCGCTAAAGACCATCCGACCTGTAAGGTTAACCAAATTTTGGGTGCATTAACGCCTCTCTGGGTAGCAAGGTGCTGAAAGCAGAGTAACTGCTCTGCCGGCTGGTTTGCTCCGCGTCACCACTGGACCTGGAGAAAGTGCTGCTTTACGCCACCGCGGTAATAAAAGTTGTGTGTGGTTTGTGAGTAGCTTTGGTTGGTTACATCTCTCAGGTATCTTCATAGTGAAATACCAGTCGGATGGGATGAGAAATAATCGCTTCAGCTATAATCGTTATTGGTTATGTATATATACATCTTCTTCGATTTTGCTTATTCGTTCTTGTTGACGGGCCGTGTCCGGCAGGGCTTTTTTGTAGAGTTTGGGTAGCGCCTCCCTTCCAGCAGCACCGTTGCTCCCTTGCCCGCCCTTCCGCACCAGGAAAGCGCCGGCGGAAATCGAAGCAGCCGGGACAGGCAGGCGCCGGTGCGGTSGGGCCCTGACCGCGGCGCGCGGCGGGCGTGCGACGGGGCCGCCCAGCACCTCGGCACGTCACGGCGCTCAGTGCATTGCGCTGCAAAGCTCGGCTTTGGCTACGRGTTCCCCCGCTCGGCTTTTGAACCTCGGCAAACTTTCAACACCCACAGCGCGGTCCCCGGTTTAGCCAGCCGCCGCGCAAATAAGCGTCTTTTCCATTTCCAACTAGCCGCCTGCCAGCTGCTCTCGAGTCCCTCTTAGTCCTTGTGTGGAAAGGACAGGGAGCAACCCTGCCCTGTTTCGGTATAGCAGCTCATTGCCTTTGCTGTGCGACGGGGCAAGTTGCTGCATGTTGGTGCATTTTTTTTTTTTGTTTTTTGGGGCTTTGTTTAGTTAAGATTTAGCAGAGCAAGTTTAATTTTAGAAGCTAGATTTAAGTTTCTTCTGGGAAGAATTTTTAGGAGATGACTCTCTGGTCTGTAAATAGGTATTAATTAGCTTTATTATTAATTTCTTTTGTTGTTTATTTTCGTGCTGAYATGAAAGATTAAGTGGCCATGCTGTAAAGGAATTGCTGAGGTCTTTATGAAAGGAGCTTAAACATTTTTATACCAGTACATTCCTTGCTAGATATTGCAGTAATGCCAATGCCAAATACTAAAAAAAAATGATGGTAGGCTCAGAAAAACACAGGTTCGCTTAAAATCGTAAGAATAAAAGAAATACTTTTATTTCAGTTCCTATTTACCTCCTGGTTTTTGAGACTAGTGGTTATGCCTGCAAGGGTTTCTCCTACACCCGCAGGCTGCCCCAACCTTTTCTTTTATTACAATGAAGAGCAGATTTCCATGCTATTGCTTGACTGAAGGGCCAAGGCTTTAAGAAAAGCAAATAGCACAAAATACTTGATAAAACCATGGAAGCTGGCAAGCTACTGGGGTGGTTTAGAGCAGCCATCTCTAGTGAGACAAGCTGACTAGACCGCTGGAGGCGGGAACAGGTAGATTTATTCTGAGAATCACATTAGCGCTGTTCACGCAGGAAAACTAGCTCTTGATGGGAGGTGCTAATTGTTATTAATTAAACAACTTACAGATTATATGATCAGTATTGACCCACAATATTAGAACAGTAAATTACTTATAGAGTGGGCAAGATGGGAAATGAGCTAAGTGAATCAATCAAAATTAATGGGCGTCTGGAACAATTACGGTCATTAATGGGACGGCAGTCGCTATAACTGCGTGAAGGGCGGTCCGTAAAGCTAATGGGGTTAGCGCACGACAGGGTTTGTTGGGGATCCTGATTCCCCCCGGGCGCCGAAGGGGGGTTCGCGCGGGGCCGCGCCGCGGAGCAGGAAACCGGAGCTCCCCGGCCGTTTTGCGTCCGGGAGCGAAGCTGCGTTCGGTTACCGAGGCAGATTTAATCAGCAGGAACCAGTGCTGGAGGGCCGTAACAGATAAGCGAAGAAATTAATCCCAGAGCCGCTGTAATTAAAAACATCTGGGTGATGTCAGCCTGCCTAAAAGGGCATTTCACGAAGAGGTGGTGAGCGCTCCTAAAATCCTCTCGCCGATCGGCAGCGTCGAGCCTCTCCACCACGTGCCACGCTTTTTCTGCGTGCGTGCGTGCGTGCGTGTGTGTTTGGTGATATTTATGGGCTCGAATGTTCCCACAAATGCAGCTTTCCTCTTTTTTTTTTAGCGTTGGAAAAGCAACGCCACAGGAATTTATAAGGACAAATCGGTGGCCAGACACTGCAGCAGATGGAGGAATTTAACAAATTCCTCCGCGYGTTGGAGAGCCTTACCGCTGTTTGCACGCAGAGACGTGGTCTTTCCTGCGAGGTTTTCTGGATGGGCTCAGCGGGAGCGGCGCTGCCCTCGCTCGCACCCTGCTCTGCTGCAGCACAGTCTGCTCCAGTGGGGGCAGTTCAGGCAGAAACCGGGTAAAGTTTTAACTTCTCTTCTGGGGACGGACACACAGGCTCTAAAAATCCTGATCCTTCGGCCGGAGAACGCACCCTTAGCGCCGTGAGGAAAGGCTCCCGTCACGTTATTAAGTTAAGGCTAATGCCTTTAGTGGCTGAAAGGTGGCTGAAAGGCTTCTGCTTGCCCTTTTTTTTTTTTTTTTTTTTTTTTTTTTTTTTTTTTTTTTTTTTGCTGTAAGTTTAATTGCTGGCAAACTGCGATTTTTATCGTTTGTAGGTTTGGTGACTTACATCGCCCCTGTCAATAGCTGAACTTAACAGCGTATTGGCTTGTTTTACAGCCTGAGTGAAAGTCGTCCTCATTAATGTTAATTTGAAGCTGTCAAATAAAAAAGAGCTCCGGTCTTTTTAAGATGCTCTGCTTGTTATTTTACGAGGTTTGATGTGGGGCAATGGAGGCCTCAGCGAAAGTTTGCTGCCACTTCAAAGGCTGGTACGAAAGGAGGCACGAAGGGTCACCGTGAATTATTACGAGACATGTTTTACAGTAAAATGTCACCAACATCTCCACTAATGGACCAGTGCAGGAAATTTTAACTGCGCTAAAATTAACCGTGCTGGGGCATCCGGGCATGCTAAAAAATCCAATGAAACCCCCGAATGCTTTATGCTAGAAACTGAATCTTCTCTGCGCGAAGGTCTCCCCGGAGCAGCATGGACTTGGGTGGTCTTTGTGGCACAGAGGAAAATCAGGGTTTTTGTGCCAGTGGCCCGGCCGCGCTTAGACGGGCTCTTCGGCCGAGCCCTCCAAAACCGCAGCACAGAGAAGGAGCAGCCTTAAAAGAAAACGGGAGAGAAGAGCGGTGCTCTGGGCTCCTGGGTGCAACACGCTCCCCACACTGCTTCTGGCAGCCGAAATTTTGTGAAGCGCGCATGTAGTTCTTCTAACAGCAGGGATTATTTTGAATATTTCCAGGATTTCTTTTTGTCACCGTTGTTGCTCTGTCAAGTTGGGCTGCGTTGGAAACAGTGAGTGAAACTCTTAAAAATCACCAGATTCCCACTGGAAATAAAGGATTGAGACAGCTTGGTCCTTCAAACTGTATTGCACCCTGCAATAAAATCACAGCGAGAGGAGCAAGATTAGAATTTAAGCGACGACTAATTATACAGCAGGCGGGTGAATGTCGCCTGACATTTCCCAGGAATATTCACTCCAGTCCCAAAAGTGAGTTTACACTGGCCGATCTGTGAGCAGTTGGCATCTCCGGAGAAAGTTCTGCACTTACGGATCTCGACTAAGTCACAGGCCTCAGGTCAGCACTTGCTAAAAAGCAAATTGACTTTCAGTCAAGCCACTTTTTTTGACCAGGGTGAGAACAGCGAATAGCTTAGGAGCAGCCCACAGAATAAAAAGCAGCGGGAGGGAAATCGTGGTGACTGCGGGAAGCGCATTTGGAAACGATGGGAGCCCCTTGGGTGGGAGGGGAAACGCGCTGACGAGGCCGGTTATTTGCAGTGAATTATTCTCTCAGACGCAGCGGCAGTRACGTGTATACGTAGGCGCAGGTCGTTCGGGGGGAATGCCTTTGAAGGCTTTTGCACGGCAGCTGGCAGCTCGAAGCAAGGCACCGTGCGAACGTGCAGCCCAGCCGCCGGGCGCTGCAGAAAGGCACCTCCGTTGGTGCGGGAAAGCACAAAAATGTGGACTTTGGCGAGGCTGGCGCGGACGCAGGGCTGGAGGACGCGGTGGTGCCTGGCGCCTGCTGCGAGCAGCGCTGAAAGCCTGGCGGTTTCTATCGCTTTCTGCTATTGCCKCTATACGAAGGTACCACGGGCCCCAGGCCCTGCTAGAGACCCCCCTCCGCCTCCTTCGCACCGTGCTCCCAGATCACCCCCGGGGCTGTGAGCAAGCACCTCAGGGGACGTAAGCACTTATCTGCTCTTTATTTTTGTTCCACTCGGGCTTCGCGAGTAGGGCACTAACACGACCCAGCTTGTCATGGCTCCCAGGCAGCTATTAAAAAAAAAAAAAAGAAGAAAAAAAAGGATATGTTGTGAACTCATATAGCATCTACAGGGGGAATTTCAGGACCTGGCTATGAATTTAGGCATCTAAGTTACATAAATCCCTCTCTAGCTACCTAAATGAGAGGTTTTGGGGGGTGGTATCACCCCTTTTGTAAACATACATCTTTAAGCCTATGGTTAGCGCTATTAAAACGCATAAGGATTAGGACTGCTGATATGTACTATACATCTAACGTGCATATTAGGTTAAACCTGCCCTGATCATTAGCCTGGAGATGTCCCAGGTGCCACTGCTGTTGTACGTGCGCAGTGGAAACAGCATTTCTTGAGTTGGTCGAGCGCGTTTGGATCCTGCAGGACACAGACGTTCCCGTTGTGATAATGGTTACGGTAATCGCCAAGGCAGGTAATAAATCTCCCACTTAATCCATCTCCTCCTTAATTAGACAATAAGGATAACGTTACTATCCAGAAAAGAAGGAGACTCAAATGAGATCAACCTTTAAAATCTAAAATTCAAACTATCCTTTCCTTTGTGAAGATGAGAGGGGATTGCTTAAAAATAATAAACGCTGGTGATTTATGTGGTATCCTCTTGCGTTATCAAAGAACGCAGGTTCAAATTGCAAGAGCTTTAATGGACCCAATGGAGAAAAGTCTTAGGTTTAATCCTAACAGGCATTTTAAACCATGATCTGATATGGAGTACAGATTTTAAAGGGCAAAATTAAATGCTTTATCTTCCTCAGTTAAAATCAGGCCACTCCAGTAACATACAAAATTATATAGCTTTGAGGAAAGAGTGCAAGTCATTACTGCAACCAATCCAAATCATGGTGAGACCCGTGGGAGAACCTTAGTACTGCAAACTTGGATAAGGAGTTTAGGTTTGACTGAACTTTAGGGGTCAATGGTGTGGGAAATTTAGATCTAAACATCTAAGCTTAGATCCTGGCTAATGCGGGTTCTTTTATGTAAGAATGCACCAAAATGATTTGGTAGTGAGATGAGGGAAATTAACTGGGAGTGGATTTTCCATCTAGGATGATCAAGGCACACTTTGTATTTTTGTCACATTTCTTGTATTTTAATTTGCTGGAAATAGTTCTTTTGCAAAGATTTCGCAGTTAATTTTCTCTGGTTCCAGAAGACTTTTAGGCACTGGCTGCAGAGGCCTTCTGCCCACCAGTCCATGAGCTCGTGGCCATGGACTTCACCATTCTAAAGGATGGTGAAGTCTTCTCCATTACTTCTGGAGTATTATTATTGAGCACTTGGCATCAAACCCAAATGAGCTGCTTTCTAAAACAGGCTTGGAACAGAGCATAAATTACACTTTTTTGGGGAAAAAGCTAGCCAATCAGTTTGAAATTTTATGTGGAATTAGCTTGTAGACTCTCTGTCAGTCAGTGTCATGTAACATTTTATTCCTTGAACTTTTAACAAGATGTATTTGAAGTGGGGCTGTGGCTGCATTTTATCCTCTGCTGTCTTATTTTTCAACAGTGATAATTTTTTCTCTTAACTAACAAAAGTGATTTCCTTACCAAAACCAGTAGAGAGCTGAATTCTGAGTACATCTGGTAGCTTTTTAAACAACAGGTAGTTTTTTTTCAAAAGAAATACAATAGATCTGGGGCGGTTTTAGCTATGATTCACAACGCAGCAACCAGCCTAGGCCTGTGCCCTTAACGGTGAGTGACAGGGGCTCGGCACTGGTAAAGGCTGCTCTGATGCAGAAGGCTTCCTCCATCTGGAGCTCCCCTGTTCTGCCAACTTTTATTCTACCACTGAGAAGCCGTGAGGGTTGGATCATTAATTAATAATATCCTAAGGATATTGTGCAAGCCTCCCGCTGCTCGTGTGGTAAAATGAAACACTGATTTATTGAGCTGCTCCTTTTTTTTTCTGCCTTCCTMGAATGCTTTAAGCCTTGTTTGCTGCAGCGGCAAAAGCGAGAGATAGCGAAACTGCTGCCGGTGCTCGCGAGTGGGCGAGGGAGGAAAAAACTGCTCCGCCACGGGGCTTTACAAGAGCTACTTTTAATTTACACTGGCTCAACTCGGCTCGAAATCGGGCCCGGTGCGTCAGTCAGCCCGCAGGCCGATGGCCGCAGGCGGTGGGCACTGCTGCCCTTTTACTCAGAGCYGCGCACACTCGTTTTATCCGCCAGCGTAATCAGCCAGCAGCAGCAGCCAGATGAGGGTATCAAGAGTGAAAATTAACGCGACGTATCAGAGGCGGCATTCAAATACAAAGTCCCCATCGTTTTCTTGACTCAAATTCTGCAATTACTCCAAATTAGCCTGTTAGGTGCGCAGGGCCCTCTCAAGCGGTAGAGCAGCGAGGCGGAGGGGGCTCAGCCAGCACGCAAACCCCCCTCTGCGTTCAAATACTGTTTGACAGAATTAAATGCAATACCCAGGCGTCCAACCTTYGCGTCTCCGTTCAGGCGCTTGACAGCGGTAGCTGCATTTTCTTTTCCGCTGATGAGTGTTTCTCTCCCGTTGGTAATGCCCTGCGAGCTCTAGGTGGGTTTTTGGCTGGTGGAGTCAGCYGGGGACATTTCCCGGCAGCTTTTGGGTTTGCCCCGCCGGCGGCAGTGGCGGGGGCTCAGCATCGCCGAGGCCCGGTTGGGGGCTGAACCAGTCACCCGGGTTTGAAATGCAGCATTAAGTATTTAGTGAGGACGGGGATGTTTTTGCCCAGCGTGGCGGGTGCTGGGGTGCCATTCGCAGTCGCCTGCGGCACCGTGCTGCCGGGAAATCCTCGCAGGGTAGTCCTCCCGGCTCCCCCTCGCCAGCCCCTGCCTTCCCCTCCAAAGGGTTCATCTCAAAGGAATATTTTGAGAAAAAAAAACAGTATTAGCATAAACATCATTCTTTCTTTCCTTTTTTTTTTTTTTTTAATTGTAATCCTACCCAGTATTTCTAACCATTCTGAGACAAAAAAAGAGTTACAGAAGTCAGAGTGGGAAGAAAGATGAAGCATAATTATGCCAAAAAGTAATTCAAAATGCAAATTTGCCAGAGAAACTCAAGCCCCTAATTGCAGTGCTCTCTTTTTATCAGCACTTCAAAAGCCCGGCGCTACCTTCCTCCCTCCGGGAAGGCTCCTCCGCGGCTGTGCTGCCACACTCTGACCTTCCCCGTGAAATACGTTTGACCAGAGAAAAAACAGGCGGGGAGGCTCAAGAGCCTTAACCCTGTGAAGAGACGCCATAAAACGCAGTGATACGTGACAGGCCTGCAGTTAATTCCCAGGGGAGCGCGCTGCCCCTTGCGCAGGCACGGGAGCCGTGCCTTATAAATAAGAGGCCGCTGGCCTGTGCGCCCGGGGAGCGTTTCCCTGCTGCGGGCGCTTGCGGATCGCTCCGTCAGGGCAAAACCRATCCGGGTGCTCCTCCCCGGCCCCCCGAAGCCTCCCAGTGCTGCTCTGGCCTCTGCCGGAGCCCAGGTTTCCTCCGGAGATTTTGGGGAGCCCAGGCCAGCCGAGCCCATGGCACAGGCAGGCATCCCTAATGATGCTTTTGGAGAAAGCAGGAAAAATGGGAACTAAAAGYGATTCTATGTGAATAGGTCTAAGCGCTTTTTGATGCTGCTTGTGCCTTTGGCCTTCGCAGTAACCCCCTGCAATTAGTTTCCCCAGTTTTACTCTGATTTCTGGGGGTAGTGTCGGAGGATCCTGGCTCAAGCTTTAAGCTCAGTCACTTAAAGTGAACTCAGAGGAACTGGCTGTTTCTAACCCGTGCAGAGCCGTGCAGCAGCCTTTCTGCAATGGCACGGTTTGGGCTAGGTGTGTGKTTTTTTGTTTGGTTGTTTTTTTCTTTTTTTAATCTCTGCTTTAAAAATCCCGCGCTGGAAATCTGCCTGCTGAAATCCTCTGTGTGGGCACCGGCAGAGACGGCAGGATTGGGAGCGCACGGGGGATGGAGGGAGCTGCGGGAGGCCAGCAGGCACAAGGGGGGCTGCAGGGAGCTGGCGCTGCCTGCGGGCTCGGGAGGAGAGAGAAGAGAAGGCTTTGGTGGGAAAAACGGGGGAAAAGGGAAAGGAGAGCAATAAGGGAAAAGAGAGCAATAACCCTGAGGCTTGCTCCAGTACAGGAGGAAATAAATCTTGGCTGGAGCCATCATCGCTGGTCTTAAACTATTAGCCAGGATGGGTGCTGAGGGGGTTGCAAAGGGTCTGCTGTGGCTCGCTGACGCGCTCACTGGGYTGCAAAGCCTCCGGCGCTCTGCAAAAGGGCTTCATGCAGTGCGAGAGCATAATCCACGCTAAGTATTTCCCTCGTGGCTTTTCCAGACCAATAATTAACAAATGGTGGGAAGAGAAACGCTGTGAAATGTGCCAGCCTGCAGCAAACCGTAATGATTCAGAAATCGCAGCTCTCTGAGCGCGCCGAACGCTCCGAAACCTTGGGCAGCAAGTGCTTCAGAGAGCCAAACTGCAAACAAAATTGCTACACGGCCCTCCCTGCCCCGGCCGGGCTTTAAAACCCAGYGGGGTTTTGTGGAGGCTTGCGGGTACCTGGGATGTGCCCCGGGTGCCTTTCCGAAGGGCGTGAGTGTCGCTCGAGCAGCGCTGGCGTGGTGGCTGCTCTCGGGTTTCTCAGCGAGCGGAGGAGCACTAAGGTGCGGCGTGGGAAAGCCCTCGCAGAATATCACCTCTCCGCGCGCCAGCTCAGATCTGACAACGGGAAGACAGAAAAAGGGGCAAAGACGCAGCCGGGGAAGGAAGCAGGCGTGTGACGCCGTTCGCAGGGTGCACGAGGAGCTCAGGAAAGACTCCCACAAGCTGCACCGGTTTAAAYACGCGGCGAGTCCTGCTCCCGGCTCGGCCCCGCTTTCGGGGCTCTCTTGCAGCAGAGCTGGCAGAGAGCAGAGCCCCTTCGCTCGCTGGYGGCTTAGTTTCAGTCCGCCTTCGCCGGCGGTTCAAGCCGAGGCTCGGGTGCCGCTCGGCGTGCCCGGCCAGCGTAACGCGCGCGCGGYTTGCTGAGCAGGTACAGCGCCCGCTGAGCTCGCCGGCACCGGCGCCAGCGCCGCGGCGCAGGCGTTCCCGTAACCCCGGTAYCGAAACTTGGCTCGCAGAGGCGTTTTTTTTCTGAAGTTGAAATACATACAAAGGGATCTTGAATTATTAACCAGCCTTACGCCGGAGATAAGCATTAGGTGTGGAAATTGTTGCTGTTACCACCTGTTAGAAAGTTTTTGGAGCTTGGTTTTGCCAGTCTTGCTGACCTGGTCAGTACTTTATTGAGTAAACTCTCATGTTTTCTCTAGAAATATTTACATAGTAATACTTGCATGGTGACCTAATGACACAGTTTAATTTGGTATGTCGTTATTATGGCTGTTAATTTGCTTCTGAAGCCGCACAGCTTTGCCTGGGGCCCTTGCATGGCAAGGACYGTCGGGGATGCCGGGAAGGCAGGGGCTGGCTTCAGGAGGTTTAACATAGCAAATTGTTTCAAAGTTTCAAAATGAGCTCCCAAATGTTGTTTTTTCCTGCCCCAAGCCTGTGTCGAACACTGTACACTTTCAAACACAGGAATCATTCTTGCTCTGAAAAGTTACAGCTTCTACTAGTTTTCATCTCAGGATCTCAGAAAGCAAACGGCAATGCACAAATATTAATGACAAAGTCGTTCATAAAGCCCAGATGTCAGGTATCCTTGGTTAATGTAAATCAGCACAGGCTCTCCAAAGGCGCTGGGCATTYGCTTTCATGCTAGCTATGACACGACTCTCCCATTTTGGAGCTGAAAGTCTGGTTCGTGCATGCAGCAAGGGAGCTCCAGCTGCTGGTTACGACKCCACAGTGGAAGAGCAGAGCAAAAATTATTTATTTCCATGTTGCAGCATCATAATGAAAAACTTACTGCCTCAGACCGGAGCTGTGCTCACCTGGCTCTTCCTATGCTGACTGATGGGGACGGGAACGAGGTTTTACTTGCCCATGGAAAAATACCCRTGAAGAAAACAAAAGCAAGTTCACCTTGTTCAAAGGGTGCCTGAAACTTTTAAAGCCGTTTTGGGGGTGGGCCAGTACTGAGGCAATTATTAGCTGAACACACACATACAGTAAAATCTGTATGTTTTCCACAGGGTTTCTTTTAAAGCAAAACTGAGTAGTAAGTAGGACTGCTTCCCTGCCGGCTGGCAGAAGGACACAGTTGGTATCACACATTTTAGCAGCTGGCATGTTAATGAGACCATTTTTATTGAAATGAGCTAAATACTATTAACATTTGTGGACTCCCAACTGATTTCTGAAGCATTTATTGAACTTCAAAAAGTGCTTCAAGAATCAATTAAAAATAATTTTTTAGATTTGATAGAAAGAAGACCAAAGAGTATTCTGCAGTCACGTATACATTTATCTGAACAGATCTTACCTTTGTGTAGCTGGCTTTAAACAGTTTCCTCTCTTTTTTCCTTTCTGTGTTCTAAATAATGCCTAAAACTAGATCTTTTGAGAAAGTGATTACGTAGTTTGTAGCTAATAAGTTTTTGCTGGTTCTGGTTTTCTCCTGCGTAGGAGKAAGGCTGGCGGGCGGCCGAAAGGGAACGCATGGCTTCCCTGACACGACGATTGCGCTTGGCCGCCTTGGCCGGTGAACCTGACGACAAAATACAGTTAGATTATTAATTCAGGCTTTACTAAGAGTCACGATCCGAAGCTGAAATAACAACCCAAGCAATTGCACCCCCTGCATTTTGCATGTTTTATTCACTGCCCGCAAAGGCGCGCAGCGCCTGTCGCAGGCAGTTGCAGCTTCCCCGGTGCCTCGGYGGCGTGGGAAGGCCGCGGGAGGAAGGTCCTCGCGTCTCATTTTATCACGCGTGTAACCCCGTAGCGGCCGGCTGCTGCGCTCGCGCTTTTTTCATCGGTTTCCTCTGAAAGAAAAAAAAAAACAAAACCAAAGAGCAAGCAAAAAAATTCCACAAAGAAAACACAGCATGTGCAAAAATAAAACCACTAGGCAAATAAAAGACTACTTGTTTCATTGTATAAATATACCTGGAAGCGTCTGCTTTTCTCCTTCAGCTTGAATCCCTTCCCAAGCTTTAAAAATAGAGCGGTTGGCCAGAAGGAAAGGAAAGGAAAGCAGAAGAAACCAGCACGCTGCCGCGCCGTGGGCTCGGCCCAGCCGTCCCCACGCGGAGGAGGCTGGCTCGGTTTTGTCGCACAGAAAAGAAACGGGGCTAACGCAGTGTTCCCGAGGCTGCCTGGTCGCTTTGGACTTCCATCACGGGCGGTTTGATCTTTTKTTTTTTTACGAACACCGCTGCCCGGTTAGCCGGTGTTGGAGAGCATCACCTGCGACCCCGGGTGCGCCGGTGCGCTTTCCTCCTGGCATCAGCGTTCTGGCTGGCGCAATYTGACCTCTTTTCATTCATATCGGTGTAGTTCTGCTGGCGTACTTAGACTGGCTGGGGATCTTGATGAGTCTTCTCAAAATATAGATTCAGGGTGCTTTGAAGTTGCTTTGCCAGTTCTCTCTGAACGATCAGAAAGCCTCCCCAGCTCCCCTCATTCATGAGCTTCACAGCGTGCGCTGAATTTGTAAGGCAGGGGCAACAAATAGGMAAGTCTACTAGACCAGGGCCGCAAGTACTACCAGCCGCTAAAATACGACACAAAYCGATTCAAGACGCGCTCGCGGCTGTACCGTAATTTCCGAACGCGCGTAGTTAACCAGCTGAAGTCAAAGCGGCGGCGGAGCTCGATGACGAAGGCCCCGCGGGAGAGCTCGCCGAGCCGTCTCCGGCAGGAGCGAGCGGGGCGGCAGCGCCGGGGGCGCGTGCGGCGGCGGGGAGGCCACGCTCCTTGGCCCGCGCGCCGCTCAAGGCACGGCGGCTGCGCTCCGCTCGGGCCATCCTCGCTCCCGCCTCGCTATGAGCCAGCTGGGCACAAGTCCCGTTTATTATCGTTTGCCATTTTAACGTTGCTTGCGTGACTTAGTCAAGCGTGAGGTTTTCTTTGGGTGCCGAGCMGTTTTATGACAGCTGCTGTCGCGAAAGCTTTGCACGCCAGCGCCCTAGTCGGGGAATACTCGGTTAGGAGCTTACCTTTGCTCAGGTGGATCGCTCCATCGATCCGCATGGGACTGTTCCCAGTAGTGACCTGCGTGTCCTACAGCTTATTCTCTGCCTTTTTCCAACTATTCTACCAGCCTCTGTTTTGCCTCCTCTTGCTCCGGACGTTTTCAGCGCCTTTGCTGCTTCAGGGAGGTCTGTGCTCATCTACAGCGTTTGGCTGAGTTTGGCCAAGGGGAAAGCTGGCAATGCTTCTGCTGGAAGCTCTTCCATTTAGCTGCAGTTTCATCATGTTTTATTTTTTAAATGGGAGTAGGTGTCAGTGGCAGAGACCTGCCCACAGGACTCCGGCGCGCCAAAGCAGCTGGAGCCAAAGGAGCTTATTGCGGTCCCGGTTTAGCACCACGCTGACCGAGCCAAGGAGTGCTCGTAAAGCCGGGCTAGCCCGGGGCGGGGGGGATTGCTGATCACTATACGGCGTACAATAAAAACCGGGAACCGATACAAGCTGAGGCTGGCCCTAGCATGCACAGAAACTATTGCTGCTGATGAGTAGCAAAAAAAATTAATTAGCTTATTCTCTGAGAGGAGAAAGAGTCGCTCTCCCCTGGCAAACGATACCTTAGAGCTGGTGCAGGTGAAGGCTGCGTTTTCCTGCGGACTCCTGTGCCCTGGGCTGAGCCCTGGGGGGACAGAGGCGGTTTGGCTGCAGGGGGAGCGACCGTGCCGGGAGCCGGGGAGCAGATCCCGACCGGAGACCAGGGGAGAAGCGCAGAACGTCCGTATCAGTATGCCTGCTTGGAGTACGGACTACGAGGGCTCGTCTTCTGCGTTGTCTGATTTTATTTAATTTTATTTTACATCTCAGCGTCTCGAAACCATGTGATGGTGCTGTAGCATTCTCCCCCCCAAAAAATGCTGCTTTAAACAGAAACCTATTTGCCTGCAGAATTATATTTTTCCCAGTTAAAAAAGTTACAAATGGGTAAAGATGGACTAGAAGGACTAAATTTATTGTTCCTGTAACTTTGATAAAGCTGATGATATGGTCTGTGTGAATGAAATTGGTGTGAGTGGCAAAACTAAATTCTGCATAAGTTTGCAGATATTATGCTTTGCTACCAGCAGTGTATTACTGGTTGAGCAAATTTTTAGTGCTATATATCACATAAAAACATAAATAGGGCAAGGGAAGCTTTGTTCAGTTAAATGACTATATATCAAGTACRTATCATGAACACAGTTTTGTGATGCACTGGGAAATTCTGCTATCACTTAAATTTTAAGAGTCTCTTAAAGAGTCTTAATTTTAAGACCAGCAGTCTCTAGGAAAATGCACAATCTGAACCTTGTTTTTGGTGGTTAAATTGGTGCTTTAAATAGTTTGGGTGTATTTTGGTTTGTGAGTTTCTCTTTTGGATTCTCAGTACAGTTATGTTCTGTTGCCACTTCTTCAGGAATTGTATTGCTATTTTTTACTTCCCTGCGAATGGCAAAAACATAAAGAAAGCTGGCATCAAGGATTGTGTTTTATAAGAAAGGGAAGAGGAAAGATAAAATGGCTACATATGGCAATATGGACAGTTTCCAACCTAATGGGAAAAAAGAGATTTTTGCAGCATATACACAGAACTGAACTGTATTTTTATGCAAATGCTATAGAAAATGCAGCTTAGCAAAGGCTGTTTTCCTAATGTTGGCTGGAAAGCATTTTGAGTGCCTTAAGACTTACATTTTCCACAAAAAAAAAAAAAAAAAAAAAAAAAAAAAAA
>NW_028187188.1:2300941-2308625 GCF_003343005.1 Rhea americana | reverse complement strand
GGGAGAAAGAATATAAAGAGGTAGTAGAGTGCCTGAAAGCATTATGCCTACCACAGTTTTTTTTCAAACCCAAGCTTCATCTCAAGAACCAGCTAAGAGGAGGAAATATTACTGAGTCTTTGACAAGGCTAAATAGTGATTGTTCCTTGCTATTTTGATATTTCTTTGAAAAATGCAGGTGAAGATCAATTTGTTTGCAGAGCAGAACACCAGAAAAATGGTGTATGTCTGCAGAGCACAACACAGCCCTGAAGGCAGCCACCTGAGGTATGTCAGGTGCAGCACGGCTTCGATAGCGTGGAGCTTTATATATATTCCAGCCGAAAAGCAAAGCATAGCACTGCGGCTGGTGTTCAATGCTAATACATCTCTGTTACTGAGACTCATCCAGGTATCTCTGTATGGAATAACCTCGTGCCATTAGACACATCATTACTGAAAAACTCGTTGCATGGCACGAATAAAAGGGGACCACTGTCAGAGGGAGCCCAGTAATCTAGAAAAACCTTTGGGATGGGGTAATCTAGCTGCACCTGTGAGGGAGGGAGGAACATGGCCCAGAATTATGATGTTCGTTGGAGAAAGAGCTGCAGGAATTGGGCCTCTTTACTAATACAGATTAAATGGACTGACTTCCCGGGTGTTTTGTTAATGTGAAAGCAAATTATGAGGTGTGAAAAGTGGAAGTACGTGCAGGGTGTCTAAGGGAGTCTATCAAAGAAAATTTTCTAGAGTAAGTCTGAAGGAAATATACTTTTACCATGCTCCAGGAAGGGTAGACAAGGAGTTTTAGGCTGGCTGCCTGTCACAATAATTTATAAATATATCTGTTCACCATTAGAGCTAATTGTGACTGAAGGAGACGGTCTCCTGCTGATAGGCAGAAAGTGGCAATATATAAGCATAAAGTGGACGGAAGAGCAGCATGCTAGGGACCTGTCARAGAAGGGGAATTTATAGGTAAAACATAGAGATATATTTACTGCAGGCATTTGTTTTATATGCAGCACAACAGGAAGGCTAGAGGTGGTGGATAAAGCCATTTCTCAATTTGCGAAAGTGAAGTTGGTGCCGCTTACGTAGGGAAAGGCGGCTGCTGAGAAGCAGTGGATGAATGGTAGAAGCAGCTATAGTTTCACCTGTGAAAGTCAGGGTGGGAGCTGTGCTGGTTGTATCTGCTCCAAAGACCGACCACAGTGGAAGAATTTGCGGGAACTATAAAGTCACCATAAATCCCTGGCTGCAAACAGATCAATATCCAACTCCTAAACTGCAAGATTTTATTTGCAAAACCTTTGAAAAGGGGAGAATTTTCTCTCTCTAGGCTGGTCTCAGATCTTCCCAAAGGATCTGGCAGTGAACACACATAAGGGGCTRTTTTACAAACAACAAATTACCCCTCAGAGTGACCAATCCGTAAACCACAGAAGAAGGAGCTGAGAGTTGTTATCTGGTTTTTGGATAACACATTAACGAACAGGAGGAATTCAGAGGAACATTTATAAAAGCTGGAGAAGACCCTAAAGAGATTGCTTTACTCCTAGCAGGGGCAGGCACACTTCATTTCATCAGGTTTATTTGGAGCRCTGTAGAGGTGCAGAAGCAATCCATTTATTACAAGGGAAAGTAAAATGACTAAGAATGTACCAGTACCACAAAATACCACAGACTGCTTCTCATCATGTTATACTGTTTAAAAGTTCACTCCAAATGTATCAGCTTTAATCAGCTTGATATCAGCTTGTTAAAAAAAAAAAAAAAAAAAAAAAGTTTAGTTCAGAAGAGAGAAATGAGATTTTTTTGTCAAAGAAATCAAATAGCTTGAGCCCTTTGATACATTTTAAGCCCTAGCGTTAACTTTAGTAGCTTTTCTAGAAGTGCATGTTCCTGTAATTTCAAACATCTATTAAGAGAGGAATGAAAAAACCCCATAGCATTATCTTACAGAACATTTTCAAAACTGGGCAAAACTACTCTTCAGTAACACTGCTCTTCCTCCTTTCCTTCGCCATAAAAATGTTTTGCCCATCATTTGTGGATAAATGCTAGAACTACCTGTTGGAATGAAAATACTGTTCTCATCGCAGATGCCAAACTACTGGTAGAAACATCAAGGCTGAGAATATGTATTTCTCTGCTGGCAGTGACCAGGTAGCAGACTCAGAGTTTTGTTAAATGAACATTTTACTAGTACAGTTTCTATAATAGACTTTCAAAAAACATTTCCCTGTATTCACAGAAAAAAAATAGCAGCTCAGTGCTATAGTTTCTTTCCTACAGTCTCTTTCTTACTACTGCTAAAGAAATTGTTCCGGAAACAACAAATAATCCTATTTTGATTATAGTTATACACTGCACACTTTAGGGATGGCCACATTACATCACCAGAGGCCAGCTTAAGCCAGGGCGATTTTAGAAAATTGACGTTTTCCTTGGTTGTTTGCCATGGGGAATACCGGGGATAATAAAACAAGCTTACAAAGGCACATACTGGTGTAATTACTGGAGCAGCACCAAGAGGCTATTAGATTGAAAAGGAGGCAAAAAGTCATTTTGTGTGCCTGCCGTTTTCCCCGAGCGCGGGAGCGAGCAGCAGTCTGCCTCCTCCCAGGGCCTTGGGGAAGGTTTCAGAGAAGGGGATGCTGCACCTGAGGACGTGCGCACAGTGCTCTGACAACCGCCACACATTAATTTTGCAGGGGGAAAAAACTGCAACTGCTTTCGCTGCTGGCTGCTCTGTATTCCCGGTGCCAGGAACGGTGCACGTGACAGGACCGGCGCCGAGGAACAACCCAAGTGCTTCGCAGTACTCGAACACTCACATGTTTGAGTCTTGGGCTCCCAGGGCTGGCTGCCYTCAGGCAAGTCTGCGATTCACATCAGCAGAGCTGAAGACATACATCTTTAGGGCAAAATTTGCAAAAACCAGGCCAAACGAAACCCCATACAGAATACATTCCTGGGCTGTCCACCCTGCCAGCAGGAATGGCCGAGCGCTCGGGGAGGGAAAGAGCAGAAGAGACCTGCTTTCTTTCACCACAGGTTTCCTTTGCTCAAGGAGATCTGCTGCATATGGAGAAACACAGTTCTTAGGTATCACTGACCTAATGCATTTCCCATTCTGAAATCAAGCAAAAGAAAAATGTTATAGAAAAACAGCAGGTAATGGAAAATCCAGAGAACACATTGCCCTCTCCACCTCCCACTTGCCCCACGTGCTTCCCTAAGCTTTCTGCACTGGGCAGGCAGTACTAGTATGTAATTAGACAGAACAGGTAAATTGGGGACAAGATGTGGTAAAACAGATTTTGGTGCCAGTGACTTATTARATAGAGGTGAAAGGGGGCATGATGAAGAGACACACTGATTGATTGGCTGGATAAAAGCTTGGAACAGATGTAATATGTGGCCCCAGAAGTTAATAAAAATAGCTTCATCTTTACAGATTTTGTTTTGTCAGAAAATGATAACCAAGGAAAAGAGAGGAAAAATGTGCCAGGTCCCAGTAATACTGAAAAACAAGAAAACAATCAGGTATTGGGTTCTCTCCCCGATGAACAGCATTGACCACTGTGAATTCAGAGAGCTCCCACAAGGTTAAAGTTGTGATTTATTTTTATATTGGAGATGTCATTTAGATAATACATAAGGAAGAAGCATACCGTATTGACAAGCTGTGCTGATGCTTTAAAGCTTAAGGCGTTGCTGATTTGCAGCTTGCTGGGCAAAGAGAATCTAAGGTTTTGTTCTTCACTTCAATCATGATTACAGCAAGGTGAGCTGACGGTCTTTCCGTGGTTGCTTCTTTGAAAGATTATTGCTATTTTTGAACTTCTTCATGTGTATCAGAGACATCACTGTTTGGAAACAGCCGACAGTAATGAGTATCAAAGATAACTGGAGCAATCTAATAAAACTGGGTAGAAATTAATTGAAAAAGTGAATTCTAATGAAGAGTAATCTCCTTACTTCAGATTTTTGCAACTAGCAGAACTTACTTAGAACTGATAATGTTTTGTTAGAAGCCAGGCAGAACAGAAAAAGAGGAAAGGTTTTGACCCTGATAAACCCCCTCAGATCCTGGTGACGTGTTTTCTGAGTTGTTGCTATGCTTCTTGTAGGTTTCTTTGGGCATCCTGGTCTCTTATGGGTACTGCATTGATTCATAAATGTTTGCCTATCATACGATGCTCGGTTTGTAATGCGTCTGATGCACCATACAGTAAGGAATGACTCGGTTGTGAAAGGTAAAGGGGGAGGGAAGTGGGGATTCTCCCCCCTGCCCCAAGTTTTAGCTGTAGTACCATTTTCAGTGCCAAGTGGCCTCCTAGTTGCTTTTCTGGTGAAATTTGTAACTCAGGAGTTGAGCCATTGCCTTAGCACAGCCGTTATTGGACTCCTTGGGAGTCAAATCAATATAGTGAGTAGTTGGTTCTGGCTCCTCAGTTTCCTGTCTCTGTTTCCCTAAACAAAACCTCTTTAAAAAATCTGCTTAAAGCATATGAGATTCTGAGCCATGACATCTTTCTGTAGTGGCATCTGTTACCTGTGTCTTCACTAAAGAGCTGAGCCTTATACCAGTATAGCCAGTACGTGCCCAAGGAGAAATTGTGAAAACAGGTAATTTTTGAGGCACTGAGATACCCAACTTGCCTGAAAAAGAAACACCTACATGTCTTTAAAAGGTAGGCCCATAATGGACTGCGAGCACCGGTGCTTTCCGAGCAACGCAAGTTGCCTGTTAGGTGCAATTCAGTGTTTTTCTGAATCGAGGTCCAGTGACTTTGGCTTCTTTGACTTAAGCGCTCACCATAAACACCCTGCCTGAACCCGAAAGTTACAGATTTGGTTCTCCCTTGGTTTTAAGAGATGCTCCTCAGCTGATGGCCCAAAGGAGAACATGGCCTGATTCTCATTTTTCCAAAGTGAGCTCTGAAACACCTCCACAAAATGGCAGCGTTCGTCACAGGATGGGTCTGAGAAAAAGGCAGAAAGAGGGAAAATGACTTGAGCCTGACAGCCAGACAGCAGAGGAGCTGCCTCCTGGGCAGAGTGCCCTAGCCCCTCACGTGATTTGTTGACCCTCAGGCAAAGCCAGGAAGTCCGTGTTAGGTYTTTTGTGTCCAAATTTGGTATGTGAGCAGAGAGGTTGGGGGTAGCCATTCTTCCAAGAGAGAAGAGCTGCCATGGACAGCCCTTTGCTTCTGCTTCTTCTTTAAGTGATAAGGCTTTTGAGATATTTATACTCCAGCTGCCTGCTTTTACAGTGTACCACATTTTCTCCTACATGATTCAAAAAGGAAAAAATTGCAGTATTGTAATGCTTAGTTCCCTCCCCCTAGAGGGATGAAAACTTGCTCCTTTGGAGGCCATTTGTATTGCTAAGGATTACTATTTAAATGTTGATCTTTTATGGGCTGTCCCTGGAAGTTTCAAAGCTGTCTGCACCTTTGCCATTGCCAAATCACAAGCTGAAAGGGAACAGAGCTTTTCTTGAAGCTCTAGCTTTGGGATTCAYGTGATTAAGTTGGATTCTCACTTTCCATTAAAGGAGGAACTTTCTAGCTACTGTGATTGCAAAGAAAAGCTTGAAAATGTAAGCCCTAAATATGCAAAAGCAATAGAAGCCAAATACAAAGAATATCACTTTTTTTTTTATTTAGTCTTATGGTTTGGACCATTCTCTTTCTCCAGGAGGCTGATTCATTCTTCTGAATAGATTGTGTTGGCAATACTCTATTTTTGTTCCCCAAGGAATAACTTCAGGGCCTCTTTTTCTTCTTCTTCTTCTTTTTTTCCCCAARCCACTTTGCCCAGTTTAGACATCTCCTAGAAAAACTTAAATGAGAAGGAATTTGTAAGAAAAATTAATGATCTGCTACATAAATTTTTCACAACTTCATACACGGATGGAGTGGGTTGTAGAATTACAGAATTGTAGTGACTAATAATAGTAATAAAGTGTCTGATTGTATTATGTGGTTAAAGATGGTCATAATACTTTAATTGTCTTTGCAATTTTCCCAGTCTTTGCAGTGACATCAGCCTGTCCCACACCACTACATCCTGCTCATGGCTATTTCTTTGTTGATAAATAATGAGTCATTATATGGTTTGCTCTATGACTTGTAAAGCTGTATTGCCAAATTTTCCTCTTGACAGAATGAATCCCCTTTTCCAATGGTTTTTATTTTCTCTGGTGGCTCTGCCTTCAAATCTGAATGAGGTTATCTGGTAACAAATTTAGCAGAAAATAGAACAGATGACATAATGTTCCTTCCAGATGCTTTGCACCTGGAATAGGCTCACCTACAGTAAATTGTGTATTTTTGTTAGTGATAAAATAACACTGCCACTTTGTACTGATGGCATGATTCACAGCATGCCAAAGCCATGATTTCTGTGGCTCAWCCCTGTAGGGCACACTCCATCCAAAGACCATAAGGGCCTTGCTGTGATATTGRTATCTGCACTAAATATTAGGATGCTTAGAGGTCACAGGCACTGAGGGAAGTCACATTTCATCCACAAACACAAAACTGATTTAGTAATACCAAAGCCAAAACTTCCTGCTCTCCAGCATGTTGCTAACTATACAACACATTCAGGAAGCTCAGTGCCAGAAACAGTTGCAATTTTTTTCAAAAAGACAAAAAAAATCTTTGGCACCCTTTACTTTGACAATGAGGACATTTGAGAACGACTGTGTGAAGCCTTGCTGGCCCGTTTGCATAGCTGYAGGGTAGTGGCTTTCTTTCCTTTTAATTTAAAAGCATGTGGCGTAGCAAACTTCCGAGTCGCAAGACCTGCTGAACTAACACCAATTTCTTCCCAACAGGTAACGGGAAATCCGGCATGCCCATTTGGGACTGCTGATGTGGGAGAAAGATGCAAAGGTGTGGGAGCTCCTTGGCGAAGCAGGCCATGTCATTCATCTGTTTTTCCTTCCTGTACGCAAGGAAATTATTTCGCAGCTCACCCCTGCGACGCAAAGGCTAGGTGAGCGGTCTGGAAGCACTGGGAGCACGTGTTCAGGCACAGATGAGAGGCAGCTGGAAGAAACAGAGCAAATGGTCTGGTCGCGGTGGTGTTTTCTGGGGAGAGGGCCGCCCTCRGGGTCCTGCTCGCCTGTCTGTGCCCACCTCTTTGCTCCGTCTGCGTTTTGGGCCCAAACCCTCAGCTGTGGACCAAAGCTGTGCTGGGGCACAGAATAAGCGCTTGTGCGACCCGTCTGCCCCCAAACCACCATCTCTTGCGGGTTTGGGGTCCCCCCCCCTCCGGGGGTCCCCCCCTCCCCAGCCCTGGCAGCAGGGTGCAGTGGGGCCTGTCCCCGGGAACGCCGGCTGCCACCCTGCTCCAGCTCGCCCTTTTCTCCCCGCCTGAGGTACAGCTAGCAGGAGGCACCACCAGCTCCATTTGTTAAACACCTTTTCTTTTCTTTTTTTTTTTAATGTAAATGATAATAATAAAATTCCACGAGTCTTTTTTTCCCCCCCTCAGGATAAATTTTATGCGGCTGGCAGTTAAAATAAGCGATTACCCCATAAATACCATCTTAATAGCCTCGCCGACGCGAGGGCCTCCGCTCATCTGAGATTTTTATCTCAGAAAAGGCGGGGGAGGGGGAAGAAATAAAACCCCTTTACACCGCGGTGGCGGCGGCGTTACTCGCTGCGTAACTGGG